>NC_050072.1:14361269-14692082 GCF_009764565.3 Dermochelys coriacea | reverse complement strand
CTTCTGCGTTGACCTTTGTTGACATGAGATTATCACAGATTTTTTCTTGCATATTGAAAGGGTTTTATTGTAGCCACTCTGCATTAGATGCATGGCTGCTGGACCACAGAATCCATATAAACACAGATCCCAACCTTATCCTTGATCTCACCACTACTTTTCTCAGTGCCGCCTTCCTGACTCATAGTCACTTCAGGTGGAGCTCTAAACGCACTATGTTAACATATTTTTTGTTGGAACTGTCATGACTTAATCTTATCATTTGGTGGCAACGGCTAAATGGCACTAAGTATGTTAAACAATTATGGCTTGCGTGAGCTCTATTAAAAGGTTAAGTTCTGTTGGTAAATGTCATGCCCAGGAAGTCCAATTAAAGCGGATATTTATGCAATTGCACTCTGATCCCAAATGATTATTTAAGAAGCGATCGGGGGTCTGTTCCTTCTCCCACTAAAGTCCAGCTATTTTGGTAGCAGTAAGATTAGGCCCCAGACATGTTGATTTTTCAGATTTCTGGGGATTTTTATGAGATTCTTCCCTGTCCTTTTTCTACAGCTGGTTTCCACTGTTCCCTTTTGCATTGCAGCTGTCATAACAAATGTACTTGGATTAAGAGAACATGGAACTTTTGAGGAAGCAGTTTTTACTTACACACATTTAAGTCCAAAGAGAAAAGCTTAGTTAAATATTCCCTAGGAGGAGGCGCATGATCTAGGTACTACCCCTGTCACTGTAGTATCTGAACACTTCACAGCCATTAATGGACTCTGTTCTCACAACCAACACCCCACAAGGGAGGGAAATATTAGCTCTGCTTTGAGTGAGGAGCAGCTGAAGCACCATGTACAATAAGAGCAACATTTTCCAAAGTGCCTAAATCCCATTTGGAAAAGTGACAAAGGGCCAGATTTAAAAATGGATGTAGGTGCCTAAAGATGCAGATAGGTCCCTATTAGGAGCAGTGGTGAGAAAGAATGAGGTGACAAAGAGGAGGCCAATACCAGATCCCTGATGGGAATGGGAAGAAGAGTAGAGAAAATTGAGTCCAACTCCAACCAGTGGAGCAATCCCGTAGAGAGTTTTCAAAGCAAGGAGAACAGTTCATAACTGGATTGTGAAATGAATGGAGCAAGTGATTGGATTGTAGTAAGAATCAGGCTAGGAGACCTTAATCTTGTTTACAATTGATAACCTGCTCTATTATACTAAATATAAGTGTGGTACATTATGCATTTTTCTTACTATTTGGGAGGGTTGATTTATGGTGTTTACAGGCATATTTGTTTTGAACTGTTAATACCCTAAATGAAACTCTTAGGAATCTTTTAAAGCCTTCCATCCTCACCCTGGCATGATGAAGTTGTTTATTACACAGCTCACAGAGCACTGCAAACAGTTGGAGCACTTGATTGTTTTAATGTTCAAATGTTATTAACCACATCCTACAACATGTCAAGCTTCTGCTGGTTGTTAAACTAATGTTATACTTCATAATGAGCACTAACATCAGGAGGCCTACATTATGCATGGCCACTAATGCTTTCACCTTGTTACTTTGGTGTACAGGAAAGTCACTGATGGAGATTTAGGGGGCCAGTAGCATCCGTGAAACCCTGACGTGAAGAGCAGAATTTGGCTTTTTGGGATCCTCTAAGTTTAGGAAGGCAGCAGTAAAGCTTCAGCCCTGTGGATCCTAGCTATCCAAATTCCGGATTTCATAAAGAACCAATATCTTCTTAAAATTATTTGTGTGTATTTTTAATCCTTTGAGACTTTGAGCAGAGCCTATGTTACATTGTTACTTCCTCTGAGCTAGAGTTTAACTAGCCTTTGTGTGCTTTAGCTTGTTCTAGTTGCTGAGAGGAAATATAGAACAATTTCTGAGTTTAGTTTTCTGTGCTGAACCGGACTTCTAGCTCAGCTGAGCTCTTCTGTAATGACAGACAATTGGAATTTAAGATCCCAGAAATTCCAGGCGCGCGCGCGCGCACACACTCTCTCTCTCTCTCTCTGTGTAATTATCAAAGCTCCTCTGACAGTTTACACCAGCTGAGGCTCTAACCTAGGATATTGGTGCAAGTTTGGAGCCCTGCACTACTTTTATACTGGACCTTAAACTGGGGTGCTTCAGCCTTAACAGTGGAGCATCTACCACTGCTCTTGTAGCAAGAGAAATCTTGATTGCAGCAGAAAGAGCAGCTAAGGCTGCACATTTCGGTCACAGTACACATGCAAAATGCCCTAGGGTTTCTAGTAAACGTATTCTCAACACCTTTCTGCTTTATACAGAGCCGGATCACTTCTCTGCTCTTCAAAAACAACTTTCCATAGGACTGAGTATAGGAGTGGGAGTGCTGAGAGCCATTGAACCAAACTGCAAATCCTGTTAGATAAATAAAGGGGGGAATAATTCCCTTTGATGGACAGCCTGCCAGTTAGCTGTAAAATTCCTCTTGGTAGCTGTTCTTTACCCTTGCCTTACCTGTAAAGGGTTAAAAAGTCCCCCACCTAAAGAAAAGAAAGGAAAAAAGTGGGCACCTGACCAAAAGAGCCAGTGGGGAAGCTAGATTTTTTTAAAATGGGGAAAGAGACTTTTCCCTTTGTCTGTTGTTCTCTGGACTGCAGGGAAGGAGTAGTAATGCTATAAGCAGAAATGCTGTGTAAAGTTTGAACCAGGAATGAGAAAATATTTTCCATACCTAGAAGGAATAATTTGGATAGGGAATGTTTAGTTAGATGCTATTAGGTTTATTTCTTATTTCGGCTTGTGAATCTCCTCTGTGCTAACCCCTGATGCTTTTGTTTGCTTGTAACCTTTAAGCTGACCCCCCAAGAAGCTAGTTTGGGTGCTTAATTTTTGGAATTGCTCCTTTAAAAATCTAGCAAGTGCCTAAGTTCCAGATGTATTTTCTTTCTTTTTGTTTTAATAAAGTTTACTTTTTTTTTAAGAACCGGATTGGATTTTTGGTGTCCTAAGAGGTATGTGCATGTTGTTTGGTTAGCTGATTGCCACAGCTAATCTTTGTTTTCTTTTTCAGCTCTTTCCCCGAGGGGGAGTGAAAGGGCTTGAGGGTATCCCACAGGGAGGAATTCCTAAGTGCTCCTTCCTGGGTTCAAAGGGGTTTTTTTGCATTTGGGTGGTGGCAGTATTTACCAAGCCAAGGTCAGAGAGAAGCTGTAACCGTGGGAGTTTAATACAAGCCTGTAACAGTGGGAGTTTAATTTTTTAAATCCTTGCAGGCCCCCACTTCCTGCACTCGGAGTGATAGAATGGGGATTCAGCCTTGACACCTGTATATGATGGAAACCCTTTCAAGCCAGTTCTAGCACCTATCACTGTAAAGCTTAGAAACTACTGTTTTGAGAACATTAAAAGGACATAGATATAGTTAAAAACCCCTCCACCTGATCACTGGATGTATTGTCTGTCTAATTTAGAATGTACGCTTCTTGGGACAAGGACCATGTCTTTCTGTTTTGTATAGGAGCAAGCAGGCTGATGATGATCATCTGATGACAATTTGAGTACACTGACAATATTACGGTGCCAGAGTGAAAAAGCACTAATTCCTGCCTGCACAAGCCCATGGAGATGTTAAAGTGTGTCAGTGTGAATGTGACGATGAAACAAGGTGATGTCAGAGTTAACCTGTGGAGACTGTGGTACAGTGTCAAGACAAAACCGTGTCAGTGCAGCTCTTTGGAGACTGGAGTGGGAGGACATTGTAACATCTGATGTGAAGCAGTGTCAAGAAAGTTCTACAACAGCAATGAAACAATCACCGTCCCTTCCCATTCTCCCAGCAAAAGAAATCTCATATATATACTATATTTCAGCCACAGTATATTGAAGGCATAAATATGGAATAGCAAAGACATTTCCACAGCCCACTAGCAAATGGTAAATCCCACTGGGATACGTTCATTATGGAAGGAGCTAGAAGCAAATGGTTTTGTGCACTCCTCTGCAGTACATTTTTGATCCTGCTTACCTCTGTAAACAACCCCCAGGGATGGGTGATATTTGCTTTGGCTCTTCCTATTGTAACTGTCCCAAACCTGATGTAACTTGATGCAGTGGGCCTGTACTTCATTTCCCAGTATCTGTGTGTGTGTGCCAGAAGTGTACTTGACAATGTAGTTTGCACAAGGGTAATCCCATCAGTGCAGAACCTAGTGTCATGTTGTTTTGTACTTGATCTCACCCATAGCAGTGGTGCCTGATGACCATTTCTCCTGTGAGCACTCCTATACTCAGTCCTATGGAAAGTTGTTTTTGAAGAGCAGAGAAGTGATTCTGCTCTGTGTGAAGCAGAAATGTGTTGAGAATATGTTTACTAGAAACCCTAGGGCATTTTGCATGTGTACTGTGACCGAAATGTGCAGCCTTAGCGGCTCTTTCTGCTGCAATCAAGATCTCTCTTGCTACAAGAGCAGTGGTAGATGCCGCACTGTTAAGGCTGAAGCTAGTTCCCCTTTACAGGCGTGACTGACTTCCCGTTGAGGCCGAAAGGCTGCCACTGATTTTAACAGCCATTAGATCAGGTCCTAGAAGCCACATTTTCAAACCACTTCTACCTTGCACCAATGAGAAACCAGTCATCTTGAATCTTTGCATGCGGCGTCTTATCCCATAGGTAGAGGCTTTCCGGGAAATTCTGATAAAAATCGGACTTTGAGTTTTGAATTTATGGTGCTCCGAAAATGCAGCTGTAGTCTGCTTTTTAAAAATTAAAACCAAACCCATGATTCTAATGCTCAGATCATGTCTTCAGAGCAGGGTGGATTGATTTAAATTATGATTTAAGTGAAAAGTCTCAATTTTAATCATTGATATGAATCAACTTTTCCATTTGTACTTCAGTTATTTTCAAAGGATAGGTGCATTCTCATTGATTGACATAATCATTAAATTTTTTGGTTTACAACTAAATAGAGACTTTATGCTAAATTTGGTACATCTTTTTGCTACCTGGGAGGGTATACTGTAACTATATTGCTTAAATAAATGTATATAGCTTAATATTTTCAGATTCTTGTCTGTTAATTGTAAATTTTGGTATGCTAGAAAATGGTGAGTGATATATTGCTTATTTACTAGATAATTGGCTTTTTGCTCATGATTTGTGTCAAATTTCCTTAGGATGGTAAGTGGAATTTAATTAAACACAAAACAGCATATAATTTTTAATTTTATTAAACTAAACAAGCCCTTAATGCAGTACATGACCTATTGTGCCATATTTATAAAGCTTGACCTCAAAAGTTAGATTATCTCTTTTTCCCCTGATTCTGTCATTATCTGGAAAAGCAGCCTTTAACTCGAGTTTTGATAGAGATTCATGGATTCAGCATATTTTTAAGAGATTTTTTGAAGAGATTATAGTAAATTTAGGATTTAATGTATTTCATATTTAAATTCAGATTTCATTTTAAACAGGTTTATTTTTAAAAAGAAAACTAACAAAACAAAAAAAATCAGATTTTATTTTGCTGGCTGTGCTGGAAGACCTATTACAGTAGTTTTTGGAGAGTTAATAGGAAGGGAGATTAAAAAGCTATGAAAACTTGATGCGTATAAAGAGCAGCACCTGTGGTGTAAATGTTCATGAATATGAACTGATCTTCTGGCACCAGCTGCTGGACTGAGGCGGGAGGAAAGCAGGGGGAAATGTGGCAGGGCAGGAGTCCAAGATGGGGCATGGGGAAAGGGCAGGAAACCAGGAGGGACATGTATTGGAGGGGGTAGCATGAGGCTTCCTGGTCTTGAAATGGGGGCAAGGGGTAGAAGAGAGGACTTTAGAGGAGATAGGAAGAGGGGACACCAGAAGGATAGCAGAAACTGGTGGGAGGAGTGAAGAGACTGCAGGAATTCCAGGTGTACAGAGGAGGGGAAGCACAGAGAGGAGATGGAAGGAGGGAGCAGGGAACTGGGGAAGACCTAAGTACATTGTTACAGTTGGCATGTGGAAACCCAGAGGGGACAGGGAAAGGCAGAGTGCTTAATACTTCTGCTTTGAAGGCATAATTATTTACTAACGTACTAAAACCTGCTTTGGCAGCTTTTCAGAAGCTCACAGAGCAGGGCTGTCCTCCTTCAGGCCTTTTGCACTAATCAGCCTCACATTTTGTTGATCATTTAAACAACAAACCAACCCAGGGAATTTCATAAACGAGAAACTTTGTTACAAAGAGTTAATACTCACGGTTGGAGGCAGTGTGGCCTAGTGGGTCAAGTATTGGACTGGATGGATCTGTCATTGACCTTCTGTGTGACCTTGGGCAAATCACTTCACCTCTGTCTCTCCCACTTTGTCTTGTCTGCTTTCCTGGTCAGTGCAGGGACTGCTTTTCACAATTTGTTTGTACCGGGCATAGCACAATGGAGCCTCAATCTTGGATGGGCCACTGGGCATTACTGTATTACAGACAATTAATAATGTTTTTCAGTAGAGTCCAGCTAATGCCCAAAACCAATAGGACACTTTTTTTGTTGTTTGTTGCAAAAATTCTGTGCCACTTGAAAGATTTAAATGTCCGGAAGCCACCTCTGCCATATAATCCTTCGTCACCCATTCAGCCCATCCAGTGTACACTTCCCACCCAAATGTCAATATTTCCTCTTAAGAACCTTTGCAAAAAGTATATGCAAAGGGCAAAATAACAAATTGCTGGGGTTTTATCATCTTCTTGTCCTTAGCCAAAGGATCATAGAAGTTTGTTGTTTTGACCTTTGCATCTATTTTTGCAAATTTTTTTGGGAGTTAATGAGAAATTTGGCTGGGTTGTATAAATCAGCTGGAGTGAAATAAAGTGCTGAGGGACTATATGTAGGCTTGGGAGAATTAAATTTTTTTCTTTTATCATTTTGATGGATTATCTGTGTTTTTAAGCATTTTTCCCCCCAATTTTATCAACTTAAATTTTCACAGCTGTGCAAAGTTAAGGAGGATGAAACTGTCTGGCAGTCAGATAATAATTAAAGGCAATAGATGTTGAGATTCAAAGAGTTAAAGTTTAATAACTATTAAAACACAAATGATCAACATCACATATCAAAACATACAAAGTAAAGTTAACTCAAACTCTTAAGTTCTCAAGCAGTGTTTTTCTTACTTTGCCTATCTGTAACTTTTGATTATTATTGATGGAAATATTTTTTCGTTGGTCTTTGTGTGTACAGTGAAATAGACATTCACCAATTAAAAAAAACTAATCCTTTCAACTCTAATTATATGGCAACGGGGGACTAGCTGGATCTCTTATTGTAGCAGGCAGGCAGTGTTCTCCTGTTAACATGAACTGTTGTCAAGTGGTTTTGATTCTGCTAGGAGATGTTAATATGATCCTGCTGTGACTCACTGGTGCAAGAGGTTTGTAATTCTGCCTGCATATAAGGGAGATGGGAATGGTGCTTTAGAGTGCAGGGAGGATCTAGGGTGTGGGCTGAGCAGTCATGAGGGAGGAGACCCCGGAGCCGCCAAGTCTGGGGCAAGGTTTGAGCTGAATTTTCTTGATTTCTGTTAATAGACACAAATGCCAGGAAGGGTTGAGTTTTCACTGCATAGTAGATGAACTATGTTTAAGAGCCTGGTGGGAAAGGCTCAGACTCAGAAAGGGGGATAATTTTATTTTTTCTTTTTAAACCTAATGCTGTTGTTGCTATTGCTAGTTTTCTGCATCTGCAACATTCACCTCTTTTTAGTGAGCAAGGTGGTCTTTTTAACACACTGGACTGGAATTTAAAGTATGTGTTCAATTCGTGACTCTGGCACAAACTTTTTATGTGACCTTGGTACTTAGGCCCTGGTCCTGCAAACTCTTGGGCACATGCTTGACTTTAACCACCTGAGTAGCTCCATGTGGGACTGCTCATATGCTTAAAGTTAAGTATGTGCACAAATATTTGCAGACTTGGGGTCTTGGTTTCTTTGCCCTTACTTCCCTATCTGTAAAATGGAAATAGCAGTTTCTGTGTCTGTTATAAGAAAAGGGGTACTTGTGGCACCTTAGAGACTAACAAATTTATTAGAGCATAAGCTTTCGTGAGCTACAGCTCACTTCATCGGATGCATCCGAAAGCTAGCTCACGAAAGCTTATGCTCTAATAAATTTGTTAGTCTCTAAGGTGCCACAAGTACCCCTTTTTCTTTTTGCGAATACAGACTAACACGGCTGCTACTCTGAAATGTGTCTGTTATGTCTATTTTTGCTCATTTGTTCTTTCATTATTGGGATATATGACTACTTTGTAAATTATTGATTGATTTCAGGTCTTGCAGTTTTCATAGACAGAAACATTCACAATCCAAAGAAAGTCAGAGCTTCTGCTACGGGGCTTTGACAAAGTGCAACAGGCAAATGACCAAACGGAGAGTGGGGAAGAACAAGGTAACTGCAAAAACAAACGCGTTTGTATAAACTAGTAGTAACAGTGCTCTGAGGAGTCAAAAGTGAATCTCAGAAAACAAAATAATAATTCTAACTCAGAAGTGTGTGGGAACTGCTGAGATGTGGTGCATCTGCAAGGGGAACCAACAAGCCTATATACCCCTTCATCGAGGGGCACCAAGCTTTCTGTCATAGGGGTCTGAAATAGCCCTCACCAGCAAAATACTCAAGGATGTGCTTAACTTTAAATCTGTGAGTAGTCCAGTTGGTTTCATCTGGATCTGGGCCCTGAATCAGGTCCTTGTGAATCACCATGGTAGCAGAGCTCCAGTGCACTGTGGTGTTGCTGGAAATGCCAAGAGGCCATGAGAGCCTTGTTTTAGACAGTTGCTTATTTTCATTTTTAATAAAAAGAAATACACTTTAATTGAAAGAATGAGCCAGCACTACTCTCTCCACACACCCTTTCCAGTTCTTCCCCTCCTTTACGTTTCCTCCTCCCATCTCCTGTTTCCTTCTTCCCACCAGAATCCACTCCCTGTTAAATAACTCACCCTGTCCCATTTTTAGGCTTATGGTATATACATTCGCATGGATCCAAGAGTCTCCATTTAAAAATGTTACAGTGGCTGAAAATATTCATTAAAGCAACAGATGTTACTAGCCCAGGAGGTTGGTTGGAGTACTAGAGAAGGGGCTTAAGCAGCGGTATGCAGAAGGGGAGCTATGGGGAACTCCTTGTAAAAACTTTGTTACGCAGGTGAAATGCAGACTGGGATGATTTTCATGTCTCTGATGGATTTCCCCCTCCCTGCCTTTTCCTTCCATGATCTTCCATGGGGACATGGGGTTTGTCTCTCACTAAGGGAACCATTTTTTCTTTCTTTTTTTTTTTTTGTGAGTAACCTGTTAAAATGCCCTCCGCACATCCCTTGGTGTTAGTCACTCTTGAAAGTGATCCAGATTCTACTCTCAGTTACAAGGGCACAACTCCCATTGACTTCAAGAGGCGCTTCACCATTTATGGTAACCAAGGCGTATCCAGGGGTTTTATCACTTATTCCAAGCATAATTCCCAGGTAGTTCAGTCTCATGTCAGACTTCAAAACAAGATGTTTATCCGCCTTCATGCTGCCGGATTATGACTTGTAGTAAAAACAGTGTGCATAGATCTCTCTCCTCTCACCCAGCTGCTATATGACAGTCCTGTTGTATACACATAGTACATGGGAAGAAAAAGGTGCACAAGAAGCCACATGGTAGGGAAAAGAAATGCCAAGTGAACCAAAAGATGAATGTTATGCTGATAGCTAGTTCTCACTGAGATAAATCACTAGGCCAATTTGTAACCATAATTAAAGACATGTGGCCTATGTGACATTTGAGTTGTGTTGCAAAGTATGGGTCTCTGTATGGAATAATGTAAAGTGTATACAACAAGATCCTGCCAGTCAGTGGAGGAAATATTGCTTCTCTGGAGACTGAATTGAATAATGTGGCTTATAAGACATGGTGTATACTGGCCTGAAAACATTTCCTCTGAATGTGAAACCATATTGCAGTGTAGAAGAAGCAAGTGCAGATATGTTCTTGTCAGAGGAGAAAGGAGAGGAAAGCAACTCGCGTTCTCTTTAATATACATGCGCACACACATGTTAGAGCTGCTTGGGAAATGGGCGGGGGAAATAGTTGTTGAATTAGGAGATCTATGAAGCCAGGATTCTCTCCTTTGTTTTTGTACAGCACCTTGCACAATGGGATCCTTATCCTGCTTGGGGATTTGAGGAGCTGCTATAATACAAATACATTATTGCTATTAATTATTGTCTTGTGCAAGTATTTCACTGTAGAGTTCCATTTTTGCTTAAAATTTAGACTGTGAAACTAGTCAGTGAAGTCCAGAGAGAGAATAATGGTTTAGGGCTAGGTTCTGATGTCCATCACCCCAAGGTATTTGAAATAATAACCCCTTCAAAGTCAGTGGTGAGTTGCTATTAGTTGGAATTGTGCAATTACAAGAGAGACTCAGTTCTGAGATAGCTGAGTAACTCTATGGCAGTCATTGGAGATACTCCATATTTACAGCATGTACCTGGGATCTGGATCTGGCCCAAAGGATGGGAACTGGCCCAAAGTTCTGGCCTCCAAGTCTGCTTGTCCACCAAACTGCCAACTTACTTCCCCTTTGTAATAAACTGGCCCACAACCCCTGAGATCATTCTTGAAGAGATGCAGAGCAGTTGCTTGATATATGGACAATAAGTTATAATCAGTTCCCAGTATTGTGTGAAATATGGGGTGCATGCGCATGCATGATGTTTTTGGCTGGTGAAAAGTGATTTTAAATGTCCTTGTTTCCTGTTTCACTTTTCTTAAGCGAGTGGAGTGCATCCAATGTTGGCATGGACACAGGATTCAAGGACACTGCCTGCTCCCAAGTGAACAAGGGACTGACTTCAGCTTCATTTCCCCCATGACAAAGGTTGTAAGAGAGGGGGAAGCATGCCTTTTGGAAGGTTGGCCTCCCCAGCGGGGGAGAAGGGTGGGGAGAAGGAAAGGCTGAACTCCCAATCTCTACGAGCTTTTGGTTTCCTTTCTGCATGTTAACTTAGTTTGCTTCCAGGTGACAAACACTATGCCTAGAGGAAAATACCTTGCTGCCTGTGTGTCTTCTACAGAGATGTTCCACTAGTTGACAATCAATGATCTGTGGAGGGGCCTGGGCTGCGAGTTAGTGAGCACCCTCAATTCCTACTGCTCTCAATGGGAGCGGAGGACACTTAGCACCTTGTCAGGCTCTTAAACATGCTTATTTAAGCATCACATCATAACATAGTATAGTCACTATTCAGTGATTTATATTTGTGCGACCAGAGGTCAAATGGGTTGGAAAATTTGCACTGGGGAGAGGAGGCTCTGTGAAAGAAGTTAGGTTTGGGGTGTGTGTGTTTTTGGTGGTAGTTTCTTACCTTTCCTCCTTGCCCTAGTCTCTGAGTATACATATATGAATATAAGAATTCCCTCTTCTTTCCTTCTACTCTGGCTGTTGGCTCCTGGACAATACAGCATTTGCATGTGCTTCTTCATGGCTGTGACTGACTTCCCAAGCAGCTGCAGTCATGAGAGGCAAGCATACATCATGTCTCCTGTGCCACAGCATGTGCAGTTTTAATCTCCTGCAAGGCAATATTTCTTACGATGAGTGGCAGGTGCCTTCATTATTTGTCAGCTAGATACTGATCAGCACTCTCTGGGTATATCTTCACTGCAACTAAACACCCGTGACTGGCCTGTGTCAGCCGATTCGGGCTCGCAGGCCTTGGGCTAAGGGGCTGTTTAATTGTGGTATGGACGTTCGGGCTTGGACTGCAGCCTGAGGTTTGGGACCCTCCCGCCTCTCAGGGACTAGAGCCTGATCTTTGCCAGATGCTACAAATGAGCTACATCTTCCCAGCCAATGAGTGCAAATGACAACTGTGTTGCACACCTAGCTCTAGCCCCCCAAGACAGGAGTCATGTCCCTGGATTGCCCATGTGATACCATGTCATCCATGACTCACCACATCAGGTCTATAATTTTAAATAAAAGCCCCATATCCATTGCACCTACACTTTTTTTTTCTACCTTAAGATTAGACAGGCTGTGAGTCCTGCGTGAGTGGCCTTTACAACAATCGAAATAACTGATAATAGATACAAGTAATAGCAATAGGTCATAATTAAAATAACTGCCAGACAAATATAAAGGTAAAGCCTGTAGGTCCTAATCAGTCTTTTTAAAAACACACAAAACTGGATGGGGCCTCTAAAATATCCTTGGAGACTGGTTCTTGTTATCCGTAGATCATTTGTGGGGCAGGATACTGGGTGGGTAAAACCTTTTAAGTCCTTTTCTTTCCTTTGTTTATAGCATTGGGACTCAGACAGAGTCACAAAAGAGGGATAATCCAGTGGTTATGGCACTAGCTGAGGACTTGGGGAAACCTAAATCAAGTCTCTGCTCTGCAACAAACTTCCTGTGTGACCTTGGCAGATCACTGAGTATCTCTGTGCCTTAGTTCCCAATTTGTGAAATGGGGTTCATCGCACTTCCCTACCTCACAGGGGTGTAGCAGAAGGCTCAGACTTTATGGCAATGGGTGCCATGTAAGTGCCAAAGGTAGATAGGTAAAACTAAGGTAGAGAGAATGAACTAAAAATTCTTTCTCAACCCCAGGGCCATGTGCTTCTGCTATGCAATCTGAACAACCTAATGTCATTTCTGAGAAAAGTGGTCCTTCCCATCCTGTTGAGGAGACTGAAGGAGAGGGAGACACAGTGTCATTCCTGTCAGTTTGCTAGGGAATGCAGCTACTTTTATTTTATTTTGATATTAAAGACATATTTTAAAGAAATGTCAACTTCTGAGTTGTCACTTTTATGATAAAAAAAAGATGTTTTTGCCCCCCATCCGCTCCCAGAGGGAGTTTCAAGAGTAGCAAGGAAGAATCTGTTGCGGGTTAGCTACCGAGCTTTTAATTAATTTTAATTATTTTGAAAATGATGTACACTGTACTCTGATACTTAATGGTCAGCCTCTAAATTCCCCCTGGATTGGGATCTGCGCTCTTGGCAGTGGAGTTGGGTATTATTGCTGGAAAATATTGTTTAGTTTAATCTTTCTGGTAGATCTAATCTCCAACTGACGCAAGAAGCAGGAAACGCTAAAGGCAAAATTCTCTTCCCTAAATCATCTGTGAACCTCTGAGATTTCTAATGAATACTCTGCACTCCCCCCCCCAAGAAAATCTTCCGTTGTACTGAGTTCCACTCAGTTCCTATGCTACATGCCATGTCTGAAATAAGACACCATGTCCACAAAGCACTTAAACCCATGCGTAAATCCCATTGAATTCAAAGTTCAGGTTAAGCCTGTGCCTACATGCTTTGCTGAATCAGGGCTTAAGAGGGAGTGTGAGGAGGAGGTTTCCTGAATTTATCAAGAATCACAAGAGATTTCTCATCCAAAAATGATGTGATTAGAACTGTGCTTGGCCCTCTGAGAATGGAGAGAGACCACACTGTGTGGTGTAGAGATCAGCTGCTAGATCAGGAATGGCTCAAACCCCAGACGCATTAGGGTAAATCCTCAGCTCATGCAAACTGTCACTGCTCCATCGATTGGAGTTTTGACAATTGACAGCAGCTGAAGATCTGCCCTGGTTCCTAGCCCTATCCTGAGTGTATTGTACTTACCTCTGACACATGCTGGTTTGGGGGAACATGGGTGTGTGTCCCTTTTTTACACTTTGGCAATGCTTGTGTGGTTTGTGGTGCCAGTGAAGCTAAATTAAATAGCGCGTGGGATATACCATAGAGATCTGCAGCATAGTTCCAAGAAGGGAAAACTTGGCTGAAATATGGCATATGAAGAGAGGATAGTGGATTTGGGACTGAATTCAATGCAGCCAAATTATTGTTTCTGTATTCTGGCAGTGCCTGAAGCTCCCCACCAGCTTGGGGCCCCGTTGCGCTAGGTACTCTACAAACATAGAATATACAGCAGTCCCTACTTTTGGGGAGCTTACATTGTAAAAGACAAGACTGACAAACAGCAAAAAAGCAACATGATGCAAGTCCAGTTGAGTCCCTTCCTGGTTTTCCCCTTCTCATACCAAACCTTCTCCCCTGTGCCTGGCTGCCAGTCAAACTTCTTCATAGCCCGTGCTCAGCTGCGCCTGAATTCATACCCGTTTACAGCAGTGAGTATTGGATCCTTTTATTTTCCTTGCTTTTCATTCAACTATTACTCTCCTAAAAAAAAGTACTACCGTATTGTCAGATTACCCCCTCCAGGTATTTTCCCTAGTTGAATTCCTTGGGACCGATCCTGTGAGGTGCCGAGTGCCTTCAGTAGGAATTGAGTGCTCGCGCCACAAAAGAGGTACTCAGGATCACACATCATCGGGCCTCTGCACTGATTTTTCTGACTTCCTAATTCTTTCAATTAAGACACAAAGCAAATATTTTCCAATGTCAGTACATTGTTTTTCATAGGAGTGGGTGGGTGAGATTCTGTGGCCTGCACTATGCAGGAGGTCAGACTAGATGATCGGAATGGTCCCTTCTGACCTTAGTATCTATGAATCTATGTTGGTAGCACCAAGGGAGGCTCATAGAAATGTAGGGCTAGAAGAACCTCAAGAAGTCATCAAGTCCAGCCCTTTATGCTGGCATAGGACAAGGTAAAGATAGAACATCCTTGACAGATGTCTGTCTAACATAGTGGTGGGCAACCTGTGGGCCGTGGGCCACATGTGGCCTGTCAGGGTAATCCGCTGGCAGGCCGCGAGACAGTTTGTTTACATTGACCATCTACAGGCACGGCTGCCTGCAGCTTCCAGTAGCCGCGGTTTGCTGTTCCCGGCCAATGGAAGCTGTGGGAAGTGGTGGCCAGCAAGTACCTGTGGCCCACACTGCTTTCCGCAGCTCTCATTGTCCGGGAATGGTGAACCGCAGTCACTGGGAGCTGCGGGCAGCCATGCCTGCGGACGGTCAATGTAAACAAACTGTCACGTGGCCCGCCACCAGATTACCCTGACTGGCCGCAGGCTGCCCACCACTGGTCTAACGTGTTCTTAAGAATCTCCAATGATGGGGATTCCACAACTTCCATTGGAAGCCTGTTCTAGATTTTAAACTCTCTAACTATAAGGGTAGTTTTCCTAATATCAAACCTAAAACTCCCTTGCTGCAGATATTTAGCCCATTACTACTTCTCCTACCTTTAGTAGACACTGAGGACAATTGAACACAGTCCTCTTTATAGAATCCCTTAACATATCTGAAGACTAATCAGTAGGGCCCTACCAAATTTATGATCCATTTTGGTCAATTTCAGGGTCATAGGATTTTAAAAATAGTAAATTTCATGATTTCAGCTATTTAAATCTGAAATTTCACAGTGTTGTAACTGTAGGGGTCCTGACCCAAAAAAGACTTGGGGGGGAGGGCGGGGGGGTGTCGGAAAGTTATTGTAGGGGGTGGGTTGCGGTACTGCAACCCTTACTTCTGTGATGCTGCAGTTGGTGGCTGGTCGCTGGAGAGCGGCGGCTACTGGCCAGGAGCCCAGCTCTGAAGGCAGAGCCGCCACCAGCAGCAGCGCAGAAGTCAGGATGGCCTGATGTGGCATTGCCAACTTCTACTTCTGCGCTGCTGCCTGCAGAGCTAGGCCCTCGGCAGCCACCATTCTCTAGCTGCCCAGCTCTGAAGGCAGCAAGGCAGGAGTAAGGGTGGCATGGTACGGTATTGCCACCCTTGCTTCTGTGCTGCTGCTGGCAGGGTGCTGCCTTCAGAGCTGGTTGGCCGACCAACAATCGCTGCTCTCCAGCTGCCCAGCTCTGAAGGCAGTACAGAAATAAGGGTGGCAATACCGTATTGCCCCTAAAATAACCTTGTGACTCGCCCCACCCGGAAACTCCCTTTTGGATCAGGATCCCCAATTTGAGAAATGATGGTTTCTCTGTGAAAGCACACAAAGACCAGATTTTTCAGGGGTAGACCAGATTTCATGGTCCATGATGGGTTTTTCATGGCTGTGAATTTGGTAGGGCCCTACTAATCAGGTATCCACTCAATCATCTTTTCTCACGATTAAACGTGCCCAGTTTATTTTAAATCTTTCTTCATAGGCCAGTTTTTCTAAACCTTTTATCATATTTGTTGCTCTCCTCTGGACTCTCCTCTCTCTGATTTCGCCCTTTTTCCTAAAGTGTGGTGTCCACACAACACTCCAGCCGAGGCCTCATCAGTAACAAGTACAGCATGACAGTTACCTCCAGTGTCTTACACATGACACTCCTGTTAATATAACCAGAATATTTGCTTTTTTTGCAACTGCATCACACTTGTTGACTCGTATTCAATTTGTGATCCCTTCAGTGATTAATTTGTAATGAAAGAGGTGCCAGGGCTCAAGCAAATTTTTTACTTTCATAACTGACATGGCAAACCCAGAGGTGCCATGGCTCAGCCATGGCAAACCCTGGCACACATTAAGCACTGGATCCACTATAACCCCCAGATCCTCTTCAGTAGAACTACCATCTACCCAGTTATTCCCCATGTTGTAGCTGTGCATTTGATTTTTTTTCCTTCCAAAGGATAAGTGCAAAGTACTTCACTTATTGAGTTTCATCTTGTTGATTTCAAACCAGTTCTCCAATTTGTCAAGGTCTTCTTGAATTTGAATGCTGCCCTTCAAAGTGCTTGCAACCTTCCCAACCTGATGTCGTCAGCAGATTTTATAAGCATACTCTCTTGTCCAAGTCACTAATGAAAATATTGAATAAATTGGACCCAGGACTGACCCCTGTGCGACCCCACTAAATACATCACCTCAGTTGGAACGTGAACCTTTGGTAACTGCTCTTTGAATACGGCCTTTCTACCAGTTGTGCACCCATCTTATAATAAGTTTATCTAGACCACATTTCCCTAGTTTGTTTATAAGGGGGATTGTGTCAAAAGCCTTACTAAAGTCAAGATATATTATGTCTGCTGTTTCCCCCATCCACTAGACCAGCAACCCTGTCACAGAAGGAAATTCAGTTGGGGTTTGGCATAATGTGTTCTTGACAGATCCATGCTGACTATTCCTTAATCCTATTATCCTCTAGGTGATTACAAATTGATTAATAATTTGTACCAGTTTCAAAGTTAGGCTAACCAGTCTGTAATTCCTGGGTCTTTTTTGTTCCCCTTATTAAAGGTAGATACTATGTTTGCCTGTCTCCAGACCTCTCACACCTTACCTGTCCTCTGAGTTCTCAAGATAATTGCTAATGGTACCGAGATTGCTTCAGCTAGTTCCTTAAGTACTGTAGGTTGAATTTCATCAGGCCCTGCCGACTTGAATGCATTTAATTTACCTAAACATTCTTTAACCTGTTCTTTCCCTGTTTTGACTTGTATTACTTCCCCCTTGTTGTTAATATTCATTGTTGAGTATCTGGTCACCATTAACTCTTTTAATGAAGGCTCAAGCTAAATAAGTATTAAACACCTCGGCTTTCTTGATGTTATTAGCTCTCCTTCCTTGCTAAGTAGAGAACTACGCTTTCCTTCATCTCTCTTCTAATGTATTTAAAGAACCTCTTCTTATTGCCTTTTATGTCCCTTGCTAGGTGTAACTCACTTTGTGCCTTAGCCTCTCTGATTTTGTCCCCTCATGTTTGTGCTATTCTTTTGTACTCCTCCTTAGCAATTTTTCCATATTTCCACTTTTTGTAGCATTTCTTCCTGATTTTTCAGGGTCATTAAAAAGCTCCTGAGGGAGCCATGTTGGCTTCTTTCTATCTTTCCTTTGCATCAGGATGGTTTGCATTTGTGCCTTTAATGTGATCTCACTGAGAAACTGCCAGCTCTCCTGAATGCCTTTTTCCCTTAAATTTTCTTCCGTTCCTCCCTGTTGGTCAGAATCAAGTCTAAAATGGTGGTCCCCGGACCCCCGTTTACTTCCTAAAAGCAGTCCCCACAGGGCCGGCTCTACCTTTTTTGCCACCCCAAGCAGCGAAGCGCAAAAAAAAAAAAAGCGGCCACTGAAGAAGAAGAAAATGAAAAAGCTGCCACGGAAGTGCCACTGAGGAAGGGAAAAAAAAACAAAACAAAGAACACCGGAGTGCCACCCCAAGAACAGCCGGAGTGCCGCCCCTTCTGATTTGCCATCCCAGGCACCAGCTTTGGGTCCCCAATACATTCCAAGAACTTATTGGGAATTTTGAGTTTTGCCATATTACTTTTGCAACAGATATCTGGGTAGTTACAGCCCCCCATTACTACCAGACCTTGGGTTTTGTATATTTCCACTGTTCTAGAAATCTCATCTACTTCCTCTTCCTGATTTGGTGGTAGACATTTACATGACATCACCCCTATTTTTCATCCCTTTTATCTTTAACCTTTACCCAGAGACTTCAGCTGGCCTGCCTCTCATCATCTTGTGTACCTCAGAACAAGTGTATATTATGTTGATGTATCATGGAACACATCCTCTGTTTTTATCCTGCCTCTTCTTCCTGGACAAGCTATACCCCTCTCTACCACTATTCCCACCAAGTCTGACACCAATTAAGTCATAATTTAGCTTATGTACTAATAATTCCAGTTCTTCCTGTTTACTCTCCTTCCATACTCCGTGCATTTCTGTATAGACACCTAAGATATCAAGCATATTCCCTCACTGATTTCCCTCTTCTTGCTCGCATGACTATATTGTCATTTTCCATGTCTCCCCACTTCCCCACAATATAAATCCCTCTGTTGAGGTCACTTTTTGGTGCTTACCTGTGAGCTTTTGTCATCTGTGGGCTCATGACACAAACATCCCTGATTTTCAGTTTGATAATGGAAACCCATTATGACCCATGGAAGATATGTTTAGGAAACAAACAGGGAAACACTCCAAGACATGGAAAATTAATGTCCTTTCTGTTACATTTAAGGTTCTGAACAATCTCTCCTTACTGACAGAGGAAGTTCAGCTTGGTTAAAATTGCTTGAAGGAGGTATTAAAATTAATAATAATAAAATAAAATCTTTGTGCAAGTTGCCATTATGCATAGGATACATTCGTTTGGGTGCAGATTACTGCTGACCTTTCATTGATGCTAAAGGGAAAAGGGATTTCATGTATTTTATGTCAGTACCACAATTTAGCTGCGGAGTGGATAAATACTAATGCAACTGACAAATACCCTATTATAGCCCACTGATACTCTGTTATGGTCTGGGACCATTTCCAATTTGGATGAAATCTTAACAGGCATCATAAGGTAATATTAGTGATGTCATGCATTCATAGCACCTTTAATTTCAAAGTGCTTTACAAACTATGCATCAAGAATCTCTTCACCCACCACAGAAATAGTCACTTCTGGCGCAGAATACAAGAGCTGCTTAGCAAGTAGATCCTTTAAATCATTACTCATGGAAGTAGTCGCATTGAAGTCAGTAGCTGCCATGGAAACTTCATTACCACAAGTGGTCATGGTCTCCATCTTGCATCTCCCCCAAAAGGTGGCACCTCCACCAAAGCATAACTTTTTCAGATGCTATGCTGGTGCATTAGTTTCTCAACTCATGCTTGTTAAATCAACGGTATGATTTCCTGCACTACCTTGTGTTTTCTGTTGGAGGACTATTGGCTAAGAACCACCCAGGCCTGACCTTGTACAGAAAACAAAATCTGGTGAGTTTTCGGCCTTAACTGAACAGAGGAGAACAGCAGCTGTGCCTAGCACGGTTGTGGCTAGTCAGTGTGTTCCATTCCTGGTCTGCATATCTTGGATCAGGTCCTTATTTTTTCCAGGCATTAATTCTTTACTAGTTGAATGGCCAACTTAGTTTCAGAGTTGTTTTATTTAACAGTGGGAATTGATTTAACCTGTCTCCCACAGTATTTACTGGGAACCAAGGTTTGGAGGTTATCCATCAGTGGGAAGGCATCAGCCAAAGACAGAAAATACATGGGGAGAAAAGATCCAAAGAGAAGAATTCTGTTCTCTGTCCCCAACCTCCAAAAAGAAGCTGTAGAGAGACCCAAAGAAAGAAGAGAGGCAGACAGGAGAGGGAAAGGAGACATACATATACATTCTTTGTAAAGATTCAATTGCATAAATTATTCTTCACTTCCATCTTCTAAAAGCACTGTTGTCATGTTGCATTATGCCTCACCCATTCCACTCCAGAGGTGGCTGCACATAAATGGTGGATAATGCAATTAGTGTAGACATTGGGCCAAATTCTGAACTAACCTACACCCAGTGTGGCCTCAAGTAAATGGGGATCACAAGATGAGGGAATAAATCAGCAAGGAATGGAGTCCACGGTCTGTGAAGCACCTTGCTATGGAAGCTGCTATATAAACGTGGAAGTTACTCTTAGTCCTCAGTTCTATGCTAAATCCTTAGTGGCACAGTCTGGAGTGGAGAGAGGAGATGAATCAGTGCTTCAGATCTCCTGTAGCCTTGGTCAAGGGTTTCATTGTAGGAGGCAGGCATGTTTTCTTATGGAATCAGACCCTTAATTATAAATCCAGGTGAGTGGACATTCCTGTGGTTGGAATGTCCATTTTTCACAGTTTCATCAATTGGTGCAGTGTGCTTTCATTTGGAGAAAATTACAGTAGTAAAAAACAAAACAAACCCATGGTACTATCAGAGGAACGCTAAAATGGGGAATGGACATTGATAATAGTCAGGGTTCTTTATTTCTGTTTCCTGCAGTGGGAAAGAGTTAGGATTTTGCTGGAAGTCTTTGGGCCAGATTCTAATACCCGTAGCTCATATTCAGCAGTAGCCCCATTGAAATCATGCCTATATGGTGGAACCCAGAAGACCAACCCTGCAACTCTTCCAGTCCGTTAACAACCTGGCACATGGCATTTGGGTGCTGACTGAGATCACAGGCAAGAGGATTACTCACATGAGTAGAGATTGCTAGATAATACCCTTGATTGTCATTGCTGGACTATTCCCATCAGTCAAAAGCCTCACAAATCTGTCAAGGCTTGATATGTTTCCACACATATGTGTTGGGGGAAATTATTGAAAAAATATATTTATTATATATGATTGCTGGCAAATAAATAAGGTTCTGACTTTCTCTGCCATGCGAATGCTGAGACAGTTTTTTCCTGTGCCTTCAAATCTAGTGATTAATATAACAATTATTCCCCACGAATGACAGTAGTATATTAAGAATGAACCCCATGTCAAAATAAATTGAGAGGTTATTTTCAGGTCATAGGCCAACTCTTCTCTTCGTATATAAATATATTTTTACAGGGTAGAAATATTTCCAGACTTGAGACATTTTCAGTGTTTGGTGTTTAAAGCATGTACAGAGACAGATCAGATACAAGCACAGAGAAGATTTAAAACATGGGTTCTCAGCCTGGGGGTCATGACCACCCCTACCTTGCCCTTCCTGTGTTGTTAGATGGGAGGGGATCCCAGCTAGGTAAGAAACAGGTTGAGAACCACTGATTTAAAACATAGCAGGAAGGGGGAGTGGGGGATCCAGAATAACACTGAGAAGTGAAGATCCTAAAAGTAAGATTTTGTGAAAGGGAGATGGACCTAAAAGTAGATTAGATGCAATATATTTCTGCCTCTTCTGGTGACCAGGCGTGTAAGGTAGAGATTATGGGCTTGACCCTCCCTGGTGCAGGTGCAGGGTGTTGCATGTATCAGCGCAAGGTGAAAATGGATAAGCAGCCCAGGGAATTTAATCCTGTATTAATGTAGTTGCCAAGTTACTCCCATCTAGTAGCAGGAAGAAGGTCAGAGAGGTAACACAGAGCTAAGCCCCTCATGCATGCCGAGGATTGCATTTGAGCCCAGACATGCCCATTCTTTACACACCCTACTACTCTTCTCTACACACAGACTTGTAAATATGGGAGAGGGTCCACATAGGGCTTGAGACTCACTCCTGCGTATGCAGAGGATAAAGCATAACCTTGCACATTCCCAACCCTAACCTCTGCTCATCTTTACATAGCTGCACAACTACAGCTTGCACTTCCAGCAGTGCCTTCCACAGTAACTTGCAGAAACTAGTCTTACAAATTGAGCTGCCTGGAATTTTTTCATCAAAATGGTTTTAAGACCCAAAATGGAGGGTTGGGGGGATTTTTTTGGTGAAAGGTGAAACATTTTTTAAAAGTGTCTATTTTGGCAAAAAGGCAGTGTTTTGATAATGTTGAATTTTTTGACAGGTTTCAGAGTAGCAGCCAAGTTACTCTGTATTCGCAAAAAGAAAAGGAGGACTTGTGGCACCTTAGAGACTAACACGTTTATTTGAGCATAAGCTTTCGTGAGCTACATCTCACCTCATCGGATGCATCATCCGATGAAGTGAGATGTAGCTCACGAAAGTTTATGCTCAAATAAATGTGTTAGTCTCTAAGGTGCCATAAGTACTCCCCCTTTCTTTTTTTGATATTGTTGAAATGTTCCATTTCAACATTTTCGGAAGAGAATGTTTCAATTTTTTGTTTCCAAGTGACTTTTTGAGACAATTTTTTTAATATAAAGTAGGAATTGGAGTGGAATGTTTCCATTTTATCAAAATGAAACAACTTGATTGACCCAAAATGGAAAAAAAAAAAACCCAAAACTTTATTTTGCGGGTAATTTTTTCTCTTTGTTCTGTTGTAGAACAGTTTTTTTTTAATTGCAGAATTTCCCACAAAATGGAAAACCTGGTTCCTTAATAACTGGTTAGAAAGTAAAGCCTTCATGTGGGATCCAAGCAAAATTCAGCACTTCTTTGATAATGGTCCATCTTGATTCAGGAAATTTTAAATAATATGCAGAAACACTGAACTTTCCCCTTGTATCTTTCTAAGGTACTTATGACAGGTTTCAGACTATAGAGATTATAAGGTACTTATATGGCCCTATAGACAAGTGGTCGCCTCATGAGGCCCCCTGGTGGCTGCAGGGCAACTGTGCATACAGTCCTTCACCTCAAGTTTCCTTTCTTGGATCTCCAAACTCCACACTGGGTTTTTTCTGCCCAGTCGCAACACCCCTTCTGGAGATCTGATTTAGTAACTTAAAGTTCAAAACTAAACATAAAAGTCTTCCCTTCAGCATAGCCCAAGCTCCCCTGGTCTGGTCTGGTCAGGGTTCCTTACTCCCAGCCCTTCCTAGTTGCAGCAGGTCTCCGGGTCTTCCCTGCAGGAGCCTCTCTCAGGCTAGTCTCACTACAGCCTCCTGAGCTTCCCCCCTTACAGCAACAACCACCTGGTCTTTCCAGGAAATGGCCTGATTCCCCTCAGGTGGGACTCATTCTGTAATCAGGGTTGGTGTGGCCCAAGGTTCTCCGGCCCAAGGCAAGCCAACCTGTTACAGGTCCACAGTGTCAGAGTATTTGGTACCTTGAATGTATTTATTCTCCCAGTGCTCTTGTGAGGGAGGGAAGGGCTGTTATCCCCATTTTACAGAAGGGGAACTGAGCCCCAGGGAGACTCAGTCACGTGCCCCTGATCACACAAGGAGTCTGTGGCAAAGTAAGGAAATTGGGTCTCCTGAATCCTAGCCTAGTGCCCTAACCTCTGTGTGATGCTACCTTTCAGTCCTGAGGCAGGAGCTTCCCAGATGACCGCTGCCCGATGGCTCCTCCCAGAGGGAAGGGAGGGAGCCGTATTCTGACAGATCTTGAGAGGGAGTCATTCCCCTTTCTTTTATTAACTTGGTTTATTTGCATTAATTCCCCTTGCTGTTTGTTCATGGAGTACCCTGGAAGGGGAGAGACTTTAAAGTGACCTGGCCGGAGGGCCAGGTTAGAGGAAAAGGTGGACCACTGCAGAGGCGGAGCGCCCATTGGCAGAAGACACCCAGCCAGGGGGCGGGGGGAGGAGAAGAGCTGCTACACCACACTGGCCACAAGCTGGTGCGAGAAGTGTGTCACCCCCTTCACACCTCCCTACATGCTGTGACAGAGCAAGGCCAGATGGCTATAGAAAAGTAGTGGGTGAGAGATATGTTAGGTCCAGGCTAAACAAATCCCTGGTACCAGGTTAAGTGAAATGGAAGCTGCTCCAGGTCAATTAAGACACCTGGAGCCAATCAAGAACTTTCCAGAAGGCAGGGAGAAGGCTAGGTTGATTGGGACACCTGAAGCCAATCAGGGGCTGGCTGAAACTAGTTGAAAGCCTCCCAGTCAGTCAGGTGGGGGTGCATGTCAGGAGCTGTGGGAGGAAGTTGCGCTGTTGGAGAGACTGAGTAGTACACTCCATAGCAGGCATAAGGAAGGAGGCTCTGAGGTAAGGGTGAAGTGGAGCTTGAGGAAATGAGGGCTGCTGTGGGGAAGTCGCCCAGGGAATTGTACGTGTCATGTTTCTAAAAGGTCAGCTACCATAGCTGATACTGTTAGGGTCCCTGGGCTGGAACCCGGAGTAGAGGGTGGGCCCAGGCTCCTCCTTCCCTTCCCCCTGCCCCCCGATTAATCACTGAGACTGGGAGACAACAGAGACTGTGCAAGGGAGGATAACTTCTCCTCACCTCCTGCGCTGGCTTATGATGAAAATGGCTCAGTAGACTGTGACCCTTGTCTCTAGAGAGAGAAGGGTTAGGTGGAGGGTCACAGTCAGCCTCTGAGGCTCGCAAAATCCGTCAGGAAATGCGGGACCCACAGAGACAAGGACAGAGCTTTGTCACAATGCTTAAAGCATGATTGTAAATGATTCACACTCTTTCCTGTGGATGAAGCTCAGGGGACTGCTAAGTAAAATGAAACATATCACATGCTTTTCTGTGGCAAACATTAATTATCGCAGGAAGTTTAGGGCCTGATCCTGCTCTCGCTGAAGTCAATGGCAAAATTCCCTTTGATGATAGTGGGAGATGTCCAAGTCCTTAATTACTATTTTGAGAGAGAAAATGCTTCATTTGTTTTTCCAGAGCTTTTGGGGTACACGATGTTCTGGAAGCCTGGAGTGCAGAATCATAATAGAGATGGGAAAGACCTATCAATCCTTGAGATTCTCCCCTCACCTCCCTGGCTAGTTCCCATCAGTGCATTTCCTGGCACTTTGACTAGCATTATTTTAAATATCTCAGCTAAGTGATGGGATATGCATGACTTCCCTTGCAAGAATATTCCACTGTGTAATAGAACAGGCTAGGACTTCTTTCCCTTTGATATTCAACCTAAACTTTACTCTGGTTATGCCCTCTGGCTTGAGATGGGAGAGGTCAGGAACCAGAATCTAAACCAAGTCTCCCACATGAATAAGCTGCTCTTTAGATTCACCATGAGAACCTGGTGTGAAGCGTGGTCTGATGGAAAAGCCCTATAAAACTCAATAGGGGTGAAACCAACCCACTCATACACAAATGTATTAAGGTTCTACAAAATGACTCTGAAGATTCTATAGAATTTCTTTAACAAAGCATGGAATCCTTTCTGTTCTGTTTCAGAGTAGTAGCCATGTTAGTCTGTATTCATAAAAAGAAAAGGAGTACTTGCGGCACCTTAGAGACTAACAAATTTGTTTATTTTTTTTATAACTGTCTTTTGGAATTGTATTACTGGGATGTAATTCTCTGTTAAATTCTATAGAATGGTCCAAAAACCTGTAGAAAAGAATCATGCTCTAGGAAATTCTATAGAGCTTTTCTATGGGGGGGGGCTGCAGCTTGTGCATCAGCATATGGAGTTGCTGAGCAAGCATGTTTGAGCAAAAGAGGAGATGTCTGTAAATCCTATTATTAATAGGCAAGCTGCAAAGCATCATCCAAAAGGTTGGTATCCAATTTGGCTAGATAGGGCTGTCCACTAGTCATACCATCTAATCACCAGAGTCCCAGTGCCTACTGGCAACTCTAGAACTGTCAACACTATGGCATGTAAGACAGGCGTCAGGAACCTCTGGATGAATGTTTCTTACAGCTTGAGGCATCAGCTGTGAGCCAAAGCAGAGGTTTGGGAATAGCCATCTGTGTGGTGGTGGCATCCCATTGCCTTTTGTTTCTTTAATTGCTAAGGGCTAGATTGTACCATTTTAGGCACAGCCTTACATTGGTGATAGCAGCAGGGTAAAAATATTTAACGTTGTTGCCTTGGTTTCCTCATTCGTCAGCTGAGAGTAACAATACTTACCTACCTCCCAAGGCACTTCTGAGCACTAATTCGATAATGGGGCTCTCTCTTGCTCCCTTTGAATCCAGTGGTGGATCTTTCCTTGATACCAGTGGTGTCCAGATTGGGTCCAGTGTTTGTAATGCTTTAGAATCTGAAGATGTCACATTCTAGGAGTTCGATTCAGACAAGTGAGGGGTTGTCACCACCTGCCCTCTAACTCTGGGAGCTTTAAATGCTCTGCTGCTCTGTGTCACAGCCTGGACACCAACAACCAGCAAACAAGGATGCGTTTTCAGAGTGTCATATGTTGGGCTTTACCTACCGCAGCCTGCCTACAACAGAACAACCTCACCGAGGTCTCCACCAGCCTTGGTTACTAGTTGCAGAGTGACCCTAACACACCTCCAGTCCTGAATTTCCTGAAATCCATCTGCCCTATAATGTGCAGATCTCTCCTGGAACATTCAGAGGAATAATAAGGTCTATTGCTCCTTTTAAAGAGACCAAAGCAGAGCAGCTGGTTGCTTGAACTGGAGTTAACAGTCTCTTCAATTCAAATACAATACGGGGTTGGTTCAGATTAAAAGTAAAAGAAGTTTAACAACAGAGATTTTAAGTGAGTTCAGGTACAAGGGATAAAGACAAAATGGTTACAAGCCAATAAAATAAACTTTATAATGGCTAAGACAAGCTGCAGCCTTGGTTCAAGGTAGATTTCTTATCCATCTTTTTTTCCCTCTGGCCATGGATGACTTTCTCAGAAGTACAAGGTGCTACTTTCCTTTGTCTTTCTCAGTGAAGGGTCTTTGCCTAAGCAGTTTTCTCACCTATATTCAGTTCCCAGAGACTTTAACACCCTTGGCTGAAGGACCCATCTTAATCCGCTTGCAAGAGCTCTGTCCCCTTGTCTGTTCAGTGATGGAAGCCAACACAGCTTCTTCTCTCTCTCTCTCTCTCTCTCTCTCTCTCTCTCTCTCCCCTTATGTCTTCCCAAACTCACTGTTTTGTCCCCAGACTCAGGGTGATCTCATGCTGTTCTTCCCTTCCTGTGGGTGGGCTTCCCCTCTTCCTGCTGATGTGTATGTAAATAGGGCTTCCATTGTTTTTGGTCACACTTGGTTAATTTCATTGGTAGTAGGTATGTAGCTGCCTTCCCTCCTGTCTGGGTGAGTACTTGTTTCTTCCTTTGTTTGGCTACAGACTTTAAACCATAATAGCAGTGAGTATCCATAACTCCTCGTGTAGTGCTAATACTTACTTTTCAGAATGATATTTATCACCAGGGTGTCATTAACTTTCATAAGAGACATTACTTGATACACTTTTATAATACATCAATATTGTATACAGTCAGTTGAGTAAATTAAATTACTTATCGTTTCAGATTCAGACCCTCTCTCTTTATAGTCCAGTAAGCCATTAAAATGTATTCTCAGATAAAGATCCTTTTCTCCTTCTGGGAAGAGACACCATGCAGTCTGGTGAAGACTTCATGCTGGTTCCTCCCCTACTGGCAATAGTTGAGTCATTACCTCTTCCCCTTGTTAGCTTAATGGCTTTGTTTACCTTTTATGTAAATGAACCTTCATTGTCTCTGCATGATGACCAAGCAAACACATTCCCTTGTGTAGGGTGGACTGGGCTTATGCATTGCTTGCCAAGAACTTAATTCTAACACATATTTATAACTCTTTGTATTCACCTTGTGCATACATCACACAAGAATACTAGTGATCAGTGATATATTACATGCCACCTCTTGGGTATATATTAATGACGACAGTGTGTTAAGTGTAGTGATAAGAGTTGCTGATGGAGTAGTGAACCACAAATGGGCTTCTGTGTCACAGAAAGTGTGATTTTTTCCCCCTCACCTCCCCGCCACGCTCCAAGAGCTCTTCATGTTGTGCTAACTCTGCTTCCACTGAGCTGAATGAGAGTTTTATCATTGACTTCAGTGGGAGCATAGCGAGGCCAATGTTGAGTGCCTTTGAAAATCCCACCTGGTAAGTGTTCTGGATTGATAGCTTACTGCGAGTCAAAATACTTACAGCAGGTGCCAAGAAGATACTGAGCCACTTCGGCTATTTCCTCGAATGATCTCGCCTGAGCACCACATGGACTTTTAAAAAAAAAAACCTGTCTACATTCAAATAAATAAGGTGAAACCAAAACAAGGGCCAACAACACTTGAGTTGGTCGTTTCTCTTCACCTTGCATTTTTGGCTGACTCACTTTTATTTTTCCAGCAGGCTCCTGAGCATTTATGCACTTTCAAAATGGATTTAACAAGCACACAACCAGGACACTTTAAAACCCGATTTCTTGTCACATGACTCTTCTTCAAAAGACGTTCTCAGGGCTAGAAGTTACACAAAGATTTTGGGGTTCTGAAATGTGGCTGCTTTTCAAAGAAGATTAAAGGCTAAGTTCTTTCATTTTCCCATTTCCATCAATAAGGCCTTAACCCTGCAAACACTTAAGCATGTAATTAATCACATTGACTATTCTCGTGCTTAAGGTTAAGTACATGCCTAAGTGTTTGCAGGGTCAGGGCCTATGATTCCAAACTTCTGCTTAAAAAGTTAAGCACGTGCTTAAGTGCTTTGCCAAATCAGAAGAATAGCCCATTTGCATCAGTGGGGCAACTCATGTGCTTAGAGTGAAGCATGTGCTTAGCTGTATTAAGGACTAACTGAGGACAGAATTTTCCTCACAGTATTTAAAACAACTGCTCATAAGGGCCACAATTATACATTCTCCTAATTTATACTTTCCAGATATAGCAATGCAGTATTTGTCCCGAACCAATGCTGGCTTGTTTAGCTGAAAAAAATCACTTGTGTCTATTTCGAGTGCCTGTGATTTTTTTCTTTATATAGTGCAGATGGTGTGTGTCATTTAACAGTGCAACTCAGAAAGGAAAATGCTACCAAACATTTGCTTGGTTATTCCTATGTGTTGGCACAGCAGAGTTTTCAGATGCTTGACTGTATGTGGGGAAACAAGCTTTCTGTTTCTCATATGCAGGGTAAACAGCTTCACTTTAAAAAACAAAACAAAAAAAAAAACCTGACTTGCCTTTCTGGGGTGCTATACGTATGCAGGGCCTGATCCAAAGTCTTTCAAGTCAGTGGTAAAACTCCCAGTGTATGCCTACACAGCATTTTGGAGCAAGCCTCCCAACCCAGGCTGAGAGATCTGGGCTAGAAAAACAGCAGTGTAGACAGATACTTTGAAGTTGCAGCTCAGCCTCTGAAGCCTAGGGAAGGTGGTGGGTTTCAGAGCCCGAGCTCTCCGCTGAGCTGCAGCTTCAAAGTACTGTCTACACAGTGATTTTTAGAGTGCTAACCCGAGTTCCCCCCAGAGCCTGAGTCTGACCTGGGATTGGAGCCTTGCTTCCACTCACTGCAAAATGCTGTGTAGACATAACCAAATTGACTTCAGTGGGCTTTGGTTCAGATCCATATTTAGTGAAATGCTTTGTAATCCTTGGGGAAGAATCGTGTTATAAAAATGTAAGATACTTACGAGTATTAGCCCTTTTAATGTAGAATAGTATTCAACCCATAATAACAAATAATGCAGTATCTTATATTCCTAAAGCACCCTTTATCCTGAAGTATCCCAAAGCACTGCATAAATTGCATCCATACAAATCACCCTTTCAAATTCCTGCTGTTGAGCTTACTCGTATAATAGTATTTTTGTAGCATCTAGGAGCCCTAGTTGTGGACCAGGATCTCACTGTGCTAGGTGCTGTACAAACACAGAACACAAAGCCTATCCCTGCCCCCAAAGAGCTTGCAGTCTAAGTATAACTGGTACCACACTTATGTAACCCACTGGTTAGTGTGTGTGGTACTGGGCCCCCTCTGTGCCCAATCCACAGAAGATATGAATCTGTTGTGGCTCCAACTACAGAGCCATGGCTTTTTAGCTCAAACTGTAGCAGTTCATACTTTTAGCTCTGGAGGCCCCCAGTTCATGTTATTCACCAGAGACTGCTCACCTCTTCCCCCTGTCTCCTCCCTGGCCAGTGCAACTCCCCAGTAATGGTCTTTGCTCAAAGGATCTATCATGTAGCAGCTGAAGTAGCAACTAGGGGCCCATGCACGACTCGTATATCAGTGTTCAGGCCTGTGAAATTGGGCAGTGGCATGTTCCCTGGCCTCTTCCTTTTCCTGCTCCAGCCTACCACCTCTATACTGCTTCTCAGGCCCTTCTTTCTTGCCTGCAGAAGGGATGGCTGGAGAGCAGCATTAGGCAATAGTGTGAAGTTTCTGTTTACTAATAACACTGGGCCAGATTCTTTCCCCCTGTTCTGGTCTTCACTACCCAGCTTTATCCTGGACGGGGGTCTTTGGAGCTGCCATAAAACAGCATAACCAGCCCAGAATAGATGATACGGCAGGAACAGGAAGGGATTTGTTTGGGGCAAGGCCAAGTGTGCCTGAGCGCCACCATTTCTCACTGGGCATAAGGTCCCATGGAAACCATGGCCAACTGATGCAAGCAAGAGCAGTCCCTAGAGTCCTTTAACAGATGCCAGAGTTGGGGTATCTTGAGAATCCGACATCTGTAACTGTTTCCCTAACTGCTCTCCCTGCCCCTCCCTCGTGCTATGTGGATTATAGCACAGGAGAGAATCCGGGCCACTGGATCTAAATCTGCCCTCAGACACTTTGAGGGTGAATCCTGTTGGAGTAGAATGTGAGTTTCTGAGGGCAGAATTTAGCCCTTTGTTTCTTCACCAGCGGAAAAAGACTGTTTAGAACTAAAATCTTCTGCAACACAGAAGAGTCACCTTCTATTTTACAGTCCACGCAACTCTGTCTCGGTGAGCCTCCCAGTAACATCCAGAGCAATAGTGAGAATGAGGCAAGGTATGAAAATGCTGTTCAGGTTCAGCTATAAATTAGCCTCTGCATTCTGCCTCTCAGCCTGGAGTGATTTCCAGATTCATAAAGTACCTTGCCAGGAAGCGTGGAGCCCAGAGGTGTTTTAACCTTCATTTTGGAATGACCAATCTGGCAGCTTCAGTCACTCTCAAGTGGCAACTCTAGGCTCCTACAGAGATAACGGCTCAGGTAATCACACAGGTCCCAAACTGTGTGCCACCTTATGTTGTCAGGGCAATTTGAAAATCAATTTGATGTCTGTCAGGGAGGCAGCATGTCTCCCACAGGGCCAGAGTGACATGCTGGGTCCACTCATTAGAATTCAAGGGGCAGCATTTTGTGCAAGCCAGAGGCTTGTGCAGTATTTTTCTGGGAAAGTCATAAAAATAAAACATGACAATCATCTCCCCTAACTAAAGGCAACAGTAGCACGGACCACATTCCCAGCCCCAGCCGGTTACACAGCTGGATTCTGTTTGGGCTTCAGAGACGGGTAAAGCAAAGTGCTAACCACAGAAAGTAGTGTGATGAGCAAATAAGAAAGCACATGCTGCTACCCCTTCATTTCCAACACCGGCATGAGGGGGACTCTTTGAACAGTGGTTTAGTCAAGCGGTTAGAAGATTTGAGGTCAGAGTCTGACATGGCTAGTAATGAATTTGAAGGCAATGGAAGAAGAGCAGCAAATGTTATGAGTAGGCTGCATGGACTTTCATGGACTGACTCCTGAGGAAAGATTTAAAAGTGTTAAATACCTCTGTTGTGGCTAAGTGACAGTAATAGGGGCATAATTACAGTCCACATGATACTGGAGGATATAAGAACCAAAGATAGAGAGATTGTTCAGAATTGAGGAGGATAGTACTGTGAGGGGTAAGGGGATGAAACTAAGGAAAGGAAAGTACAAGCTCAATTTGCGGACACTGAGATCTGTGAGGCTTTGTAATCTATACATTATATTAGGCGCTTTCTATATCATCTGCTCTCATGTCATTGTAGTTTATCACCCTCTGTTTTCAGTATAGCTACAATTACCTAATAAAGGGCTGGATTCTCTTCCCATGGATACTGGGGCAAATGCAGAATAATTCCATTAAACTCAAAGAAATCATAGTGTAACTGACATCAGAATTAAAGCCCACAGGAGCAACTCCTTTGAAAAAAAAACAGGGTTGCCTTTTGTAACACTAATTACAAGGGAGGGTGTCAAACATATGGCTTGCTCCCTGTATTGATATTCAGGATAGTCAGAATCTCAGTAAGTACATTTCTAGACTTGAGGGTTGCAGAGTTAACCTTACAAATGGGAGTGTAGCTGACACAATGTCATCTTCCTGAGTCTGCAGGTAGCCTGAGACAATAATGAAAAGTGTGACTCACCTGCCCCCTATTCATCTCATTGGGATGCCAGTGATTTAACTCCCTTCTAGATCATCATTAACTCTTTCCATGTTGATTATTTTAGTATGGGAAAGGGAGGCTAAATTTTCAATAGTTCTACTAATTTTGCATGCCTGACTTTCTGAGTTCCCGCATGAAACAGAGGCATCTGGTTTTGAGAGGTGCTTGCCACTTGCAGCTCACATTGACTTCAGATAGAGTTGTGGGTACTCCATACCTCTGGAAATCGGCTCCTTAAAAGTGTTTCCATATTCAACAGCGTGTATGTTACATCTACTAAGGGCAGGTTACACAGAGGTTTTTTTCACTGATTTAAACCCCTAATGTGGATACACTTGAAATCTCTAAACCACCTCTAAACCAGTTTAGGTTAATCCAATAATTTCCTGAATTGAACTGGACACGTATAAACTCTGCATTTTTGTTAGGAGTTTGAAATCAATGTAAAATCACTTTAGTTGCACTGGTGCAAGTTTTCTAATAAAGCCCTGAGACCCCCTTACACACATGTACCTAAATGAAACTTACACAGCATTACACGTCGCTTCTGGATATGGCCATTTGACTCACCACTGAAATTAGGTCATCATTCTTATGGAAAATAAAATAAAATGAGCCACTCTGTTTCCTGCTGCACTTTCATTTTCTTCTTGGTGCTGTTGAAGCAATGTTTGCTAGGGCCTGTGCCCACTTTTATTTCAGAGTTCATAACGTGTAATTGTGTTCAGGGCCAAATATAGGGAATGGAATTCTAGGGTGGGCTGCCTGCCTGTCACACAACAAAGCCTCAGAAAGGGTGTTGTCTCCCTTCAACATCCTCCTCCATAACCACTTGATCTGGTTGCGTGGTAACGCAGTGATCGTGCACAATTTACCTCCCCATCCTCCTTCCTTTTAACCCCCAGTCACCGCAAATGGCCTGATTTAGCCACTTCGCCTCTCTGGTTAATGTCAAATCAGCAAATGATGTTTGTTGAGTTCTGTATTTCCTTGCCGAGTTTGGGTGGGGTGGGGCAAGAGGAAAAAGTGATCCAAAATATGGAACGATCTGCTGCATGACTGCACTCACTTCTCTGCTGATCTATAGAGATGTCAAGGAATTAGGAAGAGACCGTGCTAAAGTTCTGCAAGTTCAGAATGCATGGAATTCCTTCCGAAAGGCAAGCAATGAGTTAGGAAGAGTTTAATAACTGCTGCGTTGACACAGAAAGTTATTCTCCATGCAGAAGCAACCTGACTCTCTGAGAGGGAATGCATTTGCAATGCAATTCTGCATTTTCTCTCTCATTTCTAGAGTGCCCATTACCATAGTATGTGAGGGCCTGATCCTGCACATATGCATGCGAGTAACCTTATTTCTGTAGCAGTCCTGTAGATTTTGTGGGTGTAAAGTTACTCATGTGTATGTTGGCAGCATTGGGCCCTAAGTCAGTATGTAACTACACACACAGGCATACTCACAGCTATGTATATCCTGAACAGCTCAGCTAGGAGAATAATCCTTTATATGTGCCCAAGTAAATCTGGAATTTAGGGCTGGGAGTTTCAAAGGACCTAAGGGTGTTAAGTGCCCAACTCCCACTGAAAGTCCATGAGAACTGGAAACTGAATCCTTTCCTAGATACCTTTTGAAAATCCTTGTCTAGGTGATAACAGCTGCTCCAACAAATTACGGTAGGTGTAAAGAAGGAAGCTGGGTTTTCCAATTCAGGCCCACTGAAAGCCGCAAACGTCCTCCTTTACAGTGGGTCCTGCCCATTGATTGTATTCCAATATCTTTGAAATGTACCAGAGGACATAGGCACCGACTCTGTGAGTGCTCAAGTACCCTCAGGGCTGGATTCATCTTTTGTGGGCCTTGGTGCCCCTGCTCCTCCCCTGCTCTGCCCTGAGGCCCCACCCCTGCTCGGCCCCTTCCCACCGAGGCCCTGCCCACGCTCCGCTCCGAGGCCCCACCCGTCGCTTGCACGGGGGTGGGGGCAGAGAGGAGCACCCACCAGTAAAAACAAAAGTCAGTGCCTGTGCCAGAGGACACTACTTTGGGAATTCTGTGCTGATTAAAAGAGTATAATGTACAACTACAGTCATGATCTAACGTGTCAGAGCAGAAGTCAAGAGATCTGGGTTCTATTCTGGGCCAAGCCACACATCTGCTCCGTGACCTGTGGTACGTTAACTGAATTTCTCTGCAGCTCAGTTTCCCCTTTGGAAAAATGGGGATAATACCCATGGCACAGGGGTGGGCCTTGGTTCATTACTGTCCGTAAGATGCCCGAGGGAATAAATAGATTGTTCATTATTAATGATTATATGATATTACTGTTTGTTGGTGTTAAGATTTGCCAGGAGCAGAATTTTTCCCCAGCGTGTTGTGTAACTCACAGTGATTGCTGATGGGAATTGTTTGAATAACAAGAGCAGACAAGGAGCCTGCAAAGTGTTTAAAGCCGGGGGTAAAAATAAGACTAAATTGGACCAAACCTGACAAAGCGCCATGAATGAAATTTTGCAGTGGGAGGGCACCCCAACACAGTCAGCAAAAATGAATGTAGGAGCATACGACTGCAGTGTCTTCCTTTAGGGAGCAACTGGGTGTCTTGGGAGAGGGGCCGATCCAAGCTTGAAGCTTCACGTGTTGATGTCGGGGGGGGAGGGAGAGCTTCCTCAAAGGCTTGTGACGTTGCTGTGATTACCACTACTTTCCACAGTCAAGCAGAGTGACCAGCTAGTCTCTACTACTCAAAGGAAACACATGTCTAGGAGGCATGGGTGGCGTGTGACTCCCCCACCCCTTTGGGGAGGCTAGCTCGCTGGCCCCGCCCCTTCCACCCAAGGCCCCGCCCATACCAATCGCCCCATGGGGGAGCCCTGGCTGAACTGCCCTGCTTCCCACCCCGAGCAGCAGCTGCCCAAGTCTTGGCCTGATTCCCGGGCTACCGGCCTGATCCGAGCCCCCACCGGCTTTGGGGGAGAGGAGGACCAAGGGCAGGGCCTCAGGGTGGAGCATAGGCATGGCCATGGCTTGGGTTTGGGGAGGCTTAGCTTCCTCTGGACTATTTTACCCGTTGCGCATGCTAGGAGATGGGAGATTCTGCACTCGGAAACCTATTTTGGGAAGAGCTGCTGTTCCAGCTAGGAAAACTCTCTGCCTCCAAAGTTGTGTGCGCCTTGAGGTTAGTGAACTCATGGGATGGGTACCATGCTACCTGTAGTAGTGCCCTTGCATCCCACTGCTCGGAGCCCTGATTCCTCCATCTGCTTATCACCTGATGTTTCTGAGCTGCCTGAAATGTTGGCCTCCTGGTTCCTGCTTACCTGGCCTCAATTCTCCTATGCATTTGCCTGCTGCTCCCCTTCTTCGCTGGCTACTCTGCCTTCTTTTTCCTGCATACAGGCTGGCTGTTAGCCGTTTCCTTGCCTCAAGTACTATCCCCTTGCTTCCTCTGAGGCTGCTGCATATTCTTCTGTTTCCCCATCTACCTGACCAACCCCAGAGCCCCCTGTGTTCTGCAAGCAGCAGCAGATGCAGTGGTACTGTATTCCTGGGGTTGGAGGAAGATTACAGTTGTTCATTGTATTTATTCAGTGTGTGATAGCTCATGGGCTCAAGCCACAAAATTCAGATCCAGGTTTCAAAAGCCTCAAAGTTCCAGGGTGCTTAGATCTAGGGTTTTGGTTCAGGCCTATATCTCTGATTCAAGGAAACAATGAGACTTGATATTTTTCTTCTGTGGACCTCAGCAGGGAGCAAAGGCTGAGAACTAGAACTGTGCAAAATGTTTGCAACACAACCTGAGAACATCCAGAAGTCATGGGGCTCTGTGTTTGCTGGCAACTCGTTTGGATGAGCTTCGTAGAACAGTGCGTGATCCCCACTTGAATGGGGAGGGGTTCCCAAATCTGGGCCTGTCTATGGTTTCTTGCCAAATTCATACTTTTAGATACAAAACCAGGTGGAATGGGCTGGTTTACCTGCATTTTGCATTGAATTTTCAGATTCCATCAAACAAGAATCAAAGGTAAACTGGAGGGGCAGAGGGGTGTGTATGCACACACACCTCCAAGTTGGATTCTCTCCTCCTGACTATGTCCAGACCCCCCACTGAGTCACACCCCACACCCTCCTGTATTGAGATGCCTTTCTGATTAAGGAGATCCTTGGTGCAACAAGGTGCTGCTCTGTATGCCGCTGCTCCTGTTCATTCCCTTACACTTCAAAGGCTGTCCTATGGGAAATTCCAGAAGACTCCATTCGAATCCTTCAGCTAATCTCTGGGGGTTCTAACTGGCTGACCAGTAGCCCCCTAACCAACAGCCGAACACGCCCGTCCATTGATCTGTCCCAAAACCTGGAGGCAGTTGTGACCTGGAGGCAGTTGAAAATGTTGAGCAAGAATTTCCACGAGCAACAACCTTGCTTCTGATGAAGGAGAGATGGACGTAACTGGGTGGAGCCTATCAGAGCCACTCTGCACAATGTTTCACGGGGGCGTGAGTCATTGCTTCTCCCTCCCTCCCGCTGTAGTGAACATGCTCCCTGATCGGTCCTGCCAGTTGGTCATTTTAAAATTAAGATTGGAACCTGAATTTGCCTCTCCCCACAGGAACATATTGGTGTACAGTCTCGTGTAAACATACCCCAAAGCGGTGTAATTCCCAGCCTGGGTAGACAGGTATGCGTAACTCTGCTTCAGCTAGCACCTAAAAATGGCAGTGTGGGCAGTGGTGCAGACTAGCCGCCTGAGTGCAATCCCACCCGATCCCTTGGCTGTGTACTTGGGGGGCTAGCCCAAGCCCCTGCCTCAGGTGCTAGCTCGAGCAGAGCTAGCGGGTGTATGTCTACCCACGCAGGAAATCACCTCTCCCAGCTCTTGTGTGGAGGTAGCCTTGGTTTCCTCTCAATCACTGAGGTTTAGGGTTCCCAGCCTCAAACATTCTTCTCATCTCCAAGTCTAGGCCACTGACTGGCACTGCTTGTCCTATGCTCTGGCTTTTAATGTCTCCTGTGATTTGTAGTTGATGCGGGTACTCAGCTCCTCCTGTTCCCCATTCTGCACAGCAAACTGGATGACATTCATATTGGGAGCTGAATACCAGCTAACCCCTGAATAAAGTATCACCCAAACCCATACAGTCTCTTTGCTCATCCCCAGTGTTCCAGGCTGGAATGGACCCCTTTGCTTTCAGGCCTGGGGTTTGTTGATTAAGTTGGTTGGCCAATGGCTATTGGATGAGGTTTTCAGAAGCACTCAGCATTGCCTTAGATCTCAGGGAAGGCAGCCACCAACTAGGGCCTTCTTCCCTTCCCCCTACCCCCATCCCTTTTTCCACCTCAATGAGGGCTTTGACTTATCTGACCTGCAATTTACCCCCAGTTCTAGCAATGGGTGGTGAGTGAGTGAAGACAAAGCTTAGTTGGGTTCAGAGATTCTTACCACTGTGTCTGAGCCCTGTGGCAATGCTCCGCTCCCACACTTCACCAGCACCCATGGAGCTATAATGCTGACCAATTATGGATTTTGCTTCTGCCAGAAGAGGTGCAGCTGCAGTGCCTTGATGGCCAGCTGCTGTTGTCTTTGGGCCACTGCAGAGAAAGCAAAGGAGAGGGGAAATGAGCTGAAAGGAAAGTCAAAGGACATTTAAGTAAAAGAATCAGCCATAGAGTTTCTGTTGCCTGCAATGAATCAGCAGTAGAAGGTTCAGACAGCGGCAACGTCTTGTCTTGCCTGACAGGTGAACCCTAGGCTGCCCGGCCTCACTAAGTGCATTGCCTGTCAGTGAAAACAGAAACACTGAAAACTGATTGGCAGGGAATGACAGTTAAAAAAATGCAAGTGTCACAGAAAAGAGCTAGATCAGCTAGAAATTTAGCTTTGCCTTTCCTTCACAAGAGCCTATGAGTTAAATGAGCACTTCTGTTAGAATGTAACGCATGGCTGTCACTATGCAGCACTCCACAGCCACTATGAACTTTGCAGAAACAGAGTTCAGCTCCTGCTGCTCCAAACTATGGACTCCAGACCACTTGAGCTAGAGGAGAATCTCCAGTAGCTACCAACAGTATAAGGCTTTTATGAGACACAGTAGAAAAGTTCTGATAAGCTTTTCCTCCCACACCCTCCATCTGTCCCCAGGCTTACAGTTGTGTGCCTTTGTGCACCAGGCAGCCAAAATATGGTTCAATTTGTAACCAAATCCAAATGCAGTATTGAGTGTGAGGCTGTGCCATTAACGTTTATGGTGGCATTATGGCATTTTCTGTTTTAATCTCTTTTGCTTTCTTACTAGAAATGAACATCAGAGATGTAACTACACTGATATAGCTGCAAATGCATCAGTGTACGCCATAGCTTGTATTGGTGCAGTTCACCTGCATGCACGCGCGCGCGCACACACACACGTATGCTAGCACATGTCCTTCTTTGGGGGATTTTGGACACTGCTGGGAAATAGTTAACATTTGGTTGTTTAAGACATTTCCCTGTTGTCTGGGGAGGTTTCTGTCTGTGCACAGTTAAAACAATTACACTCATAGGTTTGCTCTTGTTATGAGGCCTGTTTTTATGAGTGGAATTGTGTCAAATATGAAATTGCATAACTACTAACTGCGCTATGTAACCTAATAACCTCACTTAAATCACCCTTTGTCCCAGGTCGTTGGAGGGTAGTTAATGCAATGGCTATTTTTTAAAAAGGCTCCAGAGGTGATCTTTGCAATTACAGGCCAACAAGCCTAACTTCAGTAGCAGGCAAATTGGTTGAAACTATAGTAAAGAGCAAAATTATCAGACATAGATAAATACAATATGTTGGGGAAAGGTCAACACGGCTTTTGTAAAGGGAAATCAGGCCTCACCAATCTATTAGAATTCTTTGAGGGTGTCCATATGGACAAGGGTAATCCAGTTGATATAATATACTTGGACTTTCAGGAAGCCTTTGACAAGGTCCCTTATCAAAAGCTCAGATATAAGATGACGAGATGTCCCATTTTTATAGGGACAGATCTGTTTTTTGGGACTTCTTCTTATATAGGTGCCTATTACCCACCATCCCCTGTCCCACTTCTTCACAGTTGCTATTTGGTCACCCTATTCAGATAGTTACTGTGAAATCTGACTGCAAAGTGTTACAAGGGGAATCTCACAAAACTGGATGATGGGGCAATGAAAAGGCAGATGAAATTCAATGATAAGTGCATTACTTTGCACACTGAAAAACATAATCCCAACTATACATATAAAATGATGGGGTTTAAATTAGCTGCTACCACTCAAGGAAGACAACTTGGAGTTATTGTGGATAGTTCTCTGAAATTATCTACTCAGTGTGCAGCAACAGTTAAAAAAAAAAAAGGCGAACAGAATGTTTGGAACTATTAGGAAAGGGATAGATGATAAGACAGAAAATATCATAATGATGCCATTATATAAATTCCTGGTACGCCCACATCTTGAATACAGAACGCAGTTCTGATTGCCTCATCTCAAAAAAAGTTGTATTAGAATTGGGAAAGGGGCAGAGAAGGGCAAAGAAAATGATTAGGAGCATGAAACAACTTCCATAAAAAGACCAGGATTGTTCAGCTTAGCAAAGAGACGATGAAGGGGGGACATGACAGAGGTCCATAAAATCATGACTGGGGTGGAGAAAGTGGACAGGGAAGTGTTATTTTTCTCTTCACATAGCACAAGAATTAGGGATCACCCCACTGAAATTAATAGGCAGTAGTTTTAAAACAAACATAAGGAAGTACTACTTCGCACAACGCACAGCCAATCTGTGAAACTTGGATGTTGTGAAGGCCAAAAGTATAACTGTGTTATAACTAAAAAGTATCTAATAAGTTCACGGAGGACAGGTCCATCAACAGCTATTAACCAAGATGGTCAGGGATACAACCCCATGCTCCAGGTGTCCCTAAACCTCTGACTGCCAGATGTTGTGACTGGATGGCAGGATGGATCACTCGAAATTGCCCTATTCTGTTCATTCTCTCTAAGGCACTGGCCACTGTCAGAGATAGGATATTGGGCTAGATGGAGCATGGGTCTGACCTAATATGGGCTTTTTTACATAGTTATGTGTCTTTGTTTAATACTACCAGGGTTAGAGCTTTTATTGTAAGTAACTATAAAGGTTAGAAATACACATGAACAAAGGACATTCCAGGTTAAGGCTGAAACCTGTTCCTTAAAGGGAACCTTTATCTTATTTAGGCCCAAAATTTAGGTATTGTTTAAATAAAAGAGAAGAGGAGGGAGATATTTACAAAAACTAATATTCTCTGAATAGAAAATGTATCAATATATTAAAAAATACATACAAGAAAATAGAGCTGGGGTGATTTAAATAGTCTCCTGTAGCATCAGACAACCCAAGAATAAGAGTATGTACTAGTGTGCCAGAACCAGCAAGTGAAACCAACTATAAACAGAAAATGAAACTAATCAGTTTAGTTTCAATATCACCAGTGAGAAAAGGGGCAATAAATAAACAAATAAGCCAACAATGGTGAGAGGTAAATTTTATGCTTAAAATTATTTCAGCTTTAATTATCTAAGATGTTTTTACCCTTATGGAAAAGTCCTATAGGATTTAGTAAGGATAAAACCAGTGGATTCTAGAGAAATGCAATAGGGATCTGCAGAAGCTACTCTCAAAGTTTAAAGAATGTAGAAGAGAATCATAGAATCATAGAATATCAGGGTTGGAAGGGACCCCAGAAGGTCATCTAGTCCAACCCCCTGCTCAAAGCAGGACCAAGTCCCAGTTAAATCATCCCAGCTAGGGCTTTGTCAAGCCTGACCTTAAAAACCTCTAAGGAAGGAGATTCTACCACCTCCCTAGGTAACGCATTCCAGTGTTTCACCACCCTCTTAGTGAAAAAGTTTTTCCTAATATCCAATCTAAACCTCCCCCATTGCAACTTGAGACCATTACTCCTCGTTCTGTCATCTGCTACCATTGAGAACAGTCTAGAGCCATCCTCTTTGAAACCCCCTTTCAGGTAGTTGAAAGCAGCTATCAAATCCCCCCTCATTCTTCTCTTCTGCAGACTAAACAATCCCAGCTCCCTCAGCCTCTCCTCATAAGTCATGTGCTCTAGACCCCTAATCATTTTCGTTGCCCTTCGTTGTACTCTTTCCAATTTATCCACATCCTTCCTGTAGTGTGGGGCCCAAAACTGGACACAGTACTCCAGATGAGGCCTCACCAGTGTCGAATAGAGGGGAACGATCACGTCCCTCGATCTGCTCGCTATGCCCCTACTTATACAACCCAAAATGCCATTGGCCTTCTTGGCAACAAGGGCACACTGCTGACTCATATCCAGCTTCTCGTCCACTGTCACCCCTAGGTCCTTTTCCGCAGAACTGCTGCCGAGCCATTCGGTCCCTAGTCTGTAGCGGTGCATTGGATTCTTCCATCCTAAGTGCAGGACCCTGCATTTATCCTTATTGAACCTCATTAGATTTCTTTTGGCCCAATCCTCCAATTTGTCTAGGTCCTTCTGTATCCTATCCCTCCCCTCCAGCGTATCTACCACTCCTCCCAGTTTAGTATCATCCGCAAATTTGCTGAGAGTGCAATCCACACCATCCTCCAGATCATTTATGAAGATATTGAACAAAACGGGCCCCAGGACCGACCCCTGGGGCACTCCACTTGACACCGGCTGCCAACTAGACATGGAGCCATTGATCACTACCCGTTGAGCCCGACAATCTAGCCAGCTTTCTACCCACCTTATAGTGCATTCATCCAGCCCATACTTCCTTAACTTGCTGACAAGAATGCTGTGGGAGACCGTGTCAAAAGCTTTGCTAAAGTCAAGAAACAATACATCCACTGCTTTCCCTTCATCCACAGAACCAGTAATCTCATCATAAAAGGCGATTAGATTAGTCAGGCATGACCTTCCCTTGGTGAATCCATGCTGACTGTTCCTGATCACTTTCCTCTCCTCTAAGTGCTTCAGGATTGATTCTTTGAGGACCTGCTCCATGATTTTTCCAGGGACTGAGGTGAGGCTGACCGGCCTGTAGTTCCCAGGATCCTCCTTCTTCCCTTTTTTAAAGATGGGCACTACATTAGCCTTTTTCCAGTCATCCGGGACTTCCCCCGTTCGCCACGAGTTTTCAAAGATAATGGCCAAGGGCTCTGCAATCACAGCCGCCAATTCCTTCAGCACTCTCGGATGCAATTCGTCCGGCCCCATGGACTTGTGCACGTCCAGCTTTTCTAAATAGTCCCTAACCACCTCTATCTCTACAGAGGGCTGGCCATCTCTTCCCCATTTTGTGTTGCCCAGCACAGCAGTCTGGGAGCTGACCTTGTTAGTGAAAACAGAGGCAAAAAAAGCATTGAGTACATTAGCTTTTTCCACATCCTCTGTCACTAGCTTGCCTCCCTCATTCAGTAAGGGGCCCACACTTTCCTTGGCTTTCTTCTTGTTGCCAACATACCTGAAGAAACCCTTCTTGTTACTCTTGACATCTCTTGCTAGCTGCAGCTCCAGGTGCGATTTGGCCCTCCTGATATCTTTCCTACATGCCCGAGCAATATTTTTATACTCTTCCCTGGTCATATGTCCAAGCTTCCACTTCTTGTAAGCTTCTTTTTTATGTTTAAGATCCGCTAGGATTTCACCATTAAGCCAAGCTGGTCGCCTGCCATATTTACTATTCTTTCGACTCATCGGGATGGTTTGTCCCTGTAACCTCAACAGGGATTCCTTGAAATACAGCCAGCTCTCCTGGACTCCCTTCCCTTTCATGTTAGTCCCCCAGGGGATCCTGGCCATCTGTTCCCTGAGGGAGTCAAAGTCTGCTTTCCTGAAGTCCAGGGTCCGTATCCTGCTGCTTACCTTTCTTCCCTGCGTCAGGATCCTGAACTCAACCAACTCATGGTCACTGCCTCCCAGATTCCCATCCACTTTTGCTTCCCCCACTAATTCTACCCGGTTTGTGAGCAGCAGGTCAAGAAAAGCGCTCCCCCTAGTTGGCTCCCCTAGCACTTGCACCAGGAAATTGTCCCCTACGCTTTCCAAAAACTTCCTGGATTGTCTATGCACCGCTGTATTGCTCTCCCAGCAGATATCAGGAAAATTAAAGTCACCCATGAGAATCAGGGCATGCGATCTAGTAGCTTCCGTGAGTTGCCGGAAGAAAGCCTCATCCACCTCATCCCCCTGGTCCGGTGGTCTATAGCAGACTCCCACCATGACATCACTCTTGTTGCACACACTTCTAAACTTAATCCAGAGACACTCAGGTTTTTCCACAGTTTCGTACCGGAGCTCTGAGCAGTCATACTGCTCCCTTACATACAGTGCTACTCCCCCACCTTTTCTGCCCTGCCTGTCCTTCCTGAACAGTTTATAACCATCCATGACTGTACTCCAGTCATGTGAGTTATCCCACCAAGTCTCTGTTATTCCAATCACGTCATAATTCCTTGACATCACCAGGACCTCCAGTTCTCCCTGCTTGTTTCCAAGGCTTTGTGCATTTGTATATAAGCACTTGAGATAACCTGTTGATCGCCCCTCATTCCCAGTATGAGGCAGGAGCCCTCCCCTCACAGACCTTCCTGCCTGTGCTTCCTCCCGGTATCCCGCTTTCCCACTTACCTCAGGGCTTTGGTCTCCTTCCCCCGGTGAACCTAGTTTAAAGCCCTCCTCACTAGGTTAGCCAGCCTGCTGGCAAAGATGTTCTTCCCTCTCTTCGTAAGATGGAGCCCGTCTCTGCCCAGCACTCCTCCTTCATGGAACACCATCCCATGGTCAAAGAATCCAAAGCCTTCTCTCCGACACCACCTGCGTAGCCATTCGTTGACCTCCACAGAATGATCACTGTGCCATGGGTTTTTGAATCATCCTATTAATTTTCTCTATTAAATTTTATAGGAAGGTTAAAAAAACCTGTAGAGAGATGCCATCATCTATGAAGTTTTATAAGATTTTCCCATAAAGTTGCTTACAAACAGTATCACTGATAACCCGATTGTGTGGCTGCGTCTACAGTGACAGAATTGACTCACCACCAGAGCAGGGCTAGACACCATAGTCCTAAAAACACCTGCGCCCTGTCTACACCACAGCTACCCTGGTAGCCAACAGTAGTGCAGCTGCACTAGTGGTGATTTACAAATTCTAATTTTCCTGGGGTAGATACAGCCTTTTCATATCTCTAAACTGCAATACAATATACAGCCCATGCAATATAGCATGTGTTATTGAGTTGCAATACTATAGGAGAGGCTGTGTGGTCTAGTGGTGAGGGCATTGGATTGGGACTCAGGACTCATCTCTGTGGTGTGACCTCACACAAGTCACTTCACTTCTTTGTGACTCTCTTTTCCCTCCTACCCTTTGTCTGTTTAGACTGTAAGCTGTTGGGGGCAGGGCTTGTCTCTCTCTATGTGTACATGCAGGGCCTAGCCCAAGGGTCTCTGATCTCATTTGAGGCCTCTAGGTGCTGCTGTAACCCAGACAATAAATAATATTAATTTCAGAATCTCTCTGATTTTGAGGATTTAAGGTGATCTCTAGGTATTGTTGCAATATGTGGGGGTGTGATTTACGTGTGCTGCTGCTTTTTTTCCTCCACTTAGATTAAAAATGAGACAAGTTCCATAGCACTGGTAACTCAGAGTTGTAGGGACCTGCACTTACTTTAAAAGCCTGTAGGGCTCTCTGATCCATCCCCTTCCTTCCAGCTCCTACATGGCTGCTGAAAAGGCAGAACTGGGCAAACAACAGTACCTTTTTATATTTTGATCTTGTAGTTTTGATGTGATTCAGAGAAAATAAATGCTACATCTTTAAGGATTGGCCTGCAGCTAAGTATAAGGGTGTATTAACTCCACCCTACTGCTTTGTTAGGGATGTGGCTTTTTTTCCCCCTTTGGTGGTTCCCCCCCTTCCTCTCAACCATGAAATAACCAAAGTTTTAAAGCAGTGATCCTTCAGCATGAAGGCAAAGTTATCTGAGTACATGTGACCCACAGAAAGCTAAAAGAGTGGGACCTAGCAGAAACCAAATCTCATCTTCATGTAAGTATTGTGCTCCCTTATCTGGTGCTTATGCAGTTGTTATAATGAAGAGCTTAACAGAATATGTTGCTGTACTTAAGACATCTCTCAGAAAATTCCAGCCTGGCATTGTGCTGATGTTAGGTAAATCAGGTACAACTATTCTCTGCTTGCAGGTGAATAGCTCTGAGCAGATAGATCTATGGTAGGGACAGGTTTTTAATTAGAACTGTGTGCGTTGGTAAAAGCTGTGGAGCTGCTGTCACAGTGTATTTTCAATCAGTATGCTTAACGGTTTAGTCAATTCAATCTTAGTTTAGTCTATAGTTTTTGGCTATTGAGAGACCAATTAATTCCCACCTCCATCCCATTTTTCTTCAGCAAGAATCTGTGGATTTATCAGCTATCTTTTAAAAGTGACGTTTGCTCTGATGCGCATCCACCTGCTTTTTATATGGTTGGTTAAGGTGTGGGCTCTTGCTCATTTGTGCAGTTTTTTTTCTCAAGCCAAAGAAACTGCGGGACTAGAGGCTAAAAAGCGCAAAAAAAACCCCACAGGCTGTGCTATTTTGGTAGCAACAAATGATGTGTTCTACAAATTACAGTTGGTTATGAACAAAATGTGTCTGCCTGTTACCATATAACAATGTTCTGCCTTCAGATGGCCACTAATATATTTAAACTTATGATGATACCGATTTGAAATCCAGCACCCTCTTTTTTCTGAGTTCTGATTTATTCCTACCCGCCAATGTCATACTTAATTATACAGCCATAAAACTTATACTTCACAGATTGTTAGGCATTTTATTAGAAAGGACTTGGAGTTTAGATTGTTCCTTGAATAGCTGGAAAGTTTTAGCTCCCTAGTTATAGTTCCTTTCTTTCTTTCCATTGTTAACTGTGAAACTAGAAAAACAGTTTAAAACTGAGGATATACAGGCTGTTTATTCTGAAACACACAAATGTCAACCCAGAGATACTGGAAGCATTCAGAAACCACAGTGAGGCATTTGATGTATATACCTTGATAGTCTCTAAGGTCCCTCCTTTTCTTTCTAACAAATTTGAGCATAAGCTTTTGTGAGCTACAGCTCACTTCATCGGATGCATCCAGTGGAAAATACAGTGGAGAGATTTTATATACACAGAGAACATGAAACAATGGGTGTTACCATACATACATACCATAACTTGATAGACGCATTAGATTACACTTGGGAAGTTGCCCCACCTAAAATAGTACAAATTGACTCTAGCATTTGAGGCTTAATAGGTTGTATACCAGCTGTAATAAAAAATAGTAATTTTCATTTGGTCTTTTTTTTTTCTGCAGAAGCTGGATAAAACCCAAGATACAAATATTCACTTGCATTCTCTCTCACACGCACACTTACAGAAGCATAGCAGATCCGTTGCAAATTTCAGTAAATTTTCAAGTTGTAATATCTAGATAACTTCAAATTGCAAATTTCTAAATTAATCTTTAATTAAAGAACAGAGGAATTGCCCTTCCTCTCCTCCCCTGCCAACTTTCGTCAGAACAATACTCCATCCATACTGGAACCTTGTCCCACTCCCACCACCACCACATGACTAATAGTCATCTAGCTTGGTACCCTGTTCTCACCTGCCTCTCCCATCAGACCAATGGTCCATCTAGGCTGATACCCTGTCTTCAACAGAGGCCAGTAGAAGATGCTTCAGAAGAATGCGTGCCTGAGATTTGTTGTTAGGCATGAGGCTGAAGGTTAAGACCTACATTTTCCAAAAAGATACTAATCTTGGGTGCCTTCATTTCTGGGTGTCAAACTTGAGACCTGATTTCCAGAGTCATTAAGCAGCTTCCATTGACTTCACATGGAGCTGTGGCTATTCAACAACTTTGAGAATCAGGCCCAACCTGTGTCAATTGGCAAACTCAAAAATGGAGACACTCAGAATAAATGGACTCTTGAAATTGTAGCTGTAAATTAAAGCTGGGTGGGAATCTTTGGAGATTTCAAAAGATCTTCCTGTGCCAAATTGGGACACAGGCAAAATCTCAAGAATCTGGGGGTGGGGGGAGGACACAGAATGTTTTGTTTTGATTTTGACCTTTTTATTTAATTTTCTTTTATTGTAAATGAACTTAAATTTTGAAGTGAAAAAACAGAACTTTTCATAAAAAATGTTACAACCTCCCATTGACAATTTCAAAACAATTGTATTCAAAAAATTTTCATCAGAAGTCACTCCTGAAAAAAATTTGGTTTCAAAGAATCAACATTTTTCCTGATAAAAAATAGTAAGTTGAAAAATTCCTGTCCTACTGTACCCTAAATGGCTTCATACACCTGTGGGCTTAGCTTACTCCTTACAGCAGATCATTGTTTTTATAAATAGAAAAAGGGTAGGCGAAACTATGGTAATACGGTTACTAAATCCTGAGCCAAATGATCATGTTCTCCAGAGCACTACTTAGCCAGATTTCTCCTTCTATGAACCTCACTTAATTGATTTAGATTTAACACTTCTCCTAGTTTCTAGGCACTCTTGCCATCAGAAGACAATACAGTTATCATTCCAGATCCAAAAGAGCAGCAAAACATACTACAAGCCAAAGCCCTGCTCCTGCAAATACTTAAACACATGCTTAACTTTACTGATGTGAGGTTAATCCTCGAGTCTAGACCATGTTGTATACATGTACTGAGGATGGTGAATAAACACATGCTGAAAATGTCTTACTATTAGCTACTTACCGTACTATTAGCTACTGCCAGTGCTGCTATTTGATCATACCAGCTATGAGTCGCCAGAACAGATGTCGTCTTGTTCCACTTTTACACCACTCGTGGTTTCCTTTCCAACTTCCCCCAACACACCTTCTTCACAGACCGCATCACATTTTAAAAAGGAAAACCACACATGCTTTGGGGGCAGAGCTGTAGCACACGAGAGAGGACAGGAGAGACAGGGTTTATTTGCCCTGATGTTTTCATTCAGATTACAGGTGCCTTTTGCCATGGCGGATGTTTTTCTCTTACAAGTAAGCGCCTCGTCATCGTTTCCCCAGTGCTCTCCCCCTTATCAGGTCTGGGCTTTTTGCTTTCCCTCGTCTGCTCCGTGCTCGCCATTATCTGTGATTATTGGAGTGCAGGAGGTTGGCCATTCTGCTGACTGCTTGGAGAGAAACCTGCACAGTGGCCTTACTCCATTCTGAGCACCCTCAATGTGATCCAGGCTTGGCTCTGCATTTGAGGCTGGATTCAAAGGCAAGGGGGAATCCCAGGGCCCTGCCTTTTGTTCAATAAACTCGATGATCCTTCAGTCACTGGGACTCACTCAAAAGATATTATTTACATGGGTACTTCTGATTTCAAAACTCACGTGCTCAGAGGATTATTGGCTATGGGATTGGGATAATAAATCCAAAACCAGTCCCCAACATTATAACAGTGGTAGGAAAAACTATTGTAACTGCAACTCCTGCCTGTCTTTTTACGTCTTTCTCACTGCTTTCAGCAGAGTTCGGCAACCTCCTTAGAGCTCTGTTTATTTCTTCCAGTGGTTTCCATAAATGCTCTGAAAATGGGTAATATCTACTGCACTTCACAGGGTTTTGAAGCATTTTGAGATCCTCAGATGGAAAATGCTGTACAGATCTATCTATCTCACCCCTCACCATTGCGTCCTCATCCATGTTTGATGATGGTGATTTAACATTTATATTGCAGCAGCACCTAGAAGTTAACCAGACAGGGCCCCATTGTGCTAGGCATTTCCTGCCCTAAAGGTCCTACAAGCTAAAAGACAAGACGTAACAGGGGGATGAGACAGGCACATGGTGGATGGGGGATATGGGTTGTTGAAGCTGAGGTATCAGTCTTATTCCATTCAGAAAAATGTGAATTTGATTTTTTATGTCTGATGCATCTTTTTAATACTGATGGATAGACTACAAGTTAGATCCTGCCAGTGCAGACCAGCCCTAATACCAGCAGATCCAGCCACAGGGTCTCTCTCCTGTGCAGGGGGAATCTTTGGGTGGAGTAGAGCTGGTGCAGAGGCTCCTAAACCATCCCCATTATTGTGGCTGGGGTATTTGCAGTCAGGGCATGGCAAGGAATTCCCTAATCCCCAGCTGCTGCAGTGGCCTCTTGAGGCTCATGCAGTTTAAAGCAGCTCTCAGGCTGCTCCAGCATGCTGGAGAACCAGCCCAGAAACCGACAGGCCCAGGATTGGAAAGGTCCAAATGAGGCATGAAGCCACTGTGACGGGCATTTGCTTTTTGAGTGCCTCCTAGCAACTGTGTGTGGTACTGCAATCTTTTTTTCCCATTCCTGGCACCCCCTGTAGGTTGCTGATCTCACGAGGCGAGTCTCCAGTGGCTCAGCCCTGCAACCAAGTCACACAATCAAAATGGATCCCTTCTACCATGGCAAAGAGTTCCCCAATCGGCCTGTCCTCGCCAGGGACTTCAGCCCCATCTCTGGGCCCTGTAATCCAGCCCTTCGCTTGGTCAGCTAAAGGAGCCGTGTCTCCTTGGGGCTAGGGTGCTTTTGCCAGTGCCTGGTGGGGAACCCAACCAGGGACCCTATAAACAGCAGCCACATCCTGCCTCCTTTAATTAGTTGCTGCTGCATTCTTGGGGCCTCTTCTCACCTGGCCCCTTTACCTTCGCCCTTTACCTTAGGGTCACAGTTCTCAGGGCCTCTCTATCAGGTCAGTAAATGCAGCCCCGTCAAGCTCCTCTGATCAGAGAGGAGCCCCCTTCCTCACTCCTCTGCTTCCAGCCAGAGACTGACTTGCTAAGGTCCTGCAGCTATCTGAGCTGGCTGGGCTCTGTTTGGCTGCTTCTGTGCAATCTTTCTAAGCAAGCCAGGGAGACCCCCCTTGCTGCTCCTCGCTGGGGCAAGGTGTGGTAGGACCGCTGGGTCTCAGCAGGGGGCCACGAAGGGCTAGGTGCACTCCGTCACAGCTACTTTGCATACACCCCTCCTCAGCTGTGCTTGCAGCTGAAGAGCTGGCCCACCATTTTTAAACAAGTTCTCCCATACCACTGTGGTTTGTTCCATATCAGTGTCCAAGGCCAGCTTCTCAGGTGCCGTGTGGCCACTTTGCATGTGATTTGTAGCTATGGAAACGCAGCATTTTGCCCTGGGAGGATCCCTCCAGAGATGGCCAATCCCCTTGAAGCAGAGAGTCTCCTACTGCTGGGACACCCCTATCCGTGGCTGTGGTTTTGGCTCTGTGGTGGCATGGCATGTACCATTTTTAGGGTTAGGGGAGTGCAAAAATTATTAGTAGTATTTATTTGTACTGCAGTAGCACCTAGGAGCCCTAGTCACGGGCCAGGACCCCCGTGTGCTAGGTGCTGTACAAACACAGAACAAAAAGACACTCCCTGCCCCAAAGAGTTTACAATGTCAGTGTAAGACAAAAGACAACAGATGGATACAGAGAGAGGAGGGAGTGCAAGGAAACAGTGAAACAATATTGATCAGCATTATGCCACCATTGTCCACTCCCACTTGCATAACTTGCCCAGAGTTCTCATTGGTTTTGATTTACAGCTGGTAAAAAAAAAAAAAAATTTGAATTCCCATCCCACGGGAAATTCTGAGAATCTCAGAATGTTTTGTGAATTGAAATACTCCAAAATATTTCATTTCAACCTTATTGAAATGTTTCATTTTGACTTTATCGTTTCCATACAGATTAAATCAGAGTAGATTCAAAATGATACAGTCAAAATGAAACATTTTGACATTCTCTATATAAAACATTTGGATAATTTCCCACTGAAAATCTTGATGAAATCTGTATGTTTCCACAACACATACAAATTTAATCGAATAAGCATTTTCAAATGCTTCATGGAAACCTATTGTTTCAGGGAAAATTTTGACCAGCTGTAGCTATAATCACGGATTTTGCCCCCAGAGAACTAGATTAGAGAGAAACATGAGTAAAACAAGATGCCTAGCTGTCTTACAGTCGAAGCTGATGAAATATGTTTTGAATGAAACATTTCAAACAAATGAAAAATGGCCTTTTTTCAACAACAAAATGTTTTTCAGAAAAATTTCGCTTTTCTTAAAAAAATAATCAAAATAAAAATCCCTGCTTTTTCCATAGAAGAGAAACATGGAAATTAAAAAAATATGGTGTTTTTTTAAACCAAAGATCTTTGCCACTGAAATAGGAAATAAAAATCCAAACTGATTTTTCTTTTTTTAGTTTTCATTAAAAAAAAATATTTTTTGAAGTTTTCACAAAACATCCTTACAATTTTTCTACCCGTTCTGCTTATAACAAGATGTAGTGGTGGTGATGGCGGTATTATTGTTAGTGGGCGTGATTCGCATTCATACACAGCAGTATAAATTAAGAGTAACTCTACTGAAAAGCCAGGTGCTGCAGAAATCACAATCAGGCCCAATTTCTTTCCTCATGAGGATCTCAATGCATGTGATTGCATGCATATAAATGCTGTGTACTTAGGGAACACTGATATACCACTGGAAAGCGACCACACAACAATCAAACTACAGTTTAAGAACAGGAAGAAAGGAATATTTTTCCACTGGAACTGCAGGTGGAGCTGTAGGCATTATGATGAGCATTATTTATGAAGTGGTTGTTGTTTCTCAAACCTATAAAATGATAAAGGATGGTACAGTGATTAGGACGCTAGCCTGGAACTTACTGTGTGGGTTCAGTTTCTTGTTCTGTCACAGACTTCCTGTTTGGCCTTGGGCATGTCACTTAGTCTCTCTGTGTCTCAGTTCCACATAATTCCCTACCTCCCAGGGATGCTGTGAGGATAAATACATTTAAGATTGTGAAGTGCTCAGATATGATAGGAAAGGGGGCCATATATGTGTCTTAGATAGATGGCCTCTGCCCACGATACTTACAAAAAGTAGCCAATCTAAATCCATTTAGATGCACAGAATATACCAAGTGATAATGCTGGCTCAACTGGGCAAGTAATCTTGCAATGATCATTGTTGCTTTGCTTTGCGGAAAGACTGTGTTTCAAGTAGGCATGAGAAGGAAAGCTATCCATTGTCTTTAATAGACTGTGGATCATAGTTTCATAGAGATTAAGGTCAGAAGGGACCATTAGATCGTCTAGTCTGACTTCCTATATAACACAGGCTATTAAATGTCACCCAGATAGCCCTGTATGGAGTCCAATAGCTTGAGTTAGACCAAAGCATTTCAGTCCTGAGGAGACTAAATTGTTGTGTGCTGCAGGCAGAAACTAGGAGAGAATGAGGGGCCATCAACAGCCAAGACCCCTGCAGTGGGTGGGAATTGATTACATAAGACATGTCCAGGTACTCCTAGCAGGTGACCCAGGCCCCATGCCCAGAAGAAGGTGGAAACTCCACAAGGTCCCTGCCAATCTGACCAGGGGAAAATTCCTTCCTGATCATACCCATAATGCATGAGTGCACATGTAATGCTGACAGATCCTGATCGTCGGCAGGTGGTATCGAACCTGGGACCTCTGAAGCTTAGCATATGAACCTCTACTGCATGACTTATCTGTCTCTAGCTGGCCTCGGTGCCACTAGAGGGTGACTGAGCGCCACAGTAAGCAAGCATGGGTTACACACATGTACCCAGGAGTCCGGGGGCAGAGGTGTGAGAGAATAGGATGGCTTGGAAGAAGTTGTCAAATGAGATTGGGAGAAGCCTGCGAAGGGAGAAGCTTGGTCAAAGTGAAAGAGGTGAGAGAGTGTGATTCAGTCATGTCTAGCAGAGAATAGCACCACCTACTGAACTACCAGCATCACTCCCTGAAGCACCTATGTCTTCCTTGCCTTTATATGACAAGACCACAGCCCCAGGTGAAATTCAGTCCTGACATCACAAGAAAGCAGAGTGAGAATAAAGAGAATCACTAGGATACAGAGCATGGGGAGAATGCTCAGACAAAACACCAGGGCATTTAACTTCCCAATCAGATTTCCACTTCTTCATGGACCTGATTTTTTTGTCATTTTTCACCTGGATAAATCAAGAGTGAGTCCACTGAGGTCAGTATAGTCACGGCAGTAAACCATTGGGCTAAGTGTCAGGAGAATCAGGACCAATAGTTAAGACCTGGGTTCAGTGTCCCGGTGTATCACAGCCTTCCTGTGTGACCTTGGTAAATCAGTGAGATTTTTGTGCTTTTACAAATGTTACCTTTAGTTGTTCCAGTTGTTATTTGTGTTACCCTAGCACCCAGGACCCCACTGTGCTAGGTGCTGCACAAACACAGAATAAAACAATGGTTCGTGTCCCAAGGATCTTACAATCTAAGTATAGGATAAAAGACTACAGACCGACCAACGGAGTAGAAGGGAACGAGGACAGTAGTGCCAGCCTGATCGGCTGTGGTCTCAGTGTGGCCTAATGGGGTGTTGTGAGGATGGATACCTTAGAAATTGTGAGGTACTCGAGTACTACGATGATGGAGGCCGTGGCAGTAGCTGGAATAGATTATCTGTGTTGTGGCATTGGCAAAATCCACATTCTCCCTCCAGCAGCACTCAGGCATGGTTTGTGAGGCTGGTGGGCCAGGCTCTCTAACGCAAAGCTCTGTTATATAGATTTCACGGGGTTACAACGTCACACTCCTGTTTTTGCGACTCCATGACAAGCCTCCCAACACTATCTGTTGCAGCTTTTATTGTTCACACTGCAAGGCCCTGCCTAGTGTCTGGAAATGCACGTGTGAGTCAGCGGAAGAGAGAGGGGCACAAATTCTGCTCTCAGTAGCCCCCAGTTTATCCCCATTGCCTTAATTTGACAGATGAGGTATAAAAAATTGAAGATGTGCCTTTTGCATGGCAGCCTGGAGAGGCCATTGGCATCCCGCTGCAGCGCTAGAGGCTTGGCTCATGGGGGGTGGTGGAGAGGAACGCCAGGGAGATTGTGCCTCAGGCAGCCTCTTCTGTTGATGCTCCTTGCATACATGAGGTGCGCGGTCTGTTCCCCTTCACGGGTCAGTGCAAAGCAGGGCCACGACTCTGCCTCCTTCAGCCCCCCAGGGTGCAGTGTGTGCAGGGATTGCTGCACACACTGGATGCAGAAGATTCGGGTGCAGACAGACTGCAACTGGTTCGTGGCTTCCCGCTTGCCCTGGCAGGGCCCTCAGAGCAGAGCGGGCTGAACGAGCTCCGTTGCTGTGCAGCTGTACCTCAAGCCTAGAGTGATGCTAATGGCCAGGCTGTTTAGAGGCTTGAAATGAAGTGAGCTGGTAAAACCCGAAAGAAAAAAACAAGTCACAGAGACAAGGGCACGTAACGCTGGTCTCCTTCAGATCAGCAGTTAACACAGCACAGATAGGCCCCGGAGAGAACGAAGTGTAGACAGTGTTGCCAACCCCAAATGTTCAAAAATCATGAGTCAGGCTCACCAAAAACCATGAGATTGGCTTTAAAATCTTGAGATTTTGTAAAAATAATAGGGTTCTTTTTATTTGCCTTCTGCTTTTTGAGCCTTTGGGGTGCACCAGGGTCACATTTTAAAGCTTTCTCCATAGCCGCAAGGGCTAAAAACTTACTTTTTTCTTAAGAATGAAGGCTGAAATCATCACCTATCCACATGACTCCAGGAGCTGGGGCTTTAAGGAAAACAATAATTATCATGAGACTCATGACAAAATCATGAGTTGGCAATACTGCATAGAGCAGAGGAGGGCAGGCTGGTGAGCTGCAGACTGGAGCATGGGTTCCAATCCCCTGGGCAGAGGGTAACATACGCACGCTCGCAGCTGATCCTAACACCTGGCAATATATGCTCAGACCACACTGAAGCAGAGAGCAAAGCACTTTGGGGCAACAGTCCCATGACTGAGTGGCAAACAGGGACGCTTTATTCAGCAGCTAAGGAGATGGCGTGGCATGTGCTGGGGACTGCAATGGACCTACCACTAAGACTACTTAAGAGCTTGCTTTGCCATGGTAGCCACAGCAAAGGGAGAGAATTCTCCATTGCAATGCGTTGGTTTGGCAAGGGCAGATTCATCTGAGCTGCCCTTGTGGTGGCCAGCCAGCCAAGAAATGAAAGAGTGGAGGAGGGAAACCCAGGCTGCCACATCATAGGACCCAGGGAAATTTCTGTCTTTCATCAGTAATCTGCAGCCTTGCAGAGCAAATCTTTCAGGGGACTCTGAAAGGAGTCACAGGGCCAGATTGTTGGCTGGTGTAAATCGCCCCAGCTCTGTTTCATCGGGGGCGAGGCTGCTTTACACCAGACAGGGATCTGGCCCAAACTGACTTTAGTATTTATCAGTCCGTCCAACATTGCCAGAAAATATGAGAGAGATTTCCTAGGGCACTGCAGACAGCCATAGTACCAACACCGACAGTGGTTGTGTTTGCTGTAATTCTTCCCCAGGGTCTACCTGTGGAGGCGACTTCCATGCATGCATCTCCCCATTCCTGTGCAGGGAGTCGGGTGTTTCTATGGCACTGTTCTCCCTTCCTGGTAGCCATTTGAGATCTCTCTACCATCTGAAGAGCTGCACGTGGGGAGTGGACTGCAGGAGCAGTGTGAGGGGGATCAAGGGCTGTAGGTGAGGGAAGCTCATATGAATGAATGAATGAACCCCCATTCCCAATGAACCCCCCGGGTAATCCACGGAATAGTCCAATTGAATCTGCCTTAGCATTGTTACTGAGCCCTTTCCATTCTGGGAAGTTATCTCCCTTTGTAGAAGCTCAGGGGGCCGCTGCTGCTGGGGCAGCATAGTTTATTTGGAGCTGGTGTGGAGGATCATAGCCACCCTGTGGGTAACCCTGGGCTTCCTGGATATACCTGTGGATCTAGAATAATCTGGGGATGTTTGGGCTCAATCCCCTGCTTCTTTCAAATGGCAGAAGTGGGGCAACCCTCCCCTTTCAGATGATTTAGGAGGAATCTGAGCAGGTGGAACCCCTGTCCTACTCCATCTGCTCAGTTTCTGGGATGTGTGTACACAAATCGGTCTCTGTCCATTGTTTGAACTTAGTGTGGTACAAACATTACAGGGAGATTCTTGTTGGTTTAGGGTTAGCTGCAGTAGATGTTGTTACAATGGAAGGTTACCGTCTCCTAATGAAACCAAAGCAGCATCTGCTTGCAAATTTCAGCACATATTCAATAGCAAGCCAAAAAGGTAGGTAGGTAGGTGTGCGTGTGCGTGTGTGTGTGTGTGTGTGTGAGAGAGAGAGAGAGAGAGAGCGCGTGCGCTACCTGGAATGGCAAATCTCATTTAGAAACCCAGCTGAGCCCTATTCTTCCATGGTTGCACAGTATGAAATTAACTTGGTTCTGCCCTGCCTGTTGTTCCTAGCCATCATATTAACTGCTGTGAAGACCCTTATATAGGCGACTTCTTTCTGTTCCCAATTAATAATCCCAGATGCATGAGCTTGTTCATTTGTACAGCATTTGCTCTAACAGCTATCAGCATTCACCGAACTGTGGAGCAGCAACTTTGCAGAACAATAGGACAATCAGCACCCCTGCAGTCTCAAGTGCTCATATCCTGGCCTTGAAGTGGCAGAAAAAAATTAACTGGAATAATAGTTTGACCATTTAGGTTAATTGATTCCAAGGAAAAGCCTTGATAGAAGATCAGGGCTACATGGGGTGTGAATCATAGAAACAGAGGTGACCTCAGCTTGCAAAATTTGGATGTGGATTTTAATTGCCCGAGAGTTGGGGCTCATTCAGAGCGGGGGATTTGGTTTCACATTATTCTGGAGGTGGGGATCAGCGGAGACATTCAGAGTCGGGTGTGAGTTTGAGTTCTGTGCCCCACCAAAGTCTGGAAGTGTTTGGCTGCAGGGGCACATCTCTAGGGGGAAGGAATGCTGTTTCTATGGGCCAGTGCCAATCCAGTGTGTAACACTGGCTAGTGAAGGCACTGCCACTAGGTCCAGGAGAGCGGGGTGTGAATCAGGAGGTAACTTGACTATGTCAGGGGTCTAGGCCCCAGAATAAGACTTTGAACAAAGGCCAGTCATTATGAGAGCAGACTGTGGCTAGTCCTTGTATGGGAGCACATCTAGGCCTTCCTTCTCCTTGGACAGCCTGTGTAAGGGCCAGCCTCATACTTGGCCTTTGGGGAAGTTAGGGAATGGGTCCACTCCCTTTGCATCTTGGGACACCTGGGAAGCAATTCACATGGAATAAGGATGCAGTTTTAATGACCAATGTCCTGGGGAATTCTAGGGCTAGAAGCCAGGCCTGTGTGTCTCTGGAAAACTGGGAAACTCCTTTTTCCAGTGGGATAATACTCCTCTTTGTGATCCTGAGATACAAGAGTTGTAATCCTTTTTTCCTGGTCCAGGAGGGAATATTGCCCATCTCGTGCCTCTGGCCAGTTTTGAGGGATCACTGGCCTCAACCATGGGCCCACAAGTTAGGCCATGACCATCATCTGGCAGCTCACCCAAACTACAGGAGAAGGGGGCTAGCCAAGCGCTAGCTCGGAAAGAGCCCTGCCCACAAAGCTCCTGACTGGGGGAGACATCCAGTCCCACTGGTTGGCTGGGACGTACTGTTTAAGCCAGAAAGAGGCACTGGAAGTTGTCTGAGCAACTAGGTGAATTCCTGGTTGGCTGCTACTATACATCTTGCCAGACTCCAGAGCCCGGCCTTCCCTTCTGATCCCAGACCCCTGCCTGTTCCTGGATCCTGCTTTGCTGCCTCACTCCGTGTCCCTGCTCCTATGCCTTGCCTCTGACTCCAGCTTCGACCCTGGCTTGGTACCTGTCTAACCCCTGCTCCAGTTCCCGGCTCCTGACTCTAACCATTGGGCATGGCTGCCCATGCCCCAGTCCCTGCACCAGGTCAGTTTTGGGAAAACAACAACACATGGGTGAGAATGAGGAACTGTTTATAAGTCTAGTAAATAATATGAGCCTAACAATGGCTTTGAAGTGGCTCTTAGTTCTGGTTTTTTATTCTCCTTCCCATCATTTTGCTCTCACCCTGTTCTGTGATGGCAGCATGGGCTCTTCTGAGAGTTCACCCTTCGAGCTACTAGGTAGGACCCACTTAATTAATTAAGCCTCTGCCTCTGGTCCCTAATGACATCATTGATCAAATGTAAGGCCTTTTGCTCCTCCTCCTCTGATCCCAACTCCAGCTTCAAAGGTGTTCCCCCTTCCCACTGCTCTTCCAGTCCTTAATGAAACTGCATGACATTTACAAGTCCCTGCACTATGTTACTTGCTTCAGCCTTTCCCTATCAATCATGTGCTCTGCCCTGTTTTCTGAGTCACATGTCAGTCTGCCTTCAAAGTTGCCATTGCCTGTTGGCTGGCAGGAGCTAAAACCGGCCGGAAGCTACCCAAATGACACCGTACTGTGTGTGCCAGCAATCTCTGTGGTTTATTAAAACTATAAAGCTTTTGTGACTTAGGTCAAAAGGGAAAACTAAAATCCCATTTACTTGGATGGAAAAGCAGAAGATGCTCCATGACACGAAGGCTTGAAGCTGCTATGAAATTAGCACATTGCATCTGGAGCAGAGAGGAGCATTTGCTTTCCTGTTCCTGGCTCTGGTAAAGCTAGTGTTAGAGATTTGGATAGCACAGGTGCATCCTTTGTTTCTCTGTAGGGGTGACACTTGTCCAGGGGAATTGTAGGAGCATATTTCCAGCAGAAGGGTTGCTGTCTGATGGGTTCTGGAGAGAAGCATCAGGTGTGTGGTTAATATGATTGTTCTGTTCCTCCATCTTTGTATAAGCCTTTTCAGCCCACATTACATTCTGGCAAGGAAGAATGTGGGGGAGGCAGAGGAAAGGAAATGCCTTACAAAGTTGTTGCTCTAAGTAAAGATGGAACTGTATAGAGAAACTTACAAGCAGGCCTCTAGTCTGTACATCCTTTCATTAGGAAAGATCTGTAAAGCCAGGGCATAGTTGATGGCTCTTCATGACTGATATTGTTTTCAGCATGCACTGATGGGAACACTTTGGTGCCAGTCACATAAATTACAGGCATGCAGAACATAGACAAGAAAGGACCCGGCTCCACCAAGGCTCACCTTCTAGAGGGTCTGGGTTGGGCTATAGTGTCCTGATTCTAACTGATGATCCCTGTTTGATGCTCCAGAGAAGGGTGAACAACCCCTGAGATTTGCACCAATGGGGACAGTCCTTTCTGCCCCCTGGAGAGGAGATTCTGCTGTGCAGGAATTAGGGCAGGATGAACCATGGCGCTGTGCTTTGCTAGAACATTAAGGGTATAGGAGTCCTGGATGATCAATGGGGCTGCGGCTGCACAGATCCCCCAGCCAAATCTCCCTCTGTGCAGAAGCTCCAGGCCAGCAGCCTGGAGAATACAGTGACGGCTGCAGCCTTCAACGGAAGATTCCATTCCCCTGCATTGAGCTCTCCTCCTCTGTTTACTCTGGCTCAGTACAGGGAGCAGGACGGGGCCCAATATTCCAGAGGGAAATTCCTTCTTGCTCTCAGATTTGGTGATCAGTTGACTCCCCCTGTGCATGTGAGCTGGAATCACAAAGGTTAAGTATCTCAGAGAAGAAAGTTACTTTCTCCATGTGCTTATTGTGCTTGGTAGAAAATAATGGCCTCTTAAGTATCCATTTGTACTATTACGAAGATTCCGGCTAAAGTGTAGAGAAAGTCAGCTATTGCCATGGGAACTATTGGTTAACCTTCTAAAGTATATACATAACAAAGAAGAAAAGCTTTTATTTATTGGCAAGTCTCTTTTAAAAATAGATTCAGATTTTAATTTTAACTTCCCAATATTCATTTGGAAGCTGATTTCTTAGGAACATAGAACTGGCTATAGCTGATCAAATTAGGGTCCATCTATCCAGAATCTTGTCTCTGATAGTGACCAGTACTGGATGCTTCAAAGAAACCCCATAATGGACAACTGGGTAATAACCTTCCCAAAGAGGAAGTTTTCTTCTTATTGCCATCATTTGGTTATGTCCTGAAGCTTGAGGGCCTATATCTGTTATTTTTAAAAAAATTATGTCTGAAGTAACTATTAGAGCTGTCGAGGGAACTGAATTACGCTTCTGCAGAAAATGTCAAGGTTTGGAAAAGTTTTCATCCCAAAAGGGGATAAAAAGCCAAAACCCCTCCACAAGTGCCATGGAAATGAAATTCCACAATGTTTCATTTTGGAAATGCCGAAACATGCCAACTACAGGGATGTTCTGGTGTTTTCCAAAAAGAAAGATGCTCCACAGGACCCTGGAAGCTCTGGAATCCCCCACTCCATGGCAGCCCATCAGGCAGGCTGCTGAGGAAACCAGCCTGGACTGCATCAGGAATTTTGTTGAAATCTACACATGCCCATGGAACGTTTAGATTTTGAGAAATCAGTATTTTCCTACAGAGAAACGTTTCATTAGAAACTTTCCTACTAGCTGAAGTATCTGTGGATATTCTCATGAGCCTTATAAATAGCCAAGTCTTTTATGAAACCTACTAAGCTCTTAGCTTCAATATCTTGTGGCAGTGAGTTCCACTGGTTATAATTATGCATTGTGTTTAAAAAAATATTTCCTTTTATCACATTTAAATGTTACCTTTCAGTTTCATGGGATATTCTTTGTTCTTGTCCGTAGAATTGCCTGATTTACCTTTTCGAGATGATTAATTATTTTATATATCCTCTCGTTTATCACCTGTCTAAACTAAACTCACTGTGTGCGTGCATGCGCGTGCGTGTGAAAGTCTTTTCCTGACCCTACTCATTTTTCTTACTCTCCTGTGAAGAAAATCTCCTATATCTGCTGTTTCTTTTTCTGAGATGGGGCCACCAGAACTATGTACTCTATTCCAGGTGAGGCTGTGCAATTGATTTATATAAGGACACTTGCCGTGTTTTCTATCTTATTCCTTAATTCTTTATTTGCTCTTTTGACTGCATTGAGCAGGGTTTTTCACTGTACTGTCTGCAACAGTATCTTTTTTCCGAGTGGTTGCGGATAATTTAGAAAGCAGCAGTGTGTAGGCGGGGTTCAAAGGATCCGTTCCCCTGGGAATTGCCTGGCCTTGGTCAACCGTAAATTTACTCGGGCATACTGCTGCCCAATTGCTTAACTTTGTTGGGTCCCCCTAGAGCCGTTCACAGCCTTCTATAGCCTTGAAGACTGGAACATTATTAAACACTGTGCTAGGCACCAGTTTCAGTTAGGGGTAGAAAAAAGAAAGCTAACATGCAAAGGAGCTATTTGTTTAAGCTGCTTTTCTTCACAAGGGTTGTGGTCACCTTGCCAGCACCCAGAAATAAGTCTGAGCTAGATCACTCCATCCCACAGAAAAGTCTATGGGGTAAGGTCAGAGGGAGGAAAAATCTTCAAAGTGGTCTTCATTGACAGATCGTTCTATCGGGGGAGAGGGGTTGCATCCTGTGGAATAAGCCAGTGGTTCATCTCCCACAGCCTACAACCTGTGAAACCCCAGAGTCCGTCTGGATCTTTTGTTCCTCCTGACACGTCCCTGTCCTACTTTTGGCCTCTCTGGCAGCATGACTCCACTGGAGTTGTGCTATCAGGGAATGCCCCACTGCTTCTGAGAGAACGGGTTCAGTGGAGTCACACTGCCCTTGGGGACCTGGATGGGGTGTAGTGGTTCTGCAGTATGGAGGGAGCTCAGTTCAAAGCTTGTAGAGCTTTGGCAGTATTAGCTCTCTCCTGGAATTCCAGGCTGGGAGTGAAGTGGGTCCTACTAGCTCTGCTACCTTGTGCCTTGTCCCTTTTCTCCTCCCCATGTGTGGGTCCCAGCCCCTGCAGACCTCGCTCCTGGGAAAGGGAAAAGCTGATGCTGTGAAGCTGGCTGAGACCTCCCCGCTCCCTCTGCTCAGAAACAGGGAGATCCCTGCATGAAATTTCTCCTTTGCATGTGAATCACGGGGAAATCATCTAGCCCATTATAAATCATTAATACAACTTTGAGGAATGTAGATTAGATCAGAAGTGCAACAATTTGCCCTCTCAGTAACTGAGAAACGTTTCTTTCCTTGCCCATTTTATCATTTCCTGTTTGATAAGAATTCCCTTTCCTTATGTTTCCACTGGGGTACAAAACAAGCCACTCGTTCGCTTCCTTGTGTGTCAAATAGGACGTGGGCAAAGATGCCAGTGGTGATAAGGTTGGTAGATAATTTGTGCTTCCTTTGCTGGCTGGAGTTCTAGCTCTGTAGATGTGGACACAAATTGTCGTTCCTACAAAAAGTGTGACTATTTTTTTCCCACTGAAGAGTGAAAGAATATCTACATATTTCGGGCAAGGTTTTTGAAAGTGACTAGTGATTTTTGGGTGCCAAGCTAGAAGGGGCCTAATTTTTCAGAGGACAAGTTTCTAAGCCCTTTCTGGAAACCAGACACCTTTAAGGTTCTCAGGTTGAACACTCCCAAAATTGAGGCACCCAAAATCACTAGTCCCTTTTGAAAATCTTAGCCATAGATGCTGGAGTAGTAACGTGGTTATCAAGAAGAAAAGGAGGACTTGTGGCACCTTAGAGACTAACAAATTTATTTGAGCATAAGCTTTTGTGAGCTACAGCTGACTTCATCGGATGCATTCAGTGGAAAATACAGTGGGGTGATTTATATCCATAGAGAACATGAAACAATGGGTGTTACCATACACACTGTAACCAGAGTGATCACTTAAGGAGAGCTATTACCAGCAGGAGAACGGGGAGGGGGGCAACACTTTTGTAGTGATAATCAAGGTGAGCCATTTCCATCAGTTGACAAGAACGTCTGAGGAATAGTTGGGGGGGGGGAGAATAAGCATGGGGAAATAGTTTTACTTTGTGTAATGACCCATCCACTCCCAGTCTCCATTCAAGCCTAAGTTAATTGTATTCAGTTTGCAAATTAATTCCAATTCAGCAGTCTCTCATTGGAGTCTGTTTTTGAAGTTTTTTTGTTGAAGTATTGCCACTTTTAGGTGTGTAATCGAGTGACCAGAGAGATTGAAGTATTCTCCAACTGGTTTTTGAATGTTATAATTCTTGACGTCTGATTTGTGTCTATTTATTCTTTTACGTAGAGACTGTCCAGTTTGACCAATGTACATGGCAGAGGGGTATTGCTGGCACATGATGGTATATATCACATTGGTAGATGTGCAGGTGATAGTGTGGCTGATGTGATTAGGCCCTATGATGGTGTCTCCTGAATAGATATGTGGACACAGTTAGCAACAGGTTTTGTTGCAAGGATAGATTCCTGGGTTAGTGGTTCTGTTGTGTGGTTGCTGGTGAGTATTTGCTTCAGGTTGGGGGACTGTCTGTAAGCAAGGACTGACCTGTCTCCCAAGATCTGTGAGAATGATGGGTCGTCCTTCAGGATAGGTTGTAGATCCTTGATGATGCGTTGGAGAGGTTTTAGTTGGGGGCTGAAGGTGATGGCTAGTGGCGTTCTTTTGTTTTCTTTGTTGGGCCTGTCCTGTAGTAGGTGACTTCTGGGTACTCTTCTGGCTCTGTCAATCTGTTTCTTCACTTCAGCAGGTGGGTATTGTAGTTGTAAGAATGCTTGATAGAGATCTTGTAGGTGTTTGTCTCTGTCTGAGAGGTTGAAGCAAATGCGGTTGTATCGTAGAACTTGGCTGTAGACAATGGATCGTGTGGTGTGGTCTGGATGAAAGCTGGAGGCATGTAGGTAGGCATAGCGGTCAGTAGGTTTCCGGTATAGGGTGATGTTTATTTCAGAGTAGCAGCCGTGTTAGTCTGTATTCGCAAAAAGAAAAGGAGTACTTGTGGCACTTTAGCGACTAACAAATTTATTTGAGCATAAGCTTTCGTGAGCTACAGCTCACTTCATCAGATGCTGTAGCTCACGAAAGCTTATGCTCAAATAAATTTGTAAGTCTCTAAGGTGCCACAAGTACTTCTTTTCTTTTTGGTGATGTTTATGTGACCATCACTTATTAGCACTGTAGTGTCCAGGAAGTGGATCTCTTGTATGGACTGGTCCAGGCTGAGGTTGATGGTGGGATCAGTGTGTATGGTAACACCCATTGTTTCATGTTCTCTATGTATATAAATCTCCCCTCTGTATTTTCCACTGAATGCATCCGATGAAGTGAGCTGTAGCTCACGAAAGCTTATGCTCAAATAAATTTATTAGTCTCTAAGGTGCCACAAGTCCTCCTTTCTTTTAGCGAATACAGACTAACGCGGCTGCTACTCTGAAACCTGTGGTTATCAAGATGTCAACTGGGTTGCTCAATATGATGGGTTGGAGCCATGGTCCACCCCTCCCTTCCTTCCCGTTTAGTTAGTGTGTTTTCCCCAACTCTGTCAGATAGTTGAATAAAGCAGGATGTTCCCAGCCTGCAGTCCTGTAAGGAAACTGTGTTTCTTGCGCACTGAGCTGTCCCCTCACAAAAACTGGAAAATGTTTCCCTCCTGGTGCTAATCATTTTGAAGATGATCAGTACAGGAGCTTAAACTAGAGGGTGGGACTTTGCAAGGCACTCAGCATTGCCCTAACTCTGCTCCCATTGAACTCAGTGGGGAGTTAACCTTTACTTTGATTGTAAGCTCTTCGGAGCAGGGACTGTCTCTATGTTCTGTGTCTGTACAGTGCCTAGCACAACTGGTCCATGACTGGGGCTCCTAGGCACTATTGCAATACAAATAATGAATCATGCTAATTAATAATACCATTGACTTCAAGGGAGGGCTTGGGCGTAGTGAGATCAGTACTAAGTGCTTTGGATAAATTCTGCCACCAGTGTCTCTTTAAAATTTGTGAAAGATAAAATGGCTGGTTATCACCTTGCTCGACCCCAGCATCACCAGCTCTTGTGGGATGGTTATGAGTCTTGCAAGATTTGGTGTTTTTCTTAAAGCCCCAGCTCGTGGAGTCATGTGCAAACCTGAGAATCTCAGCTTTCTTTTTTAAGTAACTTTCCAGTCCTCAAGGTTATTGATTAAAAAAATTGGAAATCTAATACCCCTCCCCAACCTTTATTATCTGCTTAAAATCTCATAGGTTTCAGAGTAGCAGCCGTGTTAGTCTGTATTCGCAAAAAGAAAAGGAGTACTTGTGGCACCTTAGAGACTAACAAATTTATTAGAGCATAAGCTTTCGTGAGCTACAGCTCACTTCATCGGATGCATCCGATGAAGTGAGCTGTAGCTCACGAAAGCTTAAAATCTCATGGTATTTAAGCCAATCTCATGATTTTGGGGGAGATTTTTGAACATTTGGGGGTTGGTCCTACTACAACGCTGCCCATCAACTCCCACCCCTTTCTTCAACACAGCTTGAAACTTTGGGCCTTATGTTAGCCCATGGCTGACAATCAGCTAAAGCCAGCGCAGGGAGATAATTGACCCTTCAGCTTTTCTGCCTATGCAGGAAAGGCAAATTGTTTTTCTGCAATGAAATTTTATATTGAAAAATTGAATGCTTCCTTGGTGTGCCTGGGTGGGGGGAGCCCTGAAAAGCAGAGCGTGTGCTGGTTCTAATTACAGGTCTGGAGAGGCTAAGTGCTACGGTCCATCAGGAATTTATACCTTTTCAGATATACTTGAAAAGAAATAGCCTTCTTAACAAATTCAAAGCAGGAGCCCCGCCTGACAAGCTCTCTTTGATTTGTGCTTATGTTAATGCTTCATCTTTGAAAATGTTCAGAATGGAGAAAATGAGCATGGTTGTTTTTAAATTGGGGGTCAACAAAATGTGGGTGTGCCCCGGTTGTACTTGCCAATTCCCCTTTCCCGTGCTGGATGTATGCAAGCTGGCATTGATGGATGCACCATTATTAGTGGCATTCATTAGAAGTAGGGTGTGCGTATTATGGTAGTGTTCAGAGGCTCCAATTAGGACTCGGGTCTCATAGTGAGGAAGGATGGGTTTGTAGGTAAGCCACGGGGCTGGGACTCAAGAGATTTGGATTCAGTTCCCTGTTCTGTTGCAGACTCCCTGGATACATCTATACATCCCCTGCCCACGCAAAACCCCCCCATACGGTAGTGAGTCTCAGAGCCCAAGCTGCTGACTTGGGTTTGTGCTACAGTGCTAAAAATAGCTGTGTAGACGTTCTGGCCTGAGCTGCAGTTCAGGCTCTGGAGCCTGGGGTGCAGATGGGTTTCAGAGCCCAAGCTCCAGTCCGAGCTGGAACATCTACATGGGTATTTTTAGCAGTGTAGTATAGTCCGGAGCCTATAGACCCAGGCTCTGAGACTCACTGCCACAGGGTTGGAGGGCTTTTTCCTGTGTAGACGTACCTCTTGTGTAAGATCATCTTTATCTTGCTGTGCCTCACTTCCCCACCTGTAATGTGGAGATAATAATCCTTCCTTTCTCCCACTCATTATGCGTCTCATCTATTAAATGGAAACTCTTTGGGGTGGAGCCTCTTTTACTATGTGTGTTTGTACATCACCTAGCACAATGGAGGCAGATATTAGCTGGGGCCACGAGGTGCCACCAACACATAAATAACAATCCTTATTCTGCTGAGGGGTGTACCGACAAGCAGTGAGAGACCATTCCTGCCCTGACGAGCTTCCAATCTAATTTAAGCGTAGTGGCTTTTACAAAATAGTGGAGGGAATGGGGGAGGGAGAACAATGATAACAGTGATAGGAAAATGTGGTTCCACAGACTGTTTGCATAGTCAGTCAGTTTAGGAATGACCAGAAGGAGCAGCTTAGGCATTATCAGCTGGCAGCTGACTCTAGGCATTGCAGTAGAAGTGAGTCATGGTAAGTGACGTGAAGGAGGACACGGTGGCTTTGTGGACTAGCCCAAGGAGGGCATTCAGTGCATAAGGAGCAGTATGGGAAGGGAGTGTGGAGACATTTGGGGGTACGAGAGGTAACCTGGTGATGTGGGCTGGCATTGCTGGGAGAAGAGAAGGAGCAGAGATGGCACGATGTTTCAGAGCAGGCCTTTGCACACACAGATACATATGCATATGGTGCATGTGCCATTCAGCTTGCCAGTTTGGGTAATTTGGCCCCATCCTATAAGCTATATCACGTGACATTTTCATTCCTGGGGGATAAAATTAAGTATGAGAGCTCCAACCTGCTGGATCCAGCTGGCTAATGGAATGATGGGCTGAAATCACAAAGCTGCCATGTGGGCCCCGTTTTGAAATCTGCATGCTAATGAAATACAGTCCAGTGGCCTCCTTTATTTATACTGGGGACTTGCCGTGGTTGCAACCAGGGTGTAGCTGCACCAGTGCAAAGCCCTAGTTTAGACAGACAAAGCCACTGGATAAACTCCACTGGTGCAAACAGTGGCTTTGCCAGTGTATGCTAGGGCAGCAGTTCTCAAACTTTAGCAACCCAAGGATCCCCATTTTGATTAAAAAAAAAAATTGCGGAGCCCCCAAGCTCCCCACTCAGCCCCAGGACCTGCCCCCACTCCACCCATTCTCCCAAGGCCCCACCCACCCCACCTCTTCCGCTCCCGCTCCACTCCACGCCTCCTCCTCCCCGCCTCTTTCTGCTCCCTCCCTCGAGCGCACCCTGTCTCCACTGCTCCCCCGCTCCCCTAGCACCTCCAGTTCCCCAGCGTGCAGAAGGTACTCCAGAGGGTCTGCCGGCCCTGTTGATCAACTCTTCCCCCTCCCTCCCTCCCTCAATTCCTCCCCCTGCTGTTCTCCGGCATGCAGGAGGTGCTGAGAGGGATGGGGAGGAGTTAATCAGCGGGGCCGACGGACCCCCTGGAGTGCCCTTGTGGGCTCCCAGCAGCCTGCGGAGCCCGGTTTGAGAAACGCTGTGCTAGGGGGATGTACCAGTGCACTTGCACTTGTTTCTGTCCAATAGCTGTAATAGATACTCATCCCAAGTGTAGACAAGGCCTTAGTCACTGCTAATGTAATAATAATGCTACTCACAGGAACTCTACTGTGGAGGGAATGATGAGTTACCTACTCCCTAGGAAGAGGGAATGCCCCCATTTGAACTGGTTCTCGGGGGTATCACCCCATCCTTTGAGCTGCATTTTGAGCAAGGCACCACTGGAATCATTGCAGAGATTTTAAGGGATTCACCAAGGAGTCAAGGAGGAGTCTTTGCAACTACTGAACCCTTCAGCAAAGGTTGGCTGTTCTGACACACACGGCAGATGTTAGTCATGCAGCTTCATGCTCTTGCGGAAGGTGCTCGGATACCATGGTGATGAGGGCGGCATAAGAACCCAAACAGAAAAGAATAGCCAGGGAAGGAATTTTGACACTGTGTAGCTTGTGAGTGTGTAATGTACCATATACAGTTCACAATGTGTAAACCCCATTGTAGTGCACAAAAGTGAAGTGTAGTGCCCATGGTCCATTGCACACATTATACAGTGGGCACTGAATAATAATACTGTTGCTTTCTAACACCTTGTAAGGTGCAAAAATTGTATGAGGATTGCTATTAGGATTGCAGTATCATCTTGGGACCCTCGTCCTAGACCAGGGCCCCATTGTGCTAGGTGCTGTACAAACCCATAACAAAGAGAAAATCTCTGCCCCAAGGAGTTTACAATCTAATACAAAGGAGAACAGTTGGATACAGCAAAAAGACGTAGCACAAACAAACAATGAAACAAAACTAGTCAGTATGAAAAGCAGTGGTCACAGAGCACATACACAGTAGCACGTAGTACTGCAAGATGCTACATATGTATATCTAAGGGAATAGAGAAAATGCATCATATTCTATTGTATTATTGAGAAATAGTGTGTAATCATGTAAGTAAAGGGTTGTGTTGCAACGGATACACCCCAGGGGAGAGTTAAGATTGCTTATAAGCAACCTTAACTCTGGCATTTTCTAGCTCTGGATGGCTCCATCATGCAATTTTATTGTTGTTCTAATGTAGCTTTTTATGGATATGTTGTAGTAATTGCCAAATAATTGATAATTAAAAACAAATATATTTTAAATTATAAATCCCAGAAGAAAGAGTTAAAGCTGAACTTTGCACTATAACTCTGCATTCTGTTTTTCAAACCTACCTACGTACTTGTACTCTCATCCTCATGTTGTCTGTGTGTTTGCTTTCTCATTCCTAAAACTGCTAAAATGCAATATTTTTTGCATGGAAGAAATAGCACATACAGTGTATGTTCACCACTAGAGTTATGTTTTCTTAGTCCAATCAAGGATGAAAGAACATCTTTAATAGACACACGCTAGAAGTAGTTTACAGCTCCTCAGCTGCATAGATCAAGGATTCTGTAAGGAGTGGTGCTGAACTACTTTTTGAGAGGATTAAGCCGTGGATTAATGAGAATAGGGGAAAGAGTTGGTATAGTCAATATTTTGATTTTGAAGGACAGCTTAAAAGCACAGACTTGTTCACTGTTGACATCAAAGGTGTGGGTGGGAGGCTATGAATGGTTGTGATCTAAAGGCTGAATATTTTACTGTAATAACCAAGTTTATCTGAGTTTTTCTCAATTGTAACCTTGGATGAGCGTCTTTTAGCATGACTTCGGCATCTGGAGGATTTCATTCAGCACATGAGAACTGCGAGCACAGGGGTTTTATGACATGATAGGAATAAGAGCAGAAATGGTTTTATAGTGCATGGTTTATTGAAATTCTGCCTGTGGGAAGAACAGAAATACATTTTGGGCCATATCCTGTTCCAGTGTCGCTCCACTGTCAGGGATGCATTTGGCCCATGATATGTTGCACTAAGAGGTAAGGTTGGGATTTCCAAATGAGCTAAAGGGATGTGGGTGCCTAACTCCCTTGGGCTCTTTTGAAAATTCCAGCCTTAATCTTGTCCCTCTGCCAAGGGAAATCTGTGTCCTGACAGCTAGGATTGCCAAAAGGGATCATCCTGGGATGAAGAATTCCTAAACTGCTGGGCAGCCACTAAGACTCCAGTAGCCTGATTGCTCCTGGCCAATGTAAGAGGCAAGCTGCCAAATGGATCCACATAGCAGCTGATCCATCATGCCCTCTTTGTCCCCTATACCATTATGAGGCTTGCATTAGGATTCCCTAATGGAGCTTTGAGTGCTCCTCCCCAGTCAGCTTCCCCAAATCCTGACCCCCTGCTCAGCAGAGCTGCATTGGTTCCTGTTGTATCTCACTAGGTGCACATAGCTCCCTCAGTTTGGGTTTGTAAGTTTATTCCTAAGCATTCCTAAAGTTCCTGTAGCGAATAGTCCAGGAACTACAATTCCCAGAATGCACATGGGGAGGGAGTGGCGAAGGAAAGGAAGAATGTGAGCTCTGCAAAAGAATGAGGGGAATTTACTTTACCTTTGAGTCTTCCTTAGAGGGGTTCAGGTACAACACAAACTGGCAACGAGCATAAAAGAACTACAGAGATGCAGAAATCTAACTTAGCGAAATGCCTCACGACTCCTGCTGCTGTGATCTGCTGTTGCTGCTCCCAGGGAAACTCCCCAGGCCTAACGCATCTTGTTGAAGAGAGCGATTTACAGGGGCAATTCTTATTTTTTCATAATGCTCCTTTTCCCCAGCTGGCACGTTCCTCTGCAATTCTGAGTACCCCAGCTTGGAGAAAACCATAGACACCACCCGACAAGTGGAAAGTGCCATCCACTGTGCTAAGTCATATTTCATGACACCAGCCCGCACAGGTTAAGGCAGTCCAATACAAGACTGCAACCTGCAAAGCTCTAAGTCTACATCCTCGGTGCCTTTACTCTCCCACACACCACATTGCTCCAGTGCTACAGGTGAGGTGACAGAAGGCAGACTTTCAAGGGTGTCTTTCCAAGAAATCAGTAAGCAAGAGGAGCAACAAAAAAGGATATTTTGCTGGAGTCTGTAAGTCTGCCATCAACGTTGTATCTGGAGTTCTCAGAGATGAGAATGATGGCCAACTGAATCCTGAGGGTGTTCTGTATGTGACAGGAGATCACTGAGCACTCCATGCTGCCAAGTGCACGTCAGCGGCCATGAGATGAGGCTGTTAGCAAATTCTGGTTCATCTTACACTATAATTCTTAACCAGCTCCACACTGTGCTATTTGCCAGCTCCCAACCTGAGGTATGTCCTCCAGAGTTATACCCTGAAAGGCATAGGCGCCGACTTACTCAGATCCCAGGGGGTGCGCGACCCCTGCTCCACCCCAGGCCCCACTCCATCCCTTCCTCCAAGCCCCCACTTCCCCCCGCCTCTTCCCACCACCTCTTCCTGCCCCCGCTGCTCTTCCTACCCAGCCCAGTGCTTCCTGTACACCGCTGAGCAGCTGATTGCAGCTGGTGGGAGGTGCTGGGAGGGAGAGGGAAGAGCTCATTGGTGGGGCTCCCAGCAGGCATGAGGTGCTGGGAGGAGGGAGAGGTGCTGATTGGGGGTGCTTCCGGTGGGTGCTGAGCACCCACAATTTTTTTCGCTGGTTGCTCCATGGAGTCAACACCTATGCTGGAGGGAATGGTGAATCTCCCCTCCCCATAAATGTCTATTTTACAGCTACCTTAAGTACAAAGACCATAATACTCAAGTGAAAATCTTTGTAGTCCAAAACAGAGTTTCTATTTCAGGGTGGAATCATCAAAGGAATTTTCAGATAGTATTAGATATGAATAGTACAGAACCTGTCTTGTAAACTGAAGATAGGATACAAGCAGGAATCGTCTCTGACTTTCCCAAAGTTTTCACCAATACTACAGGTGTTGCAAAAAAGTTCAAGCACAAGATCCACTTAAAAACAATGTGGTGCCCGTACAGCATAAAGTGCATAATGTATCAATTGCACTGAGACCACTGCTTAAGGAGGGGATTCTGAAATTATGCAAAGCAGATATCATTGAACCGACTGATTCATCCGAATGGGTTTCTCTTGTTCTCAGCAGGAAGCCTACTGGTGCTGCCAGCATGTGTTTGGACTTGAGAGATCTAAACTCCAACATTGTGGTGGATTGTCATGCTCTAGCCAACATCAGTGAAATACTGCTCACCTTGAAGGAGGCAAGAGTCTTGATGACCCTTGGTTTATCCTCCACTTACTACCAGATCCCCTTAATGGAAGAACTTCAATGAAATGGACTTATTGCAGCAAGAAGAAATGTCAATTCCATACCAACTCAGTGACATATGTAGGACATACGATCTCTCAGAATGGCATAAGCCAAAACCAGACCTAGTGAAAGCCACACCAGAGCCTGACAACAAGGACAAACATTGATCATTTTTGGGAGTGTGCGAATACAATTCCAAGTTTGTACAGCAATTTGCTATGAAAGTAATTCCTTTGCGTCATCTCCAAAAAAGGATGCGAGTTTTGAATGGGATGAAGCATGCAAGCACAGCTTTAATGAGATAAAACATGCATTTTCCACCAGCCTAGCTCTTACCCTTTTGATTCTGAGAAGTATACAGTTGTCACAACAGATGCTTGTGAGTATGATCTTAGTGCTGTCTTGACTCAGCTAAAAAATGGATGAGAAGTCACCATTGCATTCACCTCCAGAGCCCTTACTGATTCATAAAAATCCTATTGTGTCATTGAGAAGGAATCTCTGGCATGTTTCTGAGCGGTAAGATGCTTCAGAACCTACCTGTGGAGTAGGAGATTTATCTTAAGATCTGATCATAAAACTCCTTCAGCTTTATTCGCCACATGAGGTTCTGGATGAGCAATACCAAGAATTGCTGAATGGGCCACCAAACTAATGGACTTTGTCAGGAAATCAATGTAACTTCCATGTGCGAAGAACAACTCTGCAAATTGTCCTTCTCACCTACCCATACCTTATCATGAGGGTGCAGTAAAGATGATGAAGAGATTGTCATTGCGCAGATCTCTGCTACAATTCAAGGAATGATCACAGTCTCAGAGTGGGCAACAGCCATGAGTGAAGATAATGTACATCAGGACCTAAAGACTTACATACTCAATGGATGGCCTTACAAGATAACACCAGAATACTTGCAGCCATATAGATACTGTGACAGAGTCAGGCCAGATGGCTACTGAAGAGTGATAGAAGGCAGATATATTAGTCCCAGATTAAGTAGATCCCTTTTCCCTGGGTAAGGTAACAGGCAGTTCCAGAACAAGCAGGAACTTGCTGGAACCAGTTAAGGCTGTCAGGCTAACTAGGACACCTGGAGCCAATTAAAAAGAAGTTGTTAGAATCAATTAGGACAGGCTGGCTAATCAGGGCACTTGGGTTTAAAAAGGACCTCACCTCAGTTAGGGAGAGGCTCGTAAGGAGCTGGGAGTGAGAAGACATGCTGCTGGAGGACTGAGGAGTACAAGCGTTATCAGACACCAGGAGGAAGGTCCTGTGGTGACGAGAAAGAAGGTGTTGGGAGGAGGCCATGGGGAAGTAGCCCAAGGAGTTGTAGCTGTCACACAGGTGTTACACGAAACACTGTAGACAGCTGCAATCTACAGGGCCCTGGGCTGGGACCCAGAGTAGAGGGCAGGCCTGGGTTCCCCCCAAACCTCCCAACTCCTGATCAGACACAGGAGGAGTTGACCTGGACTGTGGGTTTCACCGGAGGGGAAGGTCTCTGGGCTGTTCCCTGACCCACATAGTGGATCAGCAGAGACTGCCGGGGGTTGTTCTTCTCTTTTCCCCCATGCTGGCCAGTGATGAGGTTAGCTGAGTGAACGGCAGATCTGAGCTATGAAAGTGGCCAAACTGAGGGCTGCCATGAATCTCTGAGGCGAGCAAATCTGCCAATAAGTGCAGGACCCACCAAGGCTGAGGAGGAACTTTGTCACAATACACATCATATGAATGGTCCCTTGTAAATTAATGGATTTTGAGAATTGACCATCTTGTTGTGCCTAAACTTCTGAGAGAATGATTCATTCACCTGAACATGAAGGACATCTGGGGAAGAGTCTAATGAAAAGACAACTGCGACAAGACTTCTTGTGGCCAGGGATGGAGAAGCAGGTTGAGGAAATAAGAATTTCCTGGCTGGTGTTAGTAGTAATAAGTCAGAGAAAACCTTCAGCATCCTGCTAACTATCCCACTGTCCATGGGAGAAACTGACTCTCAACATAATGGGACCATTTTAAGAGCAGCCTGTTGCGCAAAGGTTTGCCGTAATTATGGTAGACTATCCTTCAAAGTGGCCAGAAGTTACATCCCCCAGAAAGGTTATCACTGAAATAGTGATTAAGTTCATGTCTAAGCCTTCACTTGAGAAGGATTTGGTACCTGACAATGAAATGCAATTGACCTCCGCTGAAATGCAACATTATCTTAGTAGCAATGGTATCAAGCACGAAACGGTTTCTTTATACCATCTGAGAGCTAATGGTCTACCTGAGAGAATGAACAGATTAGTGAAAGAAAGATTGCAATTTACCAGGTTGCAAGTGAGACCAGAGAAATCAGCTTTATATGACAGGTTTCAGAGTAGCAGCCGTGAAACACTGTTTGCTTACAGGACCTCTCACCACTCAACAACAGGAGTATCACCTTTTAAACTGTTAAGAGGACGCACGGCCAGTAGATGACTTGCTACCTGTCAAGGGCTTACACATTTTCCTTTTTAAACCAAACTTTCTAATGTAACTATTTGCAAATGTGTTAAGAACAAGCAGGAGAAATACAGGTAGCGTGTAGATTGTAAGAAAGGTGATAAACCTCAAGTTTCAAATTGGAGATTTTGTTTATGTGAAGCTGCCATACAGAGTCAAAAAAGGATGTTAAAAATATTCATGTCCTTTTCAGATAACCAAAATCCAAGGTTTCAGAGTAGCAGCCGTGTTAGTCTGTATTTGCAAAAAGAAAAGGAGTCCTTGTGGCACCTTAGAGACTAACACGTTTATTTGAGCATAAGCTTTCGTGAGCTACGTGCATCGGATGAAGTGAGCTGTAGCTCACGAAAGCTTATGCTCAAATAAATGTGTTAGTCTCTAAGGTGCCACAAGGACTCTTTTTCTTTTTGTGAAATCCAAGGTGATTCTGCTGTATTAATAGTAGGAAAGAAGTGGAATATTTCAAGCTCATCAGCTAGCAGCTGAAAAAGGGAATGCTGAATTCCACCTTGGACCAGAGAACGTCAATGACGCTGATAGTGATGATGGACAATTTATGGTAGCAGGAATTGCTCCACCTCCTAGTCTCATTCCTGCCTCTCCAGGTATCAGGAGACATGTGAGACAAAGGATACAGCCTAAAAGATTGGAAGATTTTGTTACTGGAGTCAAGTGACAGTGGAAAATGATAGTTTAAAGTTTTACAATGGTTATTCTAAAGGGAAAGGGTTTATTGTATTTAGCTAAGTGCAGATGGCTACTCCAGTTTGTGTGTTTCTAGGTGGTTCCTGTACCTTAGAGTCCAGAAACTACAATTCCCTTGATGCATCGCGGAGAGAGAGGAGGAGAAAAAGGAAGAACGTGAGCTGTGTGAATGAGGGGACTAAACCTTACCTTTGCTGTTATCAAGCCTCCTGAGCCTTCCTGTAAGGGGTTCAGGTACACAGGTTCTTTTGCATTTGTGGCCCTCTAGTGGATTTGCAACAACCGGAAATGAATGTGGCACCCAAGTAGCTTCACGTAGCAATCTGGTTAATCACCTGGCGAGAAGTGAATTGGATTGGAAGGTGAAATCCACAGTGCTGGTTGGTGGTTCTGTGCCTGCTACGGGAGGTGGCCATCTTGCTAAACTGAATCAAAATCATGATCTCTCTCTGCTGGATCATTTTGTTTCCCATCCAGTCACAGGGCTACCGTAGGACTCCGCTGGTGTGTAAGTCCCCATTCAGAACAGGAAAAGATTATGGAGCACTGCACTGATGGAAGTCGTGCAATTGTCCTTTTGTCGTGTGCTTGCTTTTTAAAATACCAGTCTGAAATTAGGAGTATGGAGACTGCAGCATCATAACTCACTGCAGAGCTACAATATAGGACCCTGATCCAAAGGCCATTGGAGGAGATGGGATTCTTTCCATTGACTTCAGTGGGCTTTGGATCAAACCCTAGCTTCTTTTCTGTTCGTTAAAATAGCTCAGCATCCAGACAGGCTGTTATTTAGATTCAGCAAAGCCAAAGTCTCCCGTCTGCATAATGCATCTGTATCTAACTTAAAGCTCCTTGATAAGAAGGGCTGGCAACTCTTCCTACAGATAAAACTTCACTGGCCTCACAGCATCCTCTCCTGAGAATCCCATGCCTCCCTCCCTCTCCCCCCCAGCTCAGGTTAGTCATGTTGGAGCCATAAAGGAGGCAGGTAGGATGCTTTTCCCCTTTTCTGCTTTGTATCATGTTGTTGGGTGCACTTCACAAGAACATGGACAGCTTCCTTTCTTATCCTCTGTTTCCAACAGGACAAATACATCAACCCCGGCTAACCCAGAGTAGTGGTTGTAGCAAACAATGAGTGTGGCTTATCTGTATTCCAGTAGCGCCCCCAGATGTGATTATAAATGGCCAGTTAGTATGATGGCAGAGGTGTTAGGCTGCATCTGCGCTAAGGTGCTAAGGGGGGTTTCAAGTCATGTTAGCTAACTTGATTTGCAAAGTGCCTCTTTTCCTTGTCTAGACAGACCCTTAGCCCACAGGGGAGATTTCTGAAGGCAGAAATGGCAGCGAGGTGCCTAACTCCTGTTGAAAGTCTGAAAACCTACCCACTTGTCTAGACTGTTTTTAAGGTGTCTTGGTAGAAAGTGCTAGGGTTCAGTCAACCAGTTTAGCATGTTAGTCTACTCTGCCTTGTCTAGCCCTGACACTAGGACCTGTTTGGTGGAACGTGTTAGCTACCTTCTGATGACCCCCTACTCAAGAAAAGGCCTTAAAGGGACTCCAGCAAGACCTGATTCTCAGGGGATTCCCACCGCAGGCCTTAATGTTTGGCCTGGTTTAGCCTCAAAAGACTCCAGCCATGGGGCTCTCGCTGCTTCTGTCCTGAGTGTTGCTTTTCCTCTGAGGGGAGCAGGGAGAATTCCCTGTTACCTTTTTTGCTTTGTCTCCCCCTTCTTTCCCAAGCCGTCCCCTGGCATTCCTTTTCCCGCCCACCCTCCTGCAGAGCAGAGCCCTGCTCAAACCCTAACTCCTGCAAGTGGTGGAGGAAGCTGAACGGTCTGAACTACTCCCCCTGAGTCACTCCCGCCCAGCTCGCCCTCAGCACTTTTCAAGGCCCAGCACATTTGTTGTGAACTCCAGTCCCGCCGCCATAAATTTCAAACCCAGCTGGAGTTGACACTGTGCGATTGCCTGGCAGAGTCAATCCAGCACGAGGGGGCCAATGTTTTCTAACAGCTGAAAAGAAGAAAAAAAGAAAAAAGACTTTCCAGTCTATAATTGCCGGTGCCCTGAGGAATCAAGAGCTCTGTGTGCCCAGTTCCCTCCCACTATGACTTTTCACTTCCCTCCTGGCAGGCGCCCACCAGCCACAAACCCTGTCAGGGTTTCTGTTTGTTTGTTTGTTTCACAGCCTGCTTTATTTCCTGCTTAGGAAAAAGAAGCAACTCTAGGTTTTAAATTCTCTTTCAAGGCCTGCTCCTGCTCCACTGAAGTTCATAGGAACAGCATAGGGCCCGTCAGTCTGTAATCAATGTGGTTGCTCAGAGGAAAATGTCTTTTGTAGGGCTCACTGTTCCTTCCAACGCCAGTTACTTCTCATGTTCAGTGTTAGCAGTATTGCCAACTCCACGTGTTCAAAAATCAAGCCCCTGACCAAATCACGAGATTGCTTTAAAAATCATGATAGTTATAGTCAATAGTAAGTTTGGGGTTCTTTTCATTTGCCTGCTGTTGTCGAAACATTTGGGGTTCAAGTTTTCCTCTGCAAGGGCTAAAAACGTACTTTAAAAAAGAAAATGTAAGCTGAGATTCTCAGGTAATAAGATAATTCCAGCAGCTGCAGTTCTAACCAAAATCACTAATATCAAAAGACTCAGGATAAAATCATGAGCATTGACAACATTGCTAGGGATTTTTGTCTTGGGTTTTTGGAATTGCTTACTAGTAGGGCTAAGCTACAAAAGCATTTGCACTGTGCCCAGTTCTGTAGCCCTTACTCACACTTAGAACTGCTCAAATTATTAACTCTCAGCAGATGATTCTGCAAACGCAGCTTTTTGTGTTGTTTTGTGTGGCTCATCCACAAGCGGGTCATGACATTTTCTGCTTTGTTCGTCATTCTCAGCAGATAGTTTGTGTTAACAAATTCGAACCTCTGGATTGTTCACCAGCTGTTTTTCTTATTCGTTGCATGGCCTGATTGATCACTTCATGGTGATCACACATGGTGTTGCCTCTGTTTCCTGGTTGGATAACCTTTGCTTTATAAGCAGGAGGTGTCTGCCTTTTCATTTGCAAGCATTTGTAGTTATCTGACAAACCTGTTGCACAAATAATAATAGCTTTTCAAATGCTCTTACAACTGAAGTCAGAGGGAGTTGAGGACACCTAGAATCTTCCAGCAGGCATGGAGGGCTCTGTACAGAATTAGGCTCTGGGTCACTGGAGATGATGCACCAATAATTTACCATACATGTTATTGGTGCAATGCTGTCCAATGGCTGAAGAGCATGATGCAAGGCAGATGCTAAGGCTAGACTTGAGGCTGGATTTCTTGCAAGATAGTATGTTGTCTGGCTGGACACAGCGTAGGGCCATGTGCAATTGGATGCTACATACCCAGTTGTGGTTTCAAATATGATTTTGAGTATTTTCTTTCTGAATATGCTTTAAAATGCATCTCTCCAGGGGAGCAATCCAGCACACTGTGGGGCTAGATCCTTAGCTGGATGCTATGCCAATTTAGACCAGCTGAGGATCTGGCCCTTTGTTCTGCCTTGTAGATAAAGCAGGATTTTGTGAATAAAAACAAATCTAAAATTTTGCAGAACAGTTTTGTGCAACTTGTAGTTTCCCAAACCATGGTCCTTGCTCCACCAGGGCTCTCTAGAATGCTTCCTGTGGCTTACAGGATTGACCATGCTGAGAGCCAAACCATGGAGGGATAGAGAAGAGATGGGTGGGAGAGAGTGGAGGGACAGAGAAGAGAGCAGTGGTGGCTGGAGAAGAGAGACGGGTCCATGAGAAGATCTCTCTCACTTAGTTATCCGCTGAATGTAAACTCTGGACAACCCTGGGTGTAACTCATTCCTTTGTGTGGACCAGATCCTCAGGTAGGGTAAATCCATTGATGTAAACAGCTGATGGTCTGTCTCATTATTTTAGAAGGTTTTTTTATGTTCATATAACCATATCTATAAATGTAAACCGTATTTTTTTAAAGCTATAGGGACAAACTCATTCTCAAATTAAACTATTTCTATATCTGTAGAAACACTATTGACTTCAGTGGAGTTACATTGGATTGATACACTTTTGTTCATTTTTCAGTGCACGTTAAATTGCTAATCACTGTTGATTAACCTTTTAAACACTACAGGCCAGGTTCTCAGCTGGTATAAATCTCAGCACAGTTCAAAGGAGCTCTGCCGATTCACACCAGCCAAGGCTTACATCTCTAGTATAATCATGACCTTTCTTTTTGTCAAATGTCCATCAGGATTTGGAGCATGTACCACAGTTTCTGTGGACCCCCAGGTTCTATTAGTGCCCTTCAAGATATGTAGGCTGTACTCACTGGATCACCCAAGGAGGATAGTTAAATAGGTAAGAAGAGCCCTTCCTGATCAGGAGCTCAGCATGTATTTCTCTTTACTAAAATCAATTATATTAGTTTGGAATCCTTAGCCTTATTAAAATATTAAAACTATTCTAATATCCCAGCACATGGCAGTATCGCAGTAGGAATCTGCAGGATTTTGAAGCTTTTTCTGTGGTAATATTTTTTGTGATTTTTTTCCCCCCTCTTTTTATAAAGCTAGTGGTGGTGAAAATTTGGATAGTGGAGCTGGAAAAACAGCACGGCAGCCATTAAAAACTCATCGGCCTTACTGAAGAGAAATAGATTTAGGACACTTCATTATTGGTTGTATTCCTTTGTACTCCGCTATACTTAGCCTAGCACATATCTTGAATATTCCAAATCCTCAGGTTTACTACCATAATTATTTATTCAGTTATCCAAGCCAATTGAGCAAGTTTTAAGGGCTCTCCTTGTGCTGTATTTTGCCCCTTTTGGGTAAGTTTGTTAAAACGTCCTAGCTCTCTGCATTGTGCATGAAAGCTCCCGTATTAACCTGAATACAAATAAACCTTCCATGTTTGCCAGTATAAAAATATGCGACTGCAAGGATCCCTAACGGGTTATTCCATAGAGCTGAGCCATCACTTTGGAACACTGCACTGTTTCTTTAAATTAAAGAAATAATTTAAACAGACAAAGTTTTTGGAAATTAGAGCACAGTAAGAATGAGGAGATTTCCCAGGCTTCTGTTTAGAGCAGTAGCAGAACAGCTAACAACTGCACTAACCAGTCGGGGGGAGGGGGGGGAAGAGGGAGAAGTTTGCCTCCAAACAGGTATTAAAGCTCCATTTCCATGGCTACTGGGTGATGGGACCTTTCTCTGAGCAAACAGCAACAAAATGGGCCTGATTCTGGTTTCTCACACAAAATGGGCTTGATTCTATTACACACCAGTGTAAGTGGGAACAGAATCAGGCTCTGCATCTCTGAGGATGGGAAGGCCATCCGGGAACTGGTTTTGGCCTAGGCATTGTAAGTAGAAAATCCAAGCTGTTAACCGTAGTTGGGTGAGTGCCCGGACACAAATTCAGAGTAGGGTTCCCCACTGTCTCCCCACATGCAGTGCTGCATTGCCATGGTTCCCTTTCCATGCTCTTCCTTTTATGTCCACCACCCAAAATGTCATTTTCGTTATGTCACCGTTTACTGCACCTTGATGACTCTCCGTCCACCTAGCCCTATCACTCCCCACCCTGGAGGTGGCTTCTTCTCCTGTCCCTTCCGTGCCACATCGCTAATTCCAGTAGTCTCCATCTCTCCCAGTAACTGTCTTCTCTCCTTCCACTCCCTTGCTTACCATATCCATTGCTGGCTCTATGAAGGTGGTCTTTGGAAGAAGCTCTGGCAATGCTTCTTAGACTCACAGTTCTCCCCTCCACTCCCTAGCTTCACAGAGGTGCAGGAGTGGGAGTTATGCCAGGGAATAAGTCAATGAAAGAAGCACTGTATGAGCTGCTTCCACCCCTACACACCTAACCCCACCTTTTCACAGTGGGGGGCAGGCTGCAGCTTGATCAAGAAGGTTATGGCTCTGAATCTAGGATGCTCTCATGATGAGAATTTTTCCTTGCTGTCCTGTGTAATCCATGGGTATCGTAACACCTGTTGCAACTTGTAGTTGGTACCTGGCCAGAGGCAGAGGTGTGAAGCAGCAGGAGGAGAATGGTGAGGAAACCTGCCCTCTGGTTTAGGCACGTCACCAAGAATCTGGGTAGCACAAGAGATCCAAGGCCGATTTTTTCACATCGGGGAGGGGAAGGGAGAGAGTGGGGGCAGTCATGCTTTTATCGTGCATGGGTGAGATGGTTTGTTTGACGCTCGCCCTGTGGCGTAGACTGTATCCCCCATGTATGGAGGTGAACGTTTCTGTAACAGAGTCCAGGGGTGCAAACCCATTTCACATCGATCGCAACCAGTTTAGCAGACCTGTCTTTTCACCCCCCTGTAGCAGAGGGATTAGCCCACAGCAAAGGTTCAGAGCACCAGCCTTTGTGCAATAGTACAATGTGTGTGTATTATACTGCTTTGTGTGACACAGAGACACAGGGACAATCCAAACCTGTGTTGGTGGAGCAGGAAGTAGAATAGGGGGAAAACAGGATGCGGTAGCCTGGAAAGCTCAGTGTTCATCTGAATGCTGCTAGGGCACAGATATAAGGATGCCAGGTTAAACATCCTATGTTAAAAAGGTATTGTGCCCGATCAGCCCCTTCTTTGGAAATAGTTGGGGCAGGAAGCCTGTGAGGAGGGAGGCAATCACCGTCATGATATTCTTCTTGCAGAGTTTTCTCCAAGACCTTCCAGGGGTAGGGAAGAGAGGTGAGAAGAAAGGATTGTTTGCTTCTCAAATCTCTTCCCCTTGGAGAAAAAGAAGAGGGACTGGCCACCAGAGCCCTGGGGGTATCCAGGCCACCCATGCAGAAACACCAGCACAAAAGCCCCCTCAAGCTCTCCCTCTGTTTAAAGTGTGCTGGGCTTCCCTACCCATGATGATTCCCTTCAGTGGTGCTTTGCTAACTGAGTCTTCCTATCTGTGTAAGGTACTAGTATGGCCCCCGTCACCACAGGATCTGAGTGCTTCATAATCTTCACTAGATTTATCCGCACAACACCCCAAGGAGGTCAGGCAGGGCTGTTATTTCCATTGTACAGCTGGGGAACTGAGGCACAGAGAGGCTGAGTGACTTGCTCCAGGTCACACAAGCAGTCTGACGGAGAAGACAATTGAATCCAGGTCCTATGCCCTAACCACTGGCTCATTCTTCATCTCATGGCCCATCTAAAGGTTTCTTAGCTTCTTTTTAGACACTCAAAGAGGCACTATACTGAGTAATTTTCTTTCATATTCTTTGTGGAACAGCCATGGACCTTTGACTCTGTTAGGTCCTGTGCAAACAAAACATTCTTGTATTAGTGTTATTTTACAGTATGAATTCAGCACTCATAAAAGGTGCCAGCATGGCAGTTCTGAAGACAGAAAATAGCATCTGTATAGCATGAGCAGTTCCATGAAAGTTTTCCTAATGTTATCCCTTTCCCCCATTTCTCCAATGCCATTGGTCTCAAACCTGAGCTAGAGAGACCACCTCAAGGACTAAGAAGCGACTTTAATCTCTATGGCCTATTTGATTCCAGGCCTCTCTTCTCAGATGACCAGCGAAGGAATAACTGATGATGCTATTAATGTGTGGGGTTTTTTTTTGTCATATCGCTTCTCTTTTAGGGACTGGACTGAGACCACCAACTTGCTTTGCCTAGGCCATGAAGGCTAATCCTGCAAATGGTTTAGTGCTTCCAGAGATACTGAAACCAATGGAAATTGAGAGCTCTCAATCCCACTTAGGAGGCACTCAGCATCTCTCAGGATCAGGTCCTCAGCAATTATTCTATTCTATTCTATTTTATTCTATTCTAATTCACTGCATGAATTATTGGGTGAAATTCTATGCTTTGTTATGCAGGAAGTCAGATTAGATGATCATAGTAGTCCATTTTGGATTTAAAACCTGTGAATCTATTCTGTTTAGGTTCATATAGTCCAACCAGCCACTATGAGAAATTAGTGCCTCGGTTACTACTGACTTGAGTTTTTTCAGACCTATTGACCTAGAGGTGAAATACTCCAGAATTCGTCTTACCAGGACTCTGAGATGGCTGCCACATGGCATTAGAAATTTTGCACCTAGTGTTTAGATTCAAGGGCTGGTTACTGATTCTAATCTGAGCTGGTTACTCACTGCAATCTCCAGGATAACATATCCTCCTGCCCGCTAATCCGCCTGGAAATTGGTCAAGTTTAGGCCCTCACTAAAAACTGGATGCAGTCCGCGAATGGAACTTTCCTGGCTAAATTCTTTTTTTTTTCAATGTTGTCACACTGTAGATCAATGATTTGAAGCTGTAATAAAAACTAGTGTTCCAAATTACAGCCTCAACACCATCCGAAAGAATAAAATTAAATCCTTTATTTCCAGAATGGGAATTTCTTGATCATTAGTCTGGCTGTGTTTTCCATGTGTCCTGTTTAGGAAAGAGCACTCCTGAACTTAACTTTCAGAAAGCTGTAAAAACATTTTTAATAAAATCATTTCACACCATCAAAAATAATCCCAAACTCAATGTGTCGGCTTTCTCTAGAGAAAAACCCCACAAGATTCAGAATTTTCAGAAGAGCTCAGTACAATCAGGGACCAGATTTTCAAAATAAAACCGACTCCATTTAGGCACCAGAATGTGGCTAAATCCTTAAAAGGGATCTTTGTGTTGGGGGCTGAGCCTATGTTTGGGTGCCTAAATGGGAGCTTATGTGTCTTGAAAATCTGGCCCCAGATAAGGGTTGTGAACACTTACTCTGATTTCTTCTTAAAAATCTGCTCTAAGCTGCATAATTGGACACCAGAACATATAGGGGCCAGTTCCGCCCTGCTTTGTGCCATGTGCAGCTCCACTATTATCAGATTACTCTTGGGGGAATTCTGTGCCAAAAAATTAAAAACTCTGCACACAATATTTTAACATTCTGCATATTTTATTTGTCAAAGTAGCACAATATAATGATGCCAGTTTCAATTATTTTGGTAATTTATTTCAAAATACCTGTCAGCAAATATGTCTGTAGCAATGCAGACAACAAAAAAGATTCAGGAAATGTTTTTTGACAGATTCCTTACTAGGCATATTAATACAGAACTCTGAGTAATAATTAATTTAAACTACTATACAGAAATGTATTTCCCGCACCCCTCAGAAGCAGTGTAAGGGCTTGGGGAAGTCAGGGGTAATGGAGAAGCAGAGGGAGAGGGAAGTAATTACTGGGAAGGAGCCTGGGTGTGAACTTGGAGGGTTGTTGGGTGTGGGTGGAAGAAGTATGGAACAGGTTTTTTGGGGACAGGGAGGGATTATTAGGGAGCCTCCACCATGCAGACCATGGCTGACCTCTACTCCTCTCATTCAGTCAGGCACATCTGCCCCCATCCTCATGTGTCCCTGCACTCGCCCATCCCCATGTGGCCTTGCACCCCTATCACCATGTGGCCCTTCACCCCACTCAGTCACACCCCGCCCCACGTGTCCCTGCACCCCACCCTCTTTCCCCATGTGTCCCTGCATCCCCATGCCCATTCAGACCCCACTTCAGTCTGCCCCCCACTAGCCCTTCTGAACCCCAGTCTGTGATCCCCCAGCAGCCCCATGTACCCCATGCTGTCCATTCCCCCTTATCCCATGTCTCTTGACCTGGCCCCACAAGCTGTGAGGAAGTCAGCCTCTTTCTCTTCCCTATCTGCAGCTGGAGCTACTGCTGCCTGGGAGTGGCTACTCTGTTCTGGTGCCAGAGTAGCTACTGGTGGGCGAAAGAAGTAACTGCAGTACCTTTCTGGCAGAATGTATTTTCTGTGGGGAAAATTTTTTGCATGGCACATGAATTCTGTTCATGTGCAGTGGCACAGAATTCCCCCAGGAGTAATATCAGTAGGGCTGTATGGGTTATGAGCATGGATAGAATTTGGTCCAGACTTCTTTCCATTTGAAGGGCCAGATTCTGCTTTCCACCTCAATAATCCCAAAATAAAAAACCCACTGTAAACTGGAGCTAACTCTAAGGGTCTGATTCTGAAAAGTGCTGACCCTTTATGGAAAAGTCCAATTGAATTTAATAGGGATGGAGCCAACAGAGTGCTACAGAAGTTGCTCTGAACCCCAATCAAATTTAAGAGAAAATGAACTTCTTTCTGTAGGGTTTTTAGGTTTCAAACATCCAACAGGATTGTATAGCAGATGTATCTGTCTCTCTTAAATTCTATATGATGGTTAATTTAAAAAAAATCTGTAGAAGGTTATCATTTCTATCACATTCTGTAGGATTTTTCCATAATAGGAGGATTAATAACAGCAACTTCCCTTTGACTTCAGTAGGACTTGCGGATGCTCAGCACCTGTCAGTATCAGCCCTTATTTTAGGAGACCAGGAATAATAGTGTTACAGTGGATTGAAACTGATGATGATGAAACTGGCTTCACAGTCCTGGAATGGCATCCATCAGTACCACACGACTAGTCCTATTCTAATTCTGGGGCAACAATGTACAGTGACATTTCCAGGATCGGGGTCGGAGGGTTTTGACTGGGCTGTATCCTGTTTTGACAGTCTTCGTTACAGCTGTTATGCACTGTGCTGTTTTTAAAAAAGAAATTACAGCTCACTGCCTTGTAAATCGTAGTGGGGATTGGGGATGTAGCTTCCTGCTCAGGAGCCTTGTTAGTTTCCTGTGTGAAGAGAAAAGAGATGAAAGAAGGTTGAAAAGGACCAAGCAGGGAAAGAGGAAGAGGTGAGGAGCAAGAAAGGGAGTGAGTCTTTGTTAAGCAGCAGCACTGCAATTAGCTATTCTTTCACATCCCCTTTTGGGCTTGGTGTTTTTCTTGAATTAAACGAGCGGCTAAATTCATTCGCTCTGTGTTTTTAATGGCTCCTCTCAAAGCTTTGAACGTAATTGATGCAAAGGTGTCGTAGGTCAGATGGTGGTTTTCCAATTGCTTGCTTTATTAGGATGTTGCAACAGAAACCTGTGGGAATAAACCACTGAACATCCCCTCCCCAACCATGCACACACAGACTATTAGTCTGCATGCTGTCAGCTATGCAGGTGTGAGTCAGGAATAGCTGTACAGCAATACTCAGGTAAAGCCCCTGCAAGGACTGGTTACACACCATTTGAGCACTGAATTAAGCTATAGGACACTCTGAATTTGAAATGAGTGTCCACATAAAAGATTTATACCAATTTAGTAAATCGGTTTCTCATCCAGTTTAGCTCAAAAGGTGCAACTTTTATGTGGAGCCTTCAATGAGACCAGACCAGACCAGACCAGACCCCATATATTGAGGATAAAGGGATAAGAAAATCAGCTCCATGTTGAGGTAGCCTTGATGTGAATCTGATCATACACTATGTAACTCCATTAGATTCCGTTCTGATCTCATTTACACGGGCATAAATCCAGAGTATGTACACCAATAGAAAAACAATCAAAACTGGAGCCTGTGCCTGGAAATGGGTTCTTATGACTCAGAGTTTCTTAGCTATGGGCCATATCCCCAGCTGGTATACACTGGCTGCAGCTCCATTGATGAGCTGAGGATCTGGCCCTGTCTTTCCAGCACTTCCAAAACAATCAACAATACCTTCAGTTAAATGAGAACTCATTTGGGCCTTATGGTCACAGCTCTACACTGTGGGAACACTAGGAGGCACAATACCTCCAGGAGATTTGGCAGGGGCATACCTGCTGCTACACCCCTTAAGCAGGTACAGTTTGCATTCCACTCCACAACTGGCTGTGGCCCCTCCCTTTTTAGTGCTATCCTCATATTCAGATACCAGAACTAGCATTAAATTGTAGGAAGCACCTGAGAAGGGGGGGAAAAGGGAAGAATCAACTTTTCTCCTTCCCCTTGCACTGGTAGAAGACCAGACCACACCCTGGTCCTAATTTATTTATAAAAGCAAAAGTGACTACATGTTGCACAGCGTCAGCAGAGCTGGGGGCTAGCTACACATTGATTCATGTACCTTCAGGGCTTTTAATGAGCTGTGAGACGTGACAAGACATTAAAAAAACACCTGATGAGTGGAAACTGAACAGAAGGTGCTATTCATTCTTCTCCTACCCTCACTCCTATGGATTCTCTCTCTCTCTCTCATTCACATACACACACACGCGTGTGCGCGCGTTCTGAGAGACTATCAAGATAACTGGACCTCCAGCTCCACTTCTCAGGATTCTTCATGAATTGTCTTCAAGATTTCAACACAGCTGATTATTCCTCAATTTGTTATAACCTGAAAATAAAGACAGATAAAGGCAAAATGTTCTGGGAAGAATGCCAAGCTAAAGGCATTAAATTATTAAGTGATCTGTATCCAGATAATGGATTTATGGCTTAACAACTTTTAGGAAAAAATATAATGTTTTTCAAGACCAGTTTGGGAATTTCTTTAAAAAACAGGCTCTTCCTTTTTATTTTATTGCTATTAATAATAATGCCCCCCACCCCAGTGAAACCATATAGGAGAATATAGTCTGCAGATTTCTATATAGGAATTGGAAATTAACAATGGGAAATGATCAACATATTTTTTAAAGGCACTTCACAAGTCTCTATGTATTGGAAAAGGTACAACTATCCATCAAAGCAAGGCTGGGGATAAAATAATTAGAAATCACACAACCATAGCAAGGGAAGATTAGTGCTAAAATTAGAAGCCATAACATTGTTTTTAGATTATATCAGAATCTGAGCAGTGTTTTATTATGTGACATTAGTTAAGAAAAAGCATAGCAAGAGGTGTGAATTGTCCAGATTTGGTTGTGTTAGAATAAAAGTGCTATTGCCACTTTTGCTTGAGATGATCTATGAGACAATATTGATTAAAATCCTGGGTTGTCACCTAACGTAACTCTACTTTTCCAACACTTGGGCTTGAAGAGAGGTAGAATGGTCTTGCAGTTAAGGAATTGGTTTTGGCCTCAGGAGAACTAGGGTCAATGTTTAGCTCTGCCACTGATTTTCTGTGTAACCTTGGACAAGTCACTTAATCTTTTTGTGCCAAAGTTTCCTCTCTGTAAAGGGGGATGATTCTTTCTCCCACCCTTTGTGTATCTTTGGGCAAGAACTGCCTCTTGCTGTGTTTGAAGGGTGCCTAACACAATGAGGTCCCTGATCCTAGCTGGGGTTTCTGGATGCTTCTGTAAATACTACAGAAGAGTGTGTGTGTGTGTGTGTGTGTGTGTGTGTGTGTGTGTGTGTGTGTGTGTGTGTGTGAGAGAGAGAGAGAGAGAATGATGGTGCTCTCACTTAGATTGGTTTTATACCCATGTTATGCCATTGACTTCAATGGAGCTACTTCTGATTGACACCAGCACCAGTGGGATCAAAATGAGGCCTATTGGCTGGTCTTGTGCACAGCTGTATAGAATGTTTCCAGTTTCAGAGAGCCCCTAGCTTCTCCCAGCTGAGTTCTGTAGGAGGGGCCTTTATATTTTTGGTAATATAAAACTTTTCATAGATTCTAAAGCCAGAAAGGACTATTGTGATCATCTACTCTGACCTCCTGCAAAACACAGTGCCTAGAACTTCCCCAAAACAATTCCTAGAGCAGATCTTTTAGAAAAAACATCCAATCTTGATTTAAAAGTTGCCAGTGATAGAGAATCCACATGGCCCTTGGTAAATTGTTCTAATGGTTAATAGCCCTCACTCTTAAAAATGTATGCCTGACTTCCAGTCTGAATTTGTCTAGCTTCAGACAGGAAATCAGGTGTAAATTTTAACAGGAGGATAGATACCCTGCATTGGGATCTGTATTTTAAATGGATCTTTGCTATTCAGGATCATGTCAGGTGAAGGCTGTTTGAGTAGCTATAAAGTGAAAAGTCCCTCTCCGCTCCTTTCCGGTGTAATTGCTTTTAATCTTTAGACACCGTGCTGCTCCTTGATGTTTACGCACTGGGGAGTGGCACTGGCTTGCTATTGTTGGGTGGGGAGCATAGCTTGGGAGGGGTGCTAGAAAGTGAGGAAAAGCTGCCTGGATAAATGCTGCCAACTGGCATAATGCAGAAGCTAAAATCATAGCCTTCCAGTTCCAAGGTTAAAAAAAAAATCAGCAAAGAAATGCATGAAATCTGAATCCCCAGAAACTCTTACTCATGGTTTGTTTTTCAGAGAGCTGAGGCCTTATGTTCCTGTGCACGTCCACACGTTTGTGTGCCTACTTCGCATGCACAGTTACTGCAACTGCACATGCAGTCTAGGCATTTGAGCTTACAACCGGGGATGCTGGGACTCATTTGTGTGTGCCAGTGGCTGCTTCGCATGCCCACTCATCATTCATAAGCACATAACTTAGAAGTATGTGAATAGTCCCACTGACTTCAGAATTCAATAAAAACCGTTAAGGAGACTTACCACTCATTGGCTTCAATGGGACTGCTCACCTGTCTAAATGCATCTTAGTGCTTTGCTAGATCAGGCCCTTACACACTAAAAGGTGGACACCTGCAAGATAGGATGCAATGCAAAAAAGCCAGATGTGGGGGAAAATTAATTGATTGTTTTGAGGTAGAAGAAGATTAAAATAAATTAGTGCCGTATGCTCCTCTGGGCTACTTTAGATGAGTGTAACTGAGTGGAGTGACTCCTGATTGACACCAGAACAGGTGAGAGGAGAACCAACCTAATAATCTCACTCCTTAGGGGCCCTGTGGTAACTGTGAATGCAGAGCTGGCTTGCACATGTCAGCAGATCTTGGGCATCGACCTTCTCAAGATCAAGCTCTCAGTCGGAGCACAAGATACGTTATTACTTACTGAGCACAGACAGAGTGCTGAACATACAAGGGAAGAGAGAGCCCTTCCCCCAGTGGCTTTCAGACCCTGACAGCACAATTCAGACCCATGGGGTGATGGAGTCTTGTGAAGGTTGTTGTTGAAAGGCTTGGTGGAAATCTCCAGTGAAACATCTTGATTTTGAATAAAAATGTTGAGGATCAAATCCAGCCGAGGTGTCAGCCGTAGATTCCGGTGAAAGCAGCATGTGGGCTTCAGAGGGCACAACTGGGGTTTAAATATTGTTCTGAAAGTCAGAATGAGTTAGCACTAGGCCTGCTCTTGCATTCCTCGTACCCAAAAAGAAAAAATTCCTGTTGGCCCTGTTTCTCCATTGACCTGCACCTTGTATAGTCATTTACAGTAGTGCAATATAAGGGATAAAGTGATACCATTTTACACACATTTTGCACTGCAGCGGGCAATGGAAAATCAAGCCCATTGTGTTCAGTGGCTGTTTAGAACTGCGCTGCAGGATCGGGCCCATTGTTAGCCCTGTGTCTTGGTTTAGTTTACATTATTGTGTGTGACTCATTAATGTACACACTAGCTGTACATTTGTAGGTAAAATGGAGAACGGGTAAGGTGCCCATGCTCTGTGGCTTGGGAATGTTGCACAGTGAATAAACCACTGACGTGATGCTAATGTCCACTGTGGTGGGCGTATTATTTCTTTTGTGTATAGCCTCTAATGGGGAGGGAGGGAGGGCGGGGGAACGGATTAGCTAGATGGTCGCTAAGCACAAAGCAGTTGCTTTTGGCAATGAGATCGTAAAGCGAGATCCAAAACACAGATGGGTTTGGAACAAGGGGTTGTGTAATGCATGGCTGCTGGTCTGTGAGTTTGTTAGAGAGACATAAGGGGACTTCCTACATCAACGGAGAGGGTTTTGTCTGGTCTGGCTGTGGTAAAGCCGTGTACACCGGTCTTGTGATTTATTTATTTATTTTGATTCAGAAGAACTTGCTTCTCTCCAGTATCAGGCCCTCGGACTGTATGTTTCTCTTATAAAAATCGTCCAATTTCAAATTGAGACCAATAGCTGCTGTCAAACACTCCCAACCCAGCTAGTTCATCAGCACTAATAACTCACCCACTCTGAGGTTCCACAACTCACCTTCTAATCTAAAGCCTGGGAAAACAAATAAACCTTGCCTGGAAATGTACAAACTCCGGTCCTGCCAGACCAAGGTGGGGATGCCAGTTCCAGAATCTAGGGCTCTCCACTGACTATGCCCTTACACCGGCCTCCTCCCATTTAAAACTGGGGACAGTTAACTGGAGCATCCCAGCTTGATCCAGTGACCCAAGAGGACAGAAGCAGCCCTCTCTAAGGTACCCAGGACCCAGCATTCTGAGGGTGCTTTAGATTAAAACCAGCACCTTGAATTGCAGTGGACTGTGCAGAATGTGGGGTGTTGGTGTGATGTGTTCCATGGGAGATGCCACGAGAAGCCAGTGCACTATGCACCAGCCACAGTCCCCGCATGGTGGTGTTACCAACATTACTATTCATTTTATTTGTTGGGTCTGCACTGACTGTCTTGACCCATGGGTCTTGGATGTGGGTCCGCAGGGTGCCTGGGGGTCATCATGCTCCAACCCTCTACCTGATGGCTTATTGTCATCAGCTACAAGTGGGGCGCCTTGAAGCCCAGCTCAGATAGAAGGCTCCGCTCCTGGGTCCTGATTGGTGGAACATTAGAGCTCCTGACTAGCCTGCTCCCCTTATTAAAGCCAGAAGGAGGAATAGGAAGCTGACTTTACATATGGGCTCCACCTTACTTCTGGCTGCTCGCCCAGCACTATCTGCTACTGTCTCCTGGCCCTGACCTCTGGGTTTCCTGACTTGGTCTGATTCCTGGTATCTCACTCTTGGTTCCTGACCTCAGCTCCTGGTTCTGAACCCTGGCTGCTGTGGGGTCCCCGCCTGTGCCCTACACTAACCATTAGGCCCAGCCCATGCCCTGGCCCTGACACTGACCATGTGCTTGTTGCTGTATGGGACATGGCTCTAATGACACCCCCTGCTGTTGAAGGGCCAGATGGTGGCTGTCCCCTAAGCAACTCTACAAGGGGAAGGGAGGTAAGGGCACAGCAGAAGTCAGCTATCTGCTTCAGTGGAGTTATACAGAAGAATCACGCCCTATCTGATAGTGCCACTGGACCATGCAAAGCTGTGGTCACTTGTTTTAATGAGTTAGCATGCAGTCACATACCTTTTAAGTGGCTTGGCACCATGTAGGCACAGCAACCCATGACGTACAAGCAATACCTCACTACCAGTCATCATAGTGCTCTTTAACCCATCCTGCTTTGTTCTGAGTGCACTTGCAAAGGCAGTGGTGCTGGTTCTAAGCCAAATAGCTTTTCCCTGGGGTGGAAGAGAGGAGAAGGTGCTACATGCAGAGCAAGTATACACTAATAACCATTAGGGATGGGCTGAAGAGATGGACGATTCAGAGATGGGAGTTAGGTTTGAAAACCGAGAGTAGAGTCAAGGTCATCTGGGACCAAAATCTTGTAATGGCACCTGCTAGCTCAACATACTGACTGGGTCCAAAGCAGAACTGCAAAATAGTCACATTCCAGCTGTAGCTCTCACATGGACCACAGTCATCAAAGCCCAATATGTGTGTATCAAGTAGTGACTTGGTTATGGTGTATAAGTACCTTCACATCAAGAAAACACAGGCTGCTAAAGGGTTCTTTAATGTAGCAGACAAAGGCTTAACAAGAACCCATGGCTGGAAGTTTAAAGCTAGACAAATTCAAACTGGAAATAAGGCATCATTTATTTTTTTTAACACTGAGGGTGATTAAATCTTGGAACAATGATCAAGGGAAGTGGTAGTTTCTCCATGTCTTGATGTCTTCAAATCAAGACTGGATGTTTTCTGGAAGATATGCTTTATCCAAACACCAATTATGGGGCTCAATAAAGGACTAACTGGGTGACATTACTGGGTGCCTACGACATACAGGAAGTCTAATTAGATGATCTAATGGCCCCTTTGGGCCTTAAAGTCTATGTATCTATGTATATTCAAATGCACACCCATTTTGTCATAGTGTGACTCTCTCTCACTCACTTGAATTGAGAGAGTTAAGTTTGACAAAATTGAGTCATTACCCCTCAAACACACTTGAAAGAGTTTTTCTACTAAGTGATGGCAAAAGTACTAAAATTGACTCTGTGGCCTTAGAACATGGACTTTAGAAAGTGGATGTGGCAGAATTTTGCTAATTCAAACTAATGACTCCTTGCAAAATACTGAATTATGTGAACAATCGGGTGCCTTTAAGAGATACAGACAAAAGATGCATGACAAAACACACTGTATTGTAATATCAAACAGAGCAGAACTTGGTCTTATAGAACACCTTTCATATTCAGTGTATTTCAAAGCACTTCACAAATGAGCTGAATACTGGCTGTGTGGCCAAATGGAGCATTCATTATGTGCTCACACACAGCCCTATAGAGGAAAACCTGTGTCACTGAGAGAGGGAATATTGGCCAGGACACTGCAGTTATCCAGAACTCCTTTTTTGAAAAATACCATTAGATCCTTAACATGCATTTAGACAGCTACCAGAGATGGTCAGAAGGGGCCTCAATTTAATGCATGCCTTGACGGTACTATATACAGAGATAGATACATGCATGCGTATCACTGAACACAAGTGGATCACTGTGAGCATCCTGGTGTGAGAGGGACTGAGCTGTGAATTTTACAAGGTTGTACTGTCTATAAAAGGATGGGGATGAAGGTAAGGAGTTTTTTGCTCGAGTGGATGTGGCTGAGAGACCGTTGTTGATGCGTGTAATATAAATACTTAAACAGGCAGATGAGATGCTGGGAATGGACGATCATTTTTGCCAGAAGCTGGGAGTGGATGATAGGGGATGGATCACTCAATTATTGCCTGTTCCATTCATTCCCCCTGAAGCACTTGGCATTGGCCACTGTTGGAAGACAAGATATTGGGCTAGATGGATCATTGGTCTGACCCACTAGGGCCATTCTTATGTTATTAGGTTCTTTGGGTTAACCCCTTGTTCTCTGTGTCCTGTTTTGCCACATATTGCGGACACTCTGCTTTGGAGGCTGCTGGACACTGGCTGTGTAATAATGCACAAACACACATCTCCCTGTTTTTATTCTCCTGCCAGTTTGAATGACAGCTTCATTGGCTTAACTCATGACTCTATTTATTGTCTGTTCTCATTTACGGTCAGCCTTGCAAACCAGATCCCTGTATTGGAGTTCAGTGATGTAGCTCACCCTTCAAAGGAAGGGACATTAGCTCTGTGTTCTGCAATACTAAATGGAACCAGTTGGACAAGATCAGACTCCTGTCATCAGCTTCTTAAATTGCCATACACTCAGTATCAGGTGCCTCACAAACAGGCCTTTTTTTGGTTTTAGTCTGGGAAGCACGGCGTTGACATGGGCTAGCTGTCAGTTAACAGACCCCATATCTGGAGTAGGGAGGTGTCTCTTGCTCCCAGGAAGGGGAAGAAAAGGTTAATTCACTTCCCTGGAAGGGAGGAAAGGTACCTGCCACACCCTGAAGGGACTGCACAAATCTGTCAGTCCAGGAGGGTGGGGGCTGACAGAGGGGCCTCTTTAAGGAAGTAGCCCTTTGAAAGGGAAGAATTTGGGGCATGGGGAAAACCCTGATCTCTGGGAGGGAACCTGCTAGATCCCTTCCTACAGTCATTGTGCTAAACAGGGGGAGAGTGAGACCCTTTACTTGGACTGTATTTGGAAACAAAGGCAAAGCTGTAATGTTCTCTGAAGTCCCAGGGTCACGTGTAAGAAACTAATCCCTCCAGGGGATTGGAATAAATCCATGCAAATAGGGGTTTTCTTTGCTGTGGTTATTTGTATTGTGGTAGTGCCAAGAAACACTAACCAGGATGAAGGCCCGTGGAGGGAGGTTCCATAGAGGCACCGAGGAGGATCCAGTGCTAGGAGAGAGGAAGTATTATTATTCCCATTTTACAGGTGGGGAATTGAGGTGCAGAGAGGTCAGGTGACTTGCCCAAGGTCACACAGGGAGTGTGTGACAGAGCTGGGGATAGACCCTAATCTCTTTGGTCCTAGTAGTCCCATGCCTTAGCCAAAAGACCTATGTTCATCTGTGCAGCTTCTTGTTTGAACCGTGGTATTGGCTGAAGTCCGGGGACCTTACAGCTTCATTTGAGGATCATATAGTTGCTGGGATGGATTGTTGTCGTATTCACTGTGTTACAAACCTCTAAGCAGGAGGAGAAGCAGGAACCAGACAAACTGCTCTGAAGCGTGCATTTCCATCACCGCTCTGTCTCCATTTTCATGCAGCCAGTGTTCACAGAGAGGTGGAGACGATGCAGTAATAAGAGTTCGCCTCATAGCCAATGCTGTCTGCTGTGCTGTCATCCTGGAGTAGGATTTTGATGATGTGCAGACTCTTTCCTTTCCTGTCTGCCTCCTGTTTGGTCAGGTCAGGTCTGCTTTCCAAGCGGAGGTGTCTTAAACCGCTGACGTGAGCAGCAACAGTAGCAAATGCAAACTGGCTGCCAGCCCCAAGCTCGTGTAGGTATTTATTGGACACCACTTGTAAATTAACTATTTCAGAAAAAAGGGAGGCAACCCTCTTAGCTTTTGCTGTGAGCCAATTACCCTGCATTTAAGAAAAAGAAACCCCTGCACGATGGCACCGTAATGGATTGAAGCCAACTCCAGACAATTTACGGGGGTTGAAGGCTTGTCGTATGTCATGCACTGAAATTCAAAGCCATGGCATGTGCATTGATACAGGGCATCATGTTACATGTATGTTCATATCAGTTCAAAGCCTTGTCCCTCCTTACTTCACCAGGGGCTAGGTTCTGCTAATCTTTGCTCATGGGAATGACCCTTACTCATCTTAGCAGCTGCTTTGAGCTTCATGGGACTTCTCGTGCAAGGAAGGAATGCTCTGGTGTGGTAGGGTTCTCAGGATTGGGAGCCCTGTTTGGGAGACAAGGATGTTATAAAGGCTTAAAGATAGATGATGTTAAAGTGTTACAACACTCCCACTGACTGCGCTGGGAGAAGGTTCGGGGTAATTTAAGTCCTGGTGGTTGAGGGAATAGCCCCTCCCATCGCTAGTCTATGGGCAGAATCTCTGCATGTGGATCTCATGCCTCCATGGCACTGTTTCTATATCTCCCCCCTACCTACTATGGACTCTGCACTATGCATCCAGGGTTTGCCCAGGGAAAGAATTTGGCCAGTTATCTGGCTTCATGGGGATTACCTGGAAAGCCTAGCTGTGCTATCTTTTCTGTGGTCTCCAGGGTAGCCAGTACTGGAGGGCTCTCTGTTAGTCTGGCTACATTGGAGCTATGCCACTAAGGAGCAGCGTGGGAGGTGGTATCTCTAAGGAGTGGTGATCCTACCTCCTGTGTGATGCTAAGTAAACTCCGCTCCCATTGACTGACTGGCCATTGAGGATGGACAGCATTGGGTCTCCAATAGAGTTCCTGGTCATGGAATTGCAGAGAAGGGCTTGCAGCGAGCCTGGAGAATGTGTGCCACTCTCTGTCGTGACTGATCTCAGCACAGGGCACAGTGGGGAGGTGTAAATGGCTCCTTCTGGGAGCCGGGCAGACGCTAGTCAAACCAAACCAGAAAGGTTTCAGATGTAGGAAAACGCCTGTTAATACAGCGACCAAAAGCTAGTCTCAGGAATTGGTCAGGGAACAAGAGGTGAATAGAAATGTATGGAGAGGGGTCACACAGATGTGCATCCTGCACAGAACTTAGGCCAAGACTGCAGCATCTTGGACAGGCCTGCGCTGTCTGCCTTGCAATCCGTGGGTAAACCTCCTGTGGCGTGAATACACCCGTGGATAACCTGCACTGTAAGTATACACGTCATCATGAAATACACATCCAAGACAAAGAGACAGTCACCAGAAATAATAACAATGATATTCATATCACTGTCCACACCTTCATATATTAGGCCTTCCCACAGCCCTGTGTTGTTATTCTTCAGGCTGTAAGAAAAATTGAGGGCTGCAGTTTTGTTGTGGAACGCCACTTTTACCACACGCCACAACTTTTGATACTTGTCACAAATTTGAGCGAATGGCGTTCCGACCTGATCCTCAGGGTCACGATGCCACTGAAATTTGGCCCAGCCATCGCTTTGTCTTGCTTGCCTTCAAGGGCAATGTATGACACACAGTGTCTGTTCTATGCTTCTGCCCTGCTTTGGAAGGCAGGCTACATACCGTAGAAGAAGGTGCTGGAACTTAAGTGTCGGTGAGTACCAAGGGCTGGTGCTCCTTGTAGGGGTACCCAGAGTTTCCATTTCTCATCAGGAAGCAAGTAATGGCCAATGGACCTGTAAAGTACCAGAAAGACTGAAAAAGTTCTCCTCTCTACACAGTATTTTCTTACTGGTTTCCATTGTATAGAAATGAATCATGTGCGTTTGTTTTGGATTTTTTATGGTACATGAACAGACCTCACCAAAACGGCAACTTTAACAAACTGTGGCCACAACTTTTAAACTTAAAATAATCACAACTTTCTCACAGCCTTAATTATTCCCGTTTTACAGCTGGGGAAGAGAAACACAGAGATGCAAAGTGATTTGCTCAAGGTTACATAGTGAGTCAGTGGCAGAGCGGGGATTAGCATTGGTACTGTACTGACTCCTAGTTCCCTTCTTCCAACCACTGTCCAGCACTCCAGAGAGACCAAAACATAATGGGAAGCAAACAGCCAAAGTATTAATGATGCATATTGTAAGATTCTGTGTAAATGACTCTTTTCAGCAGAATACTGAACAGGGACACCAGGGGACAGGGTACCAGATCTTTGAACATGTACAGGAGGAGATAAAGTATCAGATCTTTTGTCAGCAGGGTCTCAGAAGGAATGGATTTATTGGGCCAGGTCCTCAGCTGGTGTAAATCAGTGTCCCTTGACATCAGTGATGGTACACTGAGAATCTTGGTCCATTGTGTACATGTTAGCACCTCTCGCTAATCCTTTGTGAGGAAATGCAGTACCTTGATTAGCCTTCTCACTGGGAGAATGCACTGTTCTTTCTTTACACTGCTCCTGGTATTTTAGGGATTGACATTCCCTCTGCAAATTGTTTTCCTTGGGACTTCAGCAATGTATTTCCTCATATACTAATTGGAATTTCTCATGTCTTTAGTTTTTTAATATTAATTTCATTCTTCCTCCCCAACTCCTCTGCAATATCTGAAGCGCAGAAATATTTTTTCAACTGGATTTGGTTAACTTACATTTTCCTGTGTGTGAAAGGTTTCTCGGGATCTGGATAACTGTTTCTGTTCTGCAACAGTTGTCATGGACATGTGTCTCTTTCCTGTGGACTGACTTCAATCCTGTTGTGTTTTCGAACATCCCATAAACGCATGGCTTCCATGCAAGCCTTACTATTACATATACACAACTGATTATTAGGTGAGACTTTCCTGATTGCTGCCTATGTAAAGAACTTGTCTCTGTCTATCAGGAGACAGAGAGAGCAAGCTAAAAGGAGCGTAAGTGATGGTTTAGATTTGATAAATTTGTCTTCACAAGTGACAAGACAGATAATTTATGAGTGGCGTAGTTACAGGTGAGTTATCCTTCTGGTGTCCCTTCAAGAGTGAAGGTTAATGCCAGGCCACTGCTGATCTATCATTATTTTACCTATAGAATTTATACTTCTTCTCATGCCTTTTCAGCAACCCTTTTGAGCTTTTTGGATAAGGTCTCTTCGTCTATTTTCTTGTGATGAACAACTGTCCAGTTGTTCACCTGTGCTCTTGTTTTGTTTGCTTTAAAGATAAAAATGGAGAATTATCTATCAAACCCTTAAGGATTTTTTTACTGCCACCCGTCACTGTATTATCTGAACACCTTCCATGGAAAATGGATTAGAAGGAATGAAATCCCTAGTGGGATTCATGGGGTCTCTAGCTCTTTTCCCTGTTCAGAGTATAAAATCATTGCTTGGAGTATGGTTAGTTTGTTTCTTAAAGTCTGTGAAGGCTCATAAAGGCTCCTGGACAGTGCTGGTGGTAGCCAGAGTCCCTGTGACCTGGCTCGGGGCAGGTGCAGGGGTGTAGCTGGTGCAGAGAAAATATCCTCAAATCTCAACATGCAGAAGCACTGGGCAGGTGGAAAACAAAACCAACATCAGTCCAGGCTTCCAGAAAAATCTACTCAACAAATCTGACTGGACTGGAGGAGAGGACGTGAATCTGAAAGCAAAATGACTAACAGTAAAAAAATAAAAATTAAAATCAATAAATCTCACATTTTAAAGTAAAAAGGCAACTAACAAAAGGGACAATTATACAGTATCAGATAGCGATACAACCTGAATTCCAGCAGGATAGGAAATATGAAGCAAAAACCACTCAGGTGCTTCTAGATACAGATAAGGAAAGCAATTCCCATTTACCCATAGAAATAAAAAAGAGGTCCTGATAAAACATTCCATGACTGGACTGGATTAGGATTCTTGCTGTGAAAATTCATTACCGGCATGCAAAAGAATGAATATCTCGCAGCAGAGCTAAACTGACTACAAAACAACATTCATCTGGGAAATAGCGGATTCGTTCAGAATAAATAGATTTCTTTCAAAAGGAGGGGGGAGAGTGAATCTGTGGAAAACCTGTATCTCTGCCCTGACATTTATTATGCAAACAAGTGTACACCTCTCCAAAACCAGAAAGATTAGTACATTTCCAAATACCAAATGTAACTGCTCTAACTAACTTTGGGCCAGATTGTGATATGACTCATTGTGCTTTATTCCACAAGTACTTAGTTGACTTTAGTGAGACTTCTTGTGGAGTGAGGTACTACTCAACATGAACATGTGTACTGCAAGCTTTAAAACACATCCAGGCCAGCAGAGGGCTAGAATTTTTGTATATATAAAAAGCTTATATTTGGTAATCTTTTGGGGGCCCATAACCTAGCGTTTTTACTTTGGGCCAGATTTTAAAAGGTATTTATTTAGGTGCCTAAATATGCAGACAGGCACCTAGGCTCTTTTGAAAATACCACTAGGTGCCTAACTACCTTAAAAAAATCTGTCCCTTAGTCCTTACTAAGGCAAAATTGCCATTGAGGTGAATGGGGAATTTTGCTTCAGCAAGAGCTTTCCATCCCAGAGTGGCAGGATGTGACCCTTAAACTGAATTTAGGGCTCAGCACTGGGGACTACGGAACTGATCTTGTACTCTTGATGCACTTAGGCAGACACCTGTGTCTGCATGGAGCCCCATTGAAGACAATGGGGATCTGCCCACTGCAACAAATTTCAGGACTGGGGCTCCAGGCACAATAATGAGAGGCTGACAAAGTGTATGAACAGCTAATGGTCTTACTGTAATTACTATGGGATAAGCTGGGGGGGGGAGAATGTAGAGGGGGGAAAGGGATATGTATGTAAATAAAAATAACTTATTTTACTTTGTCTTTGTATTTATCTATTTGCATGTACAAAAATTCTGGCCCCACTGAAGCCAATGGTGAAACTCCCGTTGACTTCAATGGACCAAGATTGCACTGAAGATTTTGAGCACACAGCTTGGAGCAAACAAGCTTTCCCAACTGCTCTGATCCAAACAAAACAAAAAATCAGCTTTGTGCATGCAATAAGGTCATTTGCATGGCTGAATGGGACAGTTTGCATGTGCAGAAGGAGGTTCTGAGACACACAAAAACTTATTTGCCATCAGAATATGGGGTGGGCACATCTTGGGCATCTTCTTTACCTTTAAGAGCTAAACTGAGAGATATCTTCACTAGTCTCTGGCCAGAACTTGGTGGTGGTTATTATTATTTATTAATCTTGTTTATTATGGTAGTGCATAAGGCCCAGTCAAGAATGGCACCCCGTTGTTCTAGGTGTACAGACACACAGTAGTAGACGGTCTCTGCCCTGAAGAGCTTAGGAAGCTTGTCTAGCTTTGCCCTTCCAGCCCCTGTGACAGGATTACACAAATATCTCCAGTTCATTAAGTGAGAGAATAGGATTGAATGATGAGTGGCAGGGGACTGTGGGTGTCTGAGGCTGGTTACAGGCCTTGGGAAGGGAACAGCTTTGCATGTTCTCTTTGGCTAATACAGGAGCCCTCTCTGATTTGTTTGGGGGCAATCTGTGTTTGTTTTTCATCTGCTGTGTTTATGCAGTGCATGGAGCCTACACTGCTCCCCCTGGCATGGCTGCCCTCTTGTACTTCTCCAGCATGGCTCTGCTAATGGGATGTGACCTGATGGCTTTGCACGTTTAAATGAATTAAACACAGCTGCTAGGAAAATACAATAACCTGACGGTACCCTGGCTCCATAGTCAACATTATAATTACAGCAGCACTGGCCTGAGAGTTCCATGCTCTCTGGTTTGTTTTGAAAATAACTCGAAACCTTCCCTTTGATCAATTGCTTCATCCCCTTTTCCTCCCTGCTCCTCTTCCTCATTTGGTGTTTAACCCTTATCCCACTCTCGCTCCTCTGCCACCTTGTTCAAGCGTTTGTCTCCCCACTGCTCCTTAATCAGGCACATAGGCGGGTGGGTTAGCTATCCTGATTGGTCACAAAGAGTGAAACATGGCAAGCCCCCTCTCACAACCTGGGGCTGAACTGGTACCCTGGATCTCCCCTGTTAGTGCTGAGTATTGCCCTCTACTTTATATAATACAACAATAATAACAATACCTTTCTCTTCCACAGGACTTTTCATCAGTAGATCTCACAGCCCATCACAGTCTTTCATGTATTTATTCTCACAATACCCCTGTGAAGTAGGAAGTGCTATTATCAGCATATCCTTCCTCTTTATTGTACATATGGTAGTTTGAAGCTGACAGCAACCCCATTGAGAATTGAAGGATTAAATATACTGTCTCCAAAGTCAAATCCTATACAGTGTTGCATATATCATGTAGACATTTCAGAAACTATACATTACTTTCAGACTGCTAGAGAGAGGCATCTCAAAATATGCTGCTTCTCCTCTCATTTCAGCCCAAATACCTTTACACTAGTTCACAGATATACATGCTTTGCTCTGGTGACATTTCAACAGGAAGCATTTACATAGGAAGTAATGCTAGCAGCCCTATTGATTTTTCCCTAATCAGTAGCTGTGTTGCATCCCTGTTTGTAAGGACATACAATGCCCACTAAGGATCAGAGGTGTTACATTTCCACAAGAACCAAGCAAAAAAGCCCCAGGTCAAGCAACACACGTCTGGTTTCATTATAAACTTGCACCAGGTTCACTGAAAGATCCACTCAAGTTTGAAATTTTGGAGCAGACCTAGACCCAGTGAGATAAATTGTGGTTGCATATCAGAACCCAGAAAGGAGCTCAAGCTGCAGAATTTCAAACTCCACACCTGGGTCTGGGGTGGGGGAGGGAGGGAGAGTTGGTGTTTGGATCCAGGATTTTTGTTCAGCCCCACATGCAATGTGCAGTTTCAGTCCAAAGGTCCAGAGTGTGTGCTCACTTCACCAGTTACATCCCATTGCAGCTCCACTGAGTTGATGTCCCAGAACGGTGCTCAAGGCCTGCTGGACAGGTATTCTGGAATTCTGATTTAATGGACGTTACTGTCCCGCGGAGAACTATGGTTGATGCATAATGCGGATGTACTCATCCAGTTCTGAGGATGCTTCTGATACCCATACGATTGTCATTGCACTAGTGTGGGTGGAGATTGCAGCGGGCAGATCTCTGGTTGTAATGATCAGATCTCAGGTCCCATGTGTTGTCTGCGGTACTTTTGTCATATATCTGTTTTGAGTTGCTAAACAAATGTCTATGCATTCAGTCTGAACCAGTGAACTGAGTGAGTGTGATTGGAGCTGTAAACTTTATGAGATCCTGCAGTTTACGGTAAATTTTAAATTGGCTTGCCAATCAGGGTACTTTTTTAAAGAAAAGTCATTTCGATGTGTTGCAGAATGCAATGTGGCAATTTCCACTATTATGTAGATGCTATCAACATTAAGGAACAAAGCAGGTGCTCCTTGGTGGACTGGCTTTAATGCATTCAATTTATATAGTTCATACATATTTATCTAGTGTGGAAAACCTGTAACTTTTTTCCCACTGACTGTCCCCTTCCTTAAGTTATTCTTGTTTGTTTATTTCTGTTGTGTGAGTGCTGAGCTGTCCCATTCAGGTTTAGGGCTCCATTGTTCTAAGTGCTGTGCAAAAACACAGGAAGACATGATCTCTTACAGCCCATGGCTCCAGTCCTGCAATTGATAGCATGCAGCAGACTGCTACTCCTGCATGGAGCCCCTATCACTTCAGTGGGGCTCCGCCTGGATGCAGCAATTGCAGGATCAAAGCCTAAGAAATAAATCACTAATAAATCCCCATAAATGCCTGGGAGGAAATGTAGAGATATGTTATAATGATAAATAATAATACCTAAGGTAATTAAAAATCAATGACCAAGTAACAGTGCATATTAAAAATTAATTTTCAGAACTATTTTTGAGGGTTGGATTTTGAGAAGTTTATTTAGTGCTCAGCGCCCATCCTGTGCCTTAAACTGTGTCACTGGCCTGTCTGGATGGTGACGTCCTGTGTTCGTGCTAATTATTATTCATTGCTGCTAATGCTTTGCTATTGTCACCTATAATGATGGGATTCTCCATTTCTGTTGTAGGGAGTAAGTGTTGGCAGAGGGCTGGTATATATGACATAGTGGGTCTTTTTCAGTCAGTGTGCAGCAGCAGTCAAAAAAGTTAACAGATTGTTAGGAACCTTTCGGAAGGGGATAGATAATAAGACTGCAAATACCATAATGCCACTATATGAATCCATGGTACGACCACACCTTGAATACTGTGCACAGTTCTGGTCACGCCATCGCAAAAAGGGAATTGGCAGTGGCTCTACAGAGAGCAAGGATCTAGGACATGGACAGAGTAGGGCTGAGGAAGGGACCCCAGGAACAAGATGTGCCTGAGGGAAAAGTTTGAGCTGAATTCTGTTACCTTGGAGATTGCTTGGCTAATGAAGCCAAACCCCAAGAAAGTGCCTTTGTGTTTGTTGGCTTTAAGACAGCAATTCCCATTACTAGTGATGTTAGTGAAGATGAAAAAAACCTGATTTTAAAAGTGTTGAGCAACTAAAACGAATAGATGATAGTAACGTTAATGAGCAGAATAGAGATGCTGCTTAGCCAGCCTGTACTAGCATCTGCTTTCCAGTGCAACGAAGGGTGTTAATACACAGCTGTTCAGTAATGCTGTCTAACCAGGAGAGGTTTATTTAAAAGATGGGGAAGATATCTCTGTCAGGGAGTGATTTGTGAGGTTTGTTTGGAGGCAGTAAGTCCCCAGCCTCTCATTGTCAGAGCTGCTTTTTTATGATATTAGTTAACGCACACACACATTGCGATAATGCTCCATGTGTTTGTGTATGAGTGCTGTTCCCCTTTGCTACATCAAATCAGAATTGCTCATTTGTGTGTCATAGGCCTTTTCCTGCAAATAGCTGAAGGGGATCCTTCTTTAATTCAAGTAGGCGTCTTTGTCTCTGAAGCAGGAGAATCTGAGTTTTATTCCTTGTGGCACCAGGAGACTGCAGATTGGCCAGGTACTGCGGCACAGCACGGCCGTTGACTTTTCAGTGTATTAAAACAGAGTCTCTCCTCTCCTTCCCAGTTCTTACATTTAATGAGCTAAAGTTTGTGTCCTATCACACTCATCAGACATTCAAGGAACACAGAGTCCTGGAAACTGCCCTTCAGCCCCCAACTAAAACCTCTCCAAGGCATCATCAAGAATCTACAACCTATCCTGAAGGACAACCCATCACTCTCACAGATCTTGGGAGACAGGCCAGTCCTTGCTTACAGACAGCCCCCCAACCTGAAGCAAATACTCACCAGCAACCACACACCAAAAACACTAACCCAAGAACCTATCCTTGCAACAAAGCCCGTTGCCAACTCTGTCCACATATCTATTCAGGGGACACCATCATAGGGCCTAATCACATCAGCCACACTATCAGAGGCTCGTTCACCTGCGCATCTACCAATGTGATATATGCCATCATGTGCCAGCAATGCCCCTCTGCTATGTACGTTGGTCAAACTGGACAGTCTCGACGTAAAAGAATAAATGGACACAAATCAGACGTCAAGAATTATAACATTCAAAAACCAGTCAGAGAACATGTCAATCTCTCCAGTCACTCGATTACAGACCTGAGGGTGGCTATCCTTCAACAAAAAAACTTCAAAAACAGACTCCCACGAGAGACCGCTGAATTGGAATTAATTTGCAAACTGGATACAATTAACTTAGGCTTGAATAGAGACTGGGAATGGATGAGTCATTACACAAAGTAAAACTATTTCCCCATGGTATTTCTCCCCCCATCCCACCCCCCACTGTTCCTCAGATGTTCTTGTTAACTGCTGGAAATGGCCCACCTTGCTTGTCACCATGAAAGGTTTTCCTCCTTTCCTCCCCCTGCTGCTGGTGATGGCTCTTCTTAAGTGATCACTCTCCTTACAGTGTGTATGATAAAACCCATTGTTTCATGTTCTCTGTGTGTGTATATCAATCTCCCCACTGTATTTTCCACCAAATGCATCCGATGAAGTGAGCTGTAGCTCACGAAAGCTTATACTCAAATAAATTTGAGTCTCTAAGGTGCCACAAGTACTCCTTTTCTTTTTGAGAATACAGACTAACAGGGCTGCTATTCTGAAACCATACTTTACCTTGTGGCTCAGAGAGATCCCCATTGTCTTTGCAGGCTTCATGCAATAGCAGCGCCTTCCAGCTATTCATGTCATACCAGGTGTCATGGATCCACAGGTCCAGTGCTCTTGAAAAAGTCCCTGGGAAGAGCCCTTCAGTGTGCCAGCCCCTTAGGGTTCCACTCTTTCACTAGGATAAGCCACTTGGCTTCACTGCCTCCTGGGACCGAACCCTGGAGCCTTCAGCACCCCTGCTTCATGCTGTGAGCTCCCATCAGTGAGTTCACCTGAGTTGGATGCCTGAGAGAGAGACTTCCACACCCAAAGGGAGCAATGCACCCCCATCCCCCCTTAAACTGCAGTGACTCTCAGCCAGTGGCGTAAAAGTAGCAGGGTTTATTAGATGTCTGGAACACAGCGGAGAAAGTCCTTGGTTATCATAGAGAACAGAAAGTTACAGCATAGTCCATCTCAGTCAACACAGAGCCCAGCGCCCTCTGGTCCATCTTTTCCCAGACCATGAGAGTCTTCTCCCTTCCCGCAGCCCCACACTAACTGCAGCCCCCCCTCAGTCCTTTGCTTCTGTCACCTGGCCCTCCTCTTTGGTCCTTCGTTCTCCAGCTGGTCAAACACGGCTGCCTTCCTAAGGAGCATGGGTCATCCATGGTTGTTAGATGCTAGATGCCAAATGTCTGGGCACATGGAGTGGCCATTGTTTTCTTGGACTCCCCGTGGGCATGGGGCCAAGGCCCCAGATAGCTAGGCATCAGTCACACCTGTATCTCTGGGTCTCTGCCATGAGTAAACAACCTTTTCCCACCATCTAGGTAGCCATGCAACACATAGGAGAAACTGAGGCACACACAGTATTCATCCAAAATGTTACAGCGGAGTCCCACTCTGTCACCCCAGGCAGCAGAGAACAGAGTTCAGTGTGCTAATGAGAGGCAAAGATTTCCTTTATAGTAATTCTGTGGTAGGAGGAATAGGTTCATGGGAGATCTGATGTAGCATGTTAATGATGCATTCAGAGTCAAAGAGATGAATTAGAAACTTGACACCATATCCATTAGGGTGTGTTTGGTTCATCCAGCCCAAGTAGCTAAAAGGGACATTGTGGCTACAAGAAAAGCCACAATAGAGCCTGTTTACTTTAAGTCTTATCTCGTTCAGGCTCCAAGAACATTTTACTGGGCTGGCTCAAAGCAAATGGCATCAGTCACAAACCATCCCATTTTGGAAGAGCAGCAGGAAGCTGCACCTCTTTTGTCCACCAGGCTGAGCTCTAGTTTGGTATTTACATGAAGTGGTTGCTTTGTTTACAATCTTCAGAAAACTTTTAGATCTACTCTTGAACTGTAGGTAGCTCGTCACACCTATTTAGAATTGAACTGTAATGCACCACAGCCCCTTGTATATCCCATTACATTTCAGATACTCTCTTAGGAGACATCTTCTGGTCTACAAACGATGAACCTAGACCTTTTATGTAGCAAGCCATTTCGTCTGTGGGGATTGTACCTGGGACTTTCATCAGCAAAAATCGAGGCCTCTGTCTCTTGAGCTAAAGGAGAATTCCTTTAAGAGTGATTAAGTATCAGGCTGTTATAGTTGCTGTTGTCAGGCACTGGAGGAAAACCTGACGTGAAATCCTGACCTTGTTGAAACCAATGGGAATTTTCACATTGTTTTTAACGGGGCTAAGTTTTCACCCAATGATCTCATGCACCAAACCAATCCATTGCAGGTACCCAATGACTTCAGTGGGAGTTTTGCCTGAGTAGGGCCTGCAGTAATAAGCCCTGTGGTTATGTTCACAATGGACCATATTAAACTCTTTGCCCTTTTGTTGTTGACTTTCTGCTATTTAGCACCAAATGAGCCATTAGTCCTGAGCAGAGTGCTTACTCATCAGCTAATGATCTGAATTGGGGATGGGGCTAGGACAGGAGGTCAGGCTTAAGTGCACAAGGTCAGAACAGCTCCAGATTCTCAAAAGCAAACAGCATCATTAGTGGCAGAGAAGGCTTGCTCTTGCTGTCCAATTATACCACAGGCTTTACAGTCTTTACTGTTAGATCACTGAACAGAGTTCAGCCAGGGGGATGTTGCACAAACCACTGCGCGATATAGAAGTTACCTGTGACTCCAGACATTGCTTACTACATAAATAAATGTGCAGTTATTATTTAAGACCTCAGCTGCATGACAAGGGGAAATACAGAGCATTGAAGAGATTACTGGGATTCTGTTCCCTTTTCGCTACTTGAACTTGTGTAAACTACAATTATCTCTCACATTTAACAAAATAGTTAAAATGCTCGAAGCCCCTTATTATTCTGTTCTGGGACATTAACCTACTTGTAGATCCAAAGAGAAAATGGAATTTGCATCATCCCATAAGACAGAGTCCCGTAGAGGCTGGTCCGGGATTTCAGAAGAAGAGGAAGGAGGACTGTTTGAATCATTGAAATCAACCAGGAAATGTACATAAGCAGTCTCAGTAGTTTATTGTCTCAACACCTTAGTTTGAGTTTCCAGCTCTAAATGACTAATTATAACCATCATCTTTTATATTTTGTTGACATCTTCTAATTTAAAATTTAGAAAGTATAAAAGATCAAATTTGATCTGCCCCGTCAAATGTAAACAATTAGATTAAGCACAATACATGACTATTTTCTCTATTATTTGAGTGACTCCAGCGTGGTTGTATTCTGCTAGATCCCAGAGAAACTGTAATTGTGTTCGCAAAAAGAAAAGGAGTACCCGTGGCACCTTAGAGACTAACAAATTTATTAGAGCATAAGCTTTCGTGAGCTACAGCTCACTTCATCGGATGCATTTGAGCTGTAGCTCACGAAAGCTTATGCTCTAATAAATTTGTTAGTCTCTAAGGTGCCACGGGTACTCCTTTTCTTTTTGCGAATACAGACTAACACGGCTGCTACTCTGAAACCTGTAATTGTGTTGTATCTTCATTGATTGTTGAAGATCCACTGATATAAAAAAAGTATCTTTCTTTTTAAATCCAAATTTTAGGCCACGTTTGGGCTCAAATCTTAAACCTAATCTGGAACTGGGTTCTTAATCCACTTCTAGTGTCTCATCAGTTTTGCTTTCACTGCTGCCACAGTGCTGCTGTTTTTGGGTGTCACAAAACGGTGCAGAAAGTAGTACGCTCAAAAGGATTTTACCATGAAAAAATGCATTTGGTTTGTTTTAATTAAGATGCTTTTATTCCTACCAGGCCAGATTTTGAAAAGGATCAAACCTGTAAGAAAAAATGTGCGTACACAAGTGCATCTGTGGTTGTGCGTGCAAATCCGGTAACTGCACGCGCAATATGCCAGTTGGGAAACAAACTAGGGTCCTGATTCAGGAAAACACTTAAGCATATCAAAGCAATGGGATTTCATCATATAACTTCAAGTGAAGATAATAACATTACCTACACTCTGTTCCAGCTACTATGTTGTGGTTTGTTCATTCCAGTGCTACATTTCCACTTCAACACAGCTACTGTCCACTTAGCATCCCTTGAATTAATACCACATTTTAGCCTCTCTATATTTCGTTGGTTAACCTAGCAGTTTGGTTACCTGTCTAATCTGATCCATTCACCCCATTCCTATGGCATGTAGATGTTTTGTTCCCTGTTTTGAAATAGAGAGTCTATATCTTGATAAGAAAAGAAGTACTTGTGGCACCTTAGAGACTAACAAATTTATTTGAGCATAAGCTTTCATGAGCTACGGAATGCATCTGATGAAGTGAGCTGTAGCTCACGAAAGCTTATGCTCAAATAAATTTGTTAGTCTCTAAGGTGCCACAACTTCTTTTCTTTTTGCGAATACAGACTAACATGGCTACTACTCTGAAATATATCTTGATAATGTAGGAGTGCAATGTTTGCAAGTTATTGTTGAGCTGTTAGCTGCTATTGAACCATTTTTTTGCCTTTCTCTTATCTTCACCACTGTATTATTAAAATCAAAGACAATCCCCAACGTAAGCTACCTGGCTTATCCCAACACTATGGTAATTATATTCACTGATGAAATACTACATTTAAATAATGTCAAGCAATATTGAGTTTAGCAAAAGCCAGAGTATTCAAAGCTAAGTGGGACTTAAGGGGTGGGTGGGCCTTTTGCTAACATAACCCACTGGTGAGTTTGTGATTTAACCCACTGGTGAATGTGTGTTACAGGGCCCTTGTGTGCCTGAACTGTAGAGGATACGAGTCTGTTACAGCCCCAGGTAGGGTGCGTTAGCTGAAATTCTGGCAGCTCTTGCATTTAGTTCTGAAGGTTCCCAGTGTATCAGCCAAAATGGCAGCCGATTGCACTAGCCCTCTTCACAGAGGTGGATTTCACCCTGATAACATGTTGGATATGCCCACTTTAATCCAAGTCCTTGCCTTTTCTTATTTCACAACAGGATGGAGCATCCCACTTTTAAGATTTCCTGGCATTTGTTGCTGTTAGTTTTATTTTATTTATATTGTAGTAGTGCCCAGAGACTCCAATCAGCCCATTGTACTAGACACTGTATACACACGTAGGAAGACATGGCCCTGGCTTCCCACAGTTTAGAGTCCAAGAATGACCTTTTACGTGTATCACAATCTTATCATTTAAGTGAATGTAGTTCTTGGTATGGAACTGTATTTGTTACACGGTGTTGCACTTGTTTTGATATTATCTGTTGCCACACTGTTAAGATTCAAGCTGATGTTGAAGAAGATACCAGACCAGTTTAGATAGCACCTCGGAGTCCATTATGTGATGCTGCTAGGTAATTTCATGCTACAGAACTACAGGCTTAGTTGTCGAGCACAAAGAGGGATAAGATGCAGCTGATCTGGACATTGTAAGCATGATCCATCAAGCAATGGGTATGAAATTGTACTATACCTTTACAATAAAAAAGTGATTTCATGAGGCTGGGGTGAGTGTTGTGAGGGTCTTAGGGCCTGATTCTGGTTGTCAGGCCCAGTATGCTGGTGTAAATCAGGAGTAACTCCGCTGTGGCCAATAGAGCTAAACCAGTTTACATCATCCTTAGCCTTCACCCTTAGCCAGATTCCCAGACTACTTGCAGAGTGAATTGCTACTCAAGGGGACCAAGGGAAAGCAGAATGTGGCCATCAAGGTGAGATCTTCTCAACAGGTTGATAAATCAGGTCTGATTTTTCCCCCCTTTTTTTAATTTTCCAGGACATGGTCAAGGCTGCTAAGGGAAAGTCTGCCTGAGATTTGAAGCCGAGACAAGGGTAATTGTGAGTATAAATTCCTGCTACTTTGAGGTTGTTTATCTGCTGGAAGAGTGAGGGGCTTTAGGAAACAGGGCTAATGGGTTTCCCAGAGAGACGTTAATGTCCTGATCTTTTAGCCACCTGAGGGATACATTCTTGGGGCCTGATCTTGCAAGGTGCTAAGCATCTTCTATGAGATGCTGAGCACCATCAGCCAGTATGGACCTCAATGGGAGTTGAGGGTATGCAGTGACTGCCAGTCTAGGACACTGATGAGTCAGTAAAAGCCCAAAACCCCTCCGAAAAAGAACAAATTATTTTTAAAAAACGTAAAGTGACAGAACTGCAACATGTTGCTTTCCATCAATCTGTTGAGAATATTATTGTGCTTTATACATGCATGTATTTCTTTATACATTGTAACCCTACCTGTAAGAAGCAGAAACAGATATTTTACCATCTATCCAGATCTATGATATGCCAAAGGATTTTTGTTTAATTCTTTGATGAATGGCTTGCAGTTTCCTTATGCCTTGTCCTAATGCAGACCTCCCTGGTGACAAAGGACTCATGGATCAGATGGTTGCCCAACGTTCATTGATAGAAAGAAAGGATTTCAGATTTTTACGATTTAAATGAGCTGAAAAGTAGGGGCCAGATCCTCCGGTGGTGTAAGTTGGTGTTGCTCCATTAACCTGAGCTACACCGATTTGCACCAGCTAGGGCTCTGGCCCCATATGTCACCACACAGCTGGATTGGTGGCTCTGTTGCTCACAACAGCTGAATCCTGAGAAGTACTGTGCCCTTTCTGAGCACCTTAATAACAGTGGGTCAGGTCCTAATGTCCTTTGTCCAGGCCTCGTTCTGCCAGCCTTACACATGTTGAAAAGTGCCTTCGCTCCTGGAGTAGTCTCACTGGATTAGATTGGTTCCTGTACTGCATGCCTGTACAGGGGCATAAGAGGTAGTAAGAATTCCCCTAGTATGCCTGCAGGTGCTGGTTGGACCTTAGGTCTGGGTGCGCAGGAGTAAATGGGTGCTGTGTGCAGAAATGAGAATGCACTGTGTGCATGAAACTCTCCCTCCATCCAAGCACAGGTAGGTGGGGAGGGGTATGGAATGGGGGCAGGATAGGTTGCAGTGAGCTGGTGCAGAGGGCACAGCGGTATAAGCCAGGAGCAAATTCTGACCCACTCACCTCCTCTCCTCCGAGCAGTCTCTGGGATGCTCCTGGGACAGTGCAGCAACGTGGGCGTGGCATAATCTAGCCTACAGAAAGGAATGATGCTACCCATGGAGTAAAGAATTAATGGTCACAAGTCGGGGGGGCAGAACTGGGGCCTTGGCTTTTCTCATCCTTTACTCAGGCAATCTCCATATTGAAGAAAATGGGAAAGTGCCTAATGCCAAGAGCCCCGCAGGTCCCGCAAGTGGAAATACCTGTGAGGATTGAGTCTGGGAGGTGGAGGGAGAAAGCACTGCCAGGTTCCTGCTCTGTGTTCTCTGGGTTGCTCTGTTCAGGATGGAGTTTTCCCACTCACCTCAGAATGGGTTAGAGGCTTTGCCCCTCGCCTCATGGATCCCCTGAGACCCGATCTGCAGGTGCCCAACACCATCCATGAGGGAGGGCTCAGGATCTGGCCGATTGACATGAACGAGAGTTGCAGATGATGATTAGAACTTGTCAGGATTCAGCCCGATTTGTCCTCTGTTGCACATACTTGGATGGTCTCTAAATCCTTTTTGCATTTTTCCTCTCTCGTGGTTGTTCTCAACTCCTCCCTAGTTGCCTTATGGTGTGTGACAAGCTGTTTCCTCCCTCTTCTGTATTGTTAATAAAGATACTAAAATAAGGTTTAACTCAGATTCTTGTACTGCCTCCACCTTTCCACACCTCCCACTAGCTTAGTACATTGTGTTCATTCTGTCCCTTTGCTCCAGGTTCTCCAGTCCCCATTCATAGCCAGGCCAACGAGAATTGAATCTGAGCACTACGTTTTGTGAAGGATTGGATGGAATGATTTAATAAAATCCAAATAGATCTAGCTACCACTTGCCCTTCATCCACAACATGACAATTTCTACTAAAAGAAAGCAGCCCTGAAGCTTGTCTGGCAAGCTGTGTTCTTCAATGCCATGTCTTCTGTTGTTGGTGGCTACAGATGGTGACGCCCAATTCCCATGTCCACCAGCTATGGCTGATTTGGAGATGAGAAGTAGGACAACACCATTCACCTCTTGGTGCACGTCCTCTCACTAATCTGAGAACCGGTCTGATATACCAAATCCTGATGCTGCAAGCTCCTGAATTCTTACTGACAGAAAATAATACAGCATTGCCACTTTTGCCTCTTTTCTAACACCGCATACCATTCCGAAACCAGTGTCACCCCTCTGCCAAGCAGTAGCTGATGGTGTCCAGGGTGAGTCCGCTTCCCAGGGTGGAGAAATCAGTGACGTGGAGTCTGGGTATAGTCTAAGCGTAACTTGCTTTATTTATACACAGACAATGGGTTGTGGCATAGTCTAGCCCCCGGGCAGTAACGATGCTGCCCATGGAGTAAAGAATTGATCATCACAAGTGGACTAAGAGTTCAAACAGCATGCCTGGCAATCCCAGTCTCAGCCCAATGCCAGTGCCTAGTCCGGGGACCAATTCTGTCTCAAGAACAGACTCCAATCAGAGCCCAAGGTAGAGAGCAAATTCTCCTGCTGAAACACAGCTCCCTCTCTCCCACAGCTGTCTCTAAACAAACCCCTTTGCACAAACCAAAATTAATAACAACATACCATATCTTCCCAAGTGTCAAAACTTGCTCACACACTAAGCAACGGAACTCAAAAGAGTATATGTAAGTGCCATCTGGTGCCACCTACCATAACAATAGTGTGTGTGCCCTTCAGATCTATGCACTACGAGGTACTTTGGTGCACAGACCTCTGCCTCCACATGAGAAGAGTCTCAGTTAGGGAGCTGTGGGCTCAGCACCTCCCAGGATTAGTCTCTATTAATCTCTCTGTGCCTCAGCCCTTCTCTCTAAGGTGGGGATGGCAATGGTTCCCACTGTCACAGGCATGTGATGGTAAATGAATGAATAGATGTGAGGCACTCACATACCACTGTGGGGGCATTATATGAGAACCTAGACAGAGATGCAAGATCCTCAGTGGCACTAAACTGATTTACTCCAGATGAGGTTCTGTCCCTTAGCTCGGGGGTGGCCAACCTGAGCCTGAGAAGGAGTCAGAATTTACCAATGTACATTTCCAAAGAGCCACAGTAATATGTCAGCAGCCCCCATCAGCTCCCCCACCCCAATCCCAGCACCTCCCACCCACCGGCAGCCCTGCCGATCAGCACCTCCCCCTCCCTCCCCGCACCTCCCGATCAGCTGTTTCATGGCATGCAGGAGGCTCTGGGTGGGGGGGAGAAGCAAGGACATGGCAGGCTGAGGGGAGGGGGCAGGAAGGGGTGGAGTGGGGGCAGGGCCTGTGGCAGAGTCAGGGGTTGAGCAGTGAACACCCCCCGGTACATTAGAAAGATGGCGCCTGTAGCTCCAGCTCCGGAGTTGGTGCCTATGCAAGGAGCCGCATATTAACTTCTGAAGAGTCGCATGGGGCTCCGGACCCACAGGTTGGCCACCCCTGCCTTAGCTGAAACAGGCAACCAGGAATCATAAAATCCTAAAAGCAGGTTCAGCCTATTAAACATACATTTATACTATAGTTGGTGTTAAATAATTCGCATTTGTTGGCATATTTGACTTGGATACTGTTTAGTGATTTACTGAGCTATCCATCAGTCTTTATAATCATCTCATGATCCTTTCTTGGGTTTCCATGTATTTACTTTGTTCGGGGTCTGCAAATCTCTCCAAATAGATTTTTCTCCTGCAACCTTGTTCATATTTTTTTCCCTCTCAAAGGAGCCATTTCAGTCTCCTTACAATTTGCACAGACATTTCAGTAAGCTCCAACACAATCTTTCTGCTGACGGGGATGTGATCTGTCCTGTCTCAGCTCCCGCTATTCTTTTTTGGTGGAGTCCCCATGAGAAGTAAAGCTCTAATTTGCTGCGAAGAAATAGAATCGTTATCTAGATTGAAATAATTTCTTTTTCCAACCCACCAACTGATAAAACATCAAATTGGTGGAGTTTTCTTATCAGCTCATAGAATTTGTAGGACACAAAATAATGACCTGTCAACTTGCCTCGAGCAGGCCAGTTCTGTAGCTCTGCACCAATCACGCAAACCCTACCACAAAATGTAGGACAAAAGCTAGGGCTGTCTTGATGGTATTTTAATAAGGATATTTAAGAGGACTTCTGAAAAGCCTCATAACTGGATGGGTAATGTGAGAGCTGAGATTTTATTACAACCCCTTATTATTTTTGGTAGCTTTAGGCTACTGTTTTTACAGTAGAATCTACACTTATGCTAAGTTTAAGGCAATTGCATATCTTGTATGTTCAGGATCTGTTAACTAGAAAGAAATATGCTGGCTTGAGTTACTGGAGCTGTTACTTTTCAATTTGGTGGCAAACTGGCTGCTGGTAACCCGAGTTGCAGTTTGATCAATATTAGCACCTGATCCTGCAAAATTTTGTCCACTCATTTAGACTACATCCATTTTGGGGAGCCCAGCACAAAGGGGCTATTTTCCATGGGTGCAGAGGTTCCACAACTTCATTTGAAGTTAATAGATACTTCAGATGCTCAGCTAGATCCAGGGTGTGTCAAGTTTGAGCCCTTAGAAACTGAAGGAGCCTAAATTAACAGATGTGTCTGAAAACCCTGTCTCTGCTCATTACAGCTGCCCTTATAGAAGCAGTCCCATTGAAATCAGACTCTCACATGAGTAAGGACCACTCACACATGAGAGAGTTTGCAGGATCAGTCCTTCCTGATGTGTGCTTTGATGCCATTGTGAAAGACAGGCTTGGATACTGATCACTGGTAGGCTGGTGCAAAACAGCTCGTCCGCTTTTGCATTGAAATGGGACTATGTTAATGTGAACCTGGTATCATTTAATTTGCTCTAGCAGGGTCTCCACCAGGGAGTTACAGTGCAACACTTCAGTGCACGCTGGAGCTCACACCCCCAGTCCACATTGCAGGGCCATGTAGACATAGATTCATAGATACTAAGGTCAGAAGGGACCATTCTGATCATCTAGTCTGACCTCCTGCACAGTGCAGGCCACAGAATCTCACCCACCCACGCCTATGAAAAACCTCACCCATGTCTGAGCTATTGAAGTCCTTAAATCATGGTTCAAAGACTTCAAGGAGCAGAGAAGCCTCCCTCAAGTCAACCATGCCCCATGCTACAGAGGAAGGCGAAAAACCTCCAGGGCCTCTCCAATCTGCCCTGGAGGAAAATTCCTTCCCAACCCCAAATATGGCAATCAGCTAAACCCTGAGCATATGGGCAAGATTCACCAGCCAGATACTACAGAAACCATGCCTTAAGGAATCCTCTCCCTGGGAAAATAGGTGAAATCGCAAAACCGCCAATGGTTTCAAGACCTCCGACTTCATTTATGTGAGTCTGAAGGTATGTCCGAGATGGACTGACATACCTACATTAGCTTTTCCTGTGCGAGCATAGCTAAAAATATGAGTGACATACCCAGGGAAGGTGAGATCCTGCACAGGATAGCTCCAGGGGAGTGATATCACCTTGTTGTAAATGTCCTTGGGGGGGTTCTGGAATACCCTCTTTGTGAATACTCCTGTGGAATTCTAGAGCCATTAGAAGGTGCTTTCTGCGTAGGGCCTGGGAACTGATGTCATTGGGAGGGGAGAGCTCTCTCCAGTCCCCAGGATCAAGCTCCCACCACCCTTCAGGATTAGTTCCTAACGGAGCTGCTCCCCTCTTTAATTAGACTTGTTCAGACAAGTCACTCTGCCTTCGGCTGGAATTTTACTCCTACACTTCAAGATTTTCTTTTTAAAGAAAAATTTCTAGTCCTGATCTTCAAATACTGGATACTCCCAGCCTTTCATTTGGCATTCAGATACATTTTTGTATTTCCCTTGAAAGTACTTGTTGTGTCATGGTAGCATCTAGAGCCCCATCATGCTGAGCACTGTTCATTGTATAGTGAGAGACTGTCCCTGGCCCAGTGAGCTTACAAGGTAAACAGACAAGACTGAGGAAGTATTATTATCCCCATTTCACAAATAGAGGCGCTCAAGGGATGTCTACTCTGCAAAAGACCTCCCCATGGCATTGAGTATCAGAGCCAGCTCAACTGACTCGGGCTCATGAAGCTCAAAATGGCAGTGTAGATGAGCCCACTCAGGCTCTGAAACCCAGCACGGGGGGAGGGTCTCAGAGCCCAAGCGGGACCTTTGCACCGCTATATTTAGTTACGTAGCATAAGCCCTGAAAGCCCAAGTCAGTTGTTGTGGCCTCTGAGACAAACTTCAGTGAGTTCGTGTTATTTGCTATGTAGATGTTCCCTGAGTCAGAGAGTGATTAAGTAACTTGCCACACACAGCCTGCAGCAGAGGTCTTCTGCTGTCCCAGGTCTTCTAAGTCCCAGGCCTGTGCCTTAACCGCAAGGCCATCCTTCTTCTTACACTGTTCTGTCTGAGATTTAGGAACTGGTCTTGCTCCCATTGAATATAATGGCAGAGCTCCCATTGACCTCCATGATTATGCCCCAATGTAGCTACAAAAGGGAAACATGCAAAAATCTATTTTAAAAAAAGAAAACAAATCTAGGTTGGACAGGGCTCTTGCCTCCTGCTGTGAATTACTCCAGCCCCCAACCAGCACAAGGCAAAGCAAAAAAGAAAAGCAACTCTGGAAAGGGTCAGTTCTTACTGCTCAATTGGTCATCTGTCTGTAGAGCCAATTTCTGCAGCTTTCAGTGGCATGGCAGGCCCCTAGGTAATATTTGACTGAATAGAACTGTAAGTGTTTAAACTGTATTGATGGAAACAGCTGTTTTATCCTATGTGCCTGAGATTTCAGCCCATCAGACACGAAGCAGGTCAAGATTCTTATGTCATTGTGTGTATTATAGAAAAGAGAACAGAATACATTTGATAAAAGTGGGGACTTAAAAGAGACTCTTCTTTAGGTATGAAACTTTCAAGTCGCACAATGCATCAAAGAGCCATAGTCCATACATTGAAAGGAGCGAAAGACATTACCTAATATTTTTACAGAATGAATAATAAGCATCCTGCGTGCCTGGAAGCTAATTTAGAAGTACAGCTTGCACTGTGTCTCCCCGGTCTGAATTGCTCCCCAAAAGAGTCCCTAGCAAAAAAAAAATGCATTTGGAGACCAATTTTTCTTCGTTTAAATGCCCCCTTTTTGAATGTCTCCTGGTAAGATTTACTTATGAAAAGATGAAATAAAGTCTGTGCTAGAAGCAGCATGTCTCAAAAGAAACTCGGGAGCCAGTAGGGATTCCACATCTCCCTTCCCAACACACACATTTTTGTTCCTTAAATATTGAAAGCGTTGCATGCAATGTACTGTAATAGGGTCCTTAGGATGCAGGGGCCATATATTAGCATCGGGGGGCGGGGAGTTCTTATTCTTCTTAGGCCCTACATCCTAACGGAATGGGGAGGTGTCTTGGGGGAAACCACCCTACCAGCATAATCTTTGCTTTTGTTCCAGCAGAGGCTCCATTGTTTTGTTCGGACAAAATACAGGATAACCTGTTGCTCTTTGCAGCAGGAGTTGGAAATCTTGCACACAGCTGAAGGTACCAATTACGTTTCAGGTGATGCTGTCGTGCAAAAAATGCCTTTTTAAACAGTAAACTGTTCCAGGGATCCCTTGATTTATTAGAGGGAGCATTCTGTACCTGCCATACCCAGCAATATAATGGAACTGTGTATGAAAGGTGAGATTGGCCTCTGTGCAATGGCCCAACCAACCCATGGGGGCTGAGTGGGACTTGGGTGGTGTTCGTGTAGGCGTGAATTTCACCGTATGTCAGAAGACTTAGGGCCCAATCCAGCTCTCACTGAAGTCAATGAGAGTCTCTCCACTGACATCAATGGGGTTTGGATTTAGCCGTAAGCACCCAAGTTTGAAGTCATTGAGAGTTTTGTCATGGGCACAGAAGGAAGCAGGATCTGTACCTAAAAATGGGGAGAGTGGAGCCCATCTTTTCTAGACCCTTAAAAATAGTTTACTTCCTGTGTGGTATTCGGTCCCTGAGAGCTAAATCCTGTGAGATGCTGAATTTTCTCAGCCTCCATAATAGTAATGGGAGACGAACGAGTTCAGTGACTCTCTGGAGTCACCTATGCCTCACGGGGTCGATGCTTGTGAGAAGTGTGGATGGAACCTCCAGAATCATCAACCAGAATGTTATGTTAACATTGAGACACGAGCTAGGTGATCTGGATGGGTTAGGGGCTTTCTGATGGGATTAGGGAGTTTATGACATTAGGGCTGCAAGTTGGAAACTGGATGAGATTGGTAATGAGCAGAAGTTGCTACCTGAAGGCTCTGTTGGCCTCTGTGAAATAAGCTGGTGGCTTCCCACCACGTTCCACTGGACAACACAGAACCGCCCCAAGTGCCTCACCCTTGTTGACAGCAGAGAGACACGGATTGAACGGGCCCCAGAGATTGAACTAACCTTTCATCTCTGCAGGTTGGAGTTGAGATGCATTAGGGCTGCAACATGGGGGAAGCTTGCATTCCTGCATTGAGCAGAGGGCATCCATCTCCAGGATTGTCAATGAGACATTTTACATGAGCCTTTAAAAAATATACCATGGAAAGTGTCTGGGGAAGCAGAACAAAAAGGGAAAGTGTGGCGGGAAGGATCACTATCTCACCATCAGCAAACAGGCAGCACAACGAGGCTGCAAAATTGTCCGACCTGGGCAAGCCAAAAAAAATCAAGGACAGTAGAATCTACAGGTCAGCTGGATTTCTTTTCCCCCTTTGCCTTGCAGAATGAGCAGCTGCTCCAAGCCAGCTCTATTTCCTGCTGCCCTCACTTGTCATATCAAACTTTATTTTTACCATCTGTGGAGACATAGTTAAATTTTAGTGCTCACTTATCTCCTTCTCCCCCAGGCCACAATTAATTGAGGCCAGGAGGCAGGCAGGGCTGCTCAGGCAATATTTACAAGAAGAAGGGAATGTTAATGGGTCACTTGGGCCGAGCACTGTGGATGAGGGAGATGCTGCAGGTGGGAGGTGACAGTTGGCAAGGGAGGAAATCTTTGGAACCTCGCACAGGCCCCCAGAGTGATTAAAATTGCTGAGAATTAGGCTTTTTATAGCAATGAATTAAAATCTGCTCCCCACATTAAAATACTAGTGCTGGGTTTCTTGTTTCTCTGGAAATCTTCTGGTGGCTGGGTAGCAGTGAGGCTGTGATGTGAAAGAGAACAAGAGCCCGGAGGGAGAAAGGCATAGAAGCTAAAGGAGCCTTTCGGAGTTATAAACTCCTCTGATGCTGTAAAACTTGAACGTGGGAGCTCATGAAGAAATGACAGCTGCTCCTCTCTCAGCTCAGTCTGGCAGCAGCATTCAGCTGATTATTATTATTTAAAGAGACAAGCTGGGTGAAGTAATATCTTGTATTGGACCAACTTCTGCTGGTGTAAGAGACAAGCTTTTGAGCTACACGGAGCTCTTCTTCAGATCTGGGGAAGGTACTCAGAGTGTCACAGCTAAATACAAGGTGGAACAGATTGTTAAGCATAAGGAGTTAACAGATGTTTCAAGAAACCATTCAAAATGAAGTGGGAAAGTAACACCCCTCCAGTATTAGGAAAAAGGAGATTTACAGTTAGTGGTTTATAGATTGTTGCAATGAGACACAAAACCAGGATCTCTACTGAATCCATGATTTTTAGTGTCTAGCAAGTTATTAATTTAAATACCCAGGCTCATCTTTTGAAGGTGTTGTGCAGATTTCTTTTGAGGATGAGGACAGAGAGGTCAGATATGGAGTGATCATTCTGTGAAAAGTGTTTGCTCCCAGGTGATAGGGTGTCTTTGCCTTTTATCATTTTTCTGTGTGAGTTCAGATGACAGTGAAGTAACTGTCTTGTTTCATTTACATTGCTGTTATAGGGGCATTTGATGCACTGGATGAGGTACACGCTGTGATACAGCATGTTTAGAACCCAGGGATCTTGAAAGGTATGTTGTGTGGGATGTTGATCATCATAGCAGTGGAGATATATCTGCAGGTTTCAGAGTAGCAGCCGTGTTAGTCTGTATTCGCAAAAAGAAAAGGAGTACTTGTGGCACCTTAGAGACTAACAAATTTATTAGAGCATAAGCTTTCGTGAGCTACAGCTCACTTCATCGGATGCATTTGGTGGAAAAAACAGAGGAGAGATTTATATACACACACACAGAGAACATGAAACAATGGGTTTATCATACACACTGTAAGGAGAGTGATCACTTAAGATAAGCCATCACCAACAGCAGGAGGGGGAAAGGAGGAAAACCTTTCATGGTGACAAGCAGGTAGGCTAATTCCAGCAGTTAACAAGAATATCAGAGGAACAGTGGGGGGTGGGGTGGGAGGGAGAAATACCATGGGGAAATAGTTTTACTTTGTGTAATGACTCATCCATTCCCAGTCTCTATTCAAGCCTAAGTTAATTGTATCCAGTTTGCAAATTAATTCCAATTCAGCAGTCTCTCGTTGGAGTCTGTTTTTGAAGCTTTTTTGTTGAAGTATAGCCACTCTTAGGTCTGTGATCGAGTGACCAGAGAGATTGATCTGCAGGTTTGCATCTCTTGTTTGGGCAGGTTGTCTGGTGCTGCTTTGAGTTGGTGTCTCCTAGTCTATGGGCAGCTTGCTTCTGGTAATGAGCTTGATGAGGTTGCGGGGGAGGGGTGTTGGGCCAGAAGATGGGGTTCAGGAAAGATCTCTTTTAGGATGGGGTCCCCATCAAGTAAGGGTTGTAATCGTTTGATAATACCTTGTTATAGATTCCAGTGGGTGGTGGTAGGTACCAACTTGGGGTGTGCGGTCTCTGGATTTTATTTTTCTGTATTGAAACAGTTTCTCTCAGGGTACATGTATGTCCTGTTCCAGGATACAATCTATTTCTCTAGTTCTTGTTTGGTGAAGGCAATTTTAAATGTGTTAAGGTGAGACTCAGCAGGCCAGGGTCCCACCACCATGCTATGTGCTGTTCATACACAGAGTGAATGGTAGTCCCTGCCCCAAAGAGCTCATGATATGAAATACAAGACCTAGTAGGTGGATAAAACAAACAAATTGGCAAGGTGGGTGCAGGCGGGGACCAGGAGAATACAAATAATAAGAGGTTGCACATTTCTTAGCTAAGCAGGAGCAGTATCCCAACACGCTACCTGCTGAGTTGTTATCAGTTGGGTTTCCTCTGCAAAATCTAAGGGATAAAGGAGTTCAGGAGATCAAGCAGTCTCTCCTGGAACCCATATTAAAGGCACAATTGCAAACCATCCCGATGTGAAGAAAAGATATGAAGAAAATAAGAGGCTAATATGGCTCGATCAGGAGCTCTTTATGACCTGCAGATCAAAAGGGAATTCTACAAAAAAGTGGAAACATGGATGAATTGCTAAGATGTAGTACAGAAGAATATTACAAGCATATAGGGACAAAATGAGAAGGCTAAGACACAAAATGAATTACATCTAGCAAGGGACATAAAAGGCAAAAAGAAGAGGTTCTTTAAATATATAAGGAGCAAGAGAAAGATAACGGAAAGCATAGGTCCTCTACTTAGCAGGGAAGGAGAGCTAATAACTGATGACATCAAGAAAGCTGAGGTGTTTAATGCCTGTTTTGTTTCAGTCTTCACTGAAAAGCTTAATGGTGACCAGATACAGAACAAAATTAATATTAACAAGAGGGAAGGAATTCAAGTCAAAATAGGGAAAGGACAGGGTAAAGAATATTTAGATAAGTGAGATGTATTCAAGTTTCAGGGCCTGATGAAATTTATCTTAGGATACTTAAGGTACTCACTGAAGCAATCTTGAAACTATTAGCAATTATCTTTGAAAACTCATGGAGGATGAGTGAGGTCCTAGAGGACTGGGGAAAGGCAAACATAGTACCTATCTTTAAAAAGGGTAATAAAGAGGATCCTTGGAACTATAGATCAGTCAGCCTGACTTCAATACCTAGAAGGATATTGGAACAAATTATTAATCAGTTTGTAAGCTCCTAGAGGATAATAGGGTTATATGGAGTAGCCTGCATGGATTTGTGAAGAATAAATTATGCTAAACCAACCTAATTTTCTTCTTTGAGAGGGTTACTGGCCTAACAGATGGGGGGAAGCAGTAGATGTGATGTATCTTGATTTTGGTAAAGCTTATGACAGAGTCTCACATGACATTCTCTAAAGCAAACAAGGGAAATGCAGTCTACGTGAATTTACTATAAGGAGGGTGCCCAACTGATTTAAAGACCATACTCAAAGAATAGTTATCAATGGCTCGCTCTCAAACTAGTGTGGTCCCACAGGGATCAATCCTGAGTCTTCTACTATTCAATATTTTCATTAATGACTTGGATAATAGAGTGGAGAGTATGCTTATAAAACTTGCAGATAACTCCAGGCTGGGTGGAGTTGAAGGCGCTCCACTGGACAGGATTAGAATTCAAAAGGACCTTGACAAATTGGAGAATTGGTTTCAAATCAACAAGATAAGTGTAAAGTAATTCACTTAGGAAGGAAAAATCAAATGCACAACTACAAAATGGAGAATAACCAGCTAGGTGATAGTATTAGTAAAAGGGACTTGGGGGTTATAATGAAGCACAAATTGAATATAAGCCAACAATGTGATGGAGTTGCAAAAAAGGGTAATGTCATTCTGGAATGTAGTGACAGCAGTGTCAGATGGAAGACACAGAAGGTAATTGTCACACTCTACTCGGCACTGGTGAGGTCTCAGCTGGAGTACTGTGTCCAATTCTGGGTGCCACATTTAGGAAAGATGTGGACAAATTGGAATGAGCAACAAAAATGAAAAGGTTAAAAAAAATAGACGTTTATTCTTGAGAAAAGAAGGCAACAGTCTTAAAATATAGATACATAGATACTAAGGTCAGAAGGGACCATTCTGATCATCTAGTCCTACCTCCTGCACAATGCAGGCCACAGAATCTCACCCACCCACTCCTGCGATAAACCTCTCACCTATGTCTGAGCTATTGAAGTTCTCAAATCGTGGTTTAAAGACTTCAGGGAGCCGAGAATCCTCCCTCAAGTGACCCATGCCCCATGCTACAGAGGAAGGTGAAAAACCTCCAGGGCCTCTTCCAATCTGCCCTGGAGGAAAATTCCTTCCTGGCCCCAAATATGGTGATCAGCTAAACCCTGAACATATGGGCAAGAGTCACTAGCCAGATACTACAGAAAATTCTTTCCTGGGTAACTCAGATCCTACCCATCTAATATCCCATCACAGGCCATTAGGCCTATTTACCATGAATATTTAAAGATCAAGTAATTACCAAAATCACGTTATCCCATCATACCATCTCCTCCATAAACTTATCGAGTTTAATCTTAAAGCCAGATAGATCTTTTGCCCCCACTGCTTCCCTTGGAAGGCTATTCCAAAACTTCACTTCTCTGATGGTTAGAAACCTTCGTCTAATTTCAAGTCTAAACTTCCTGGTGGCCAGTTTATATTCATTTGTTCTTGTGTCCACATTGGTACTGAGCTTAAATAATTCCTCTCCCTCTCTGGTATTTATCCCTCTGATATATTTATAGAGAGCAATCATATCTCCCCTCAACCTTCTTTTAGTTAGGCTAAACAAGCCAAGCTCCTTGAGTCTCCTTTTATAAGACAGGTTTTCCATTCCTCGGCTCATCCTAGTAGCCCTTCTCTGTATCTGTTCCAGTTTGAATTCATCCTTTTTAAACATGGGAGACCAGAACTGCACACAGTATTCCAGGTGAGGTCTCACCAGTGCCTTGCATAATGGTACTAAAACCTCCTTATCCCTACTGGAAATATCTCTCCTGATGCATCCCAAGACCACATTAGCTTTTTTCACGGCCATATTACATTGGCAGCTTATGGTCATCCTATGATCAACCAATACTCCAAGGTTCTACTCTTCCTCAGTTACTTCTAATTGATGCGTCCCCAGCTTATAATTAAAATTCTTATTATTAATTCTTAAATGCATAACCTTACACTTCTCACTATTAAATTTCATCCTATTACTATTACTCCAGTTTACAATATGTTAAGGGCTGTTATAAAGAAGACTGTGATCAATTGTTCTCCCCGTCCACTGAAGGTAGAACAAGAAGTAACAGGCTTACTCTGCAGCAAGGGTGATTTAGATTAGAAATTAGGGAAAATGTTCTAACTATAAGGATAATTAAGCTCTGGAATGTGGAATCCCATTGGAGGTTTTTAAGAACAGGTTGGACAAATATCTGTCAGAGATGGTTTAGCTTTACTTGGTGCTGCTTCAGCACTGGAGGCTGGACTTGATGACTTCTCAAGGTCCCTCCCAGCCCTACATTTCTATGATTCTGTGCACATTATAGAAGAGGTGAGTTTGGAGGAGTGACTACAAGGAAGATAGAGGTGGTAGCCTTACAGATTTTGACAGGGAACTTTTGCCAATCTCTCATCCTCTCTTTGCAGAGGGCTGGTGTGAAGCCAACATTCTGCTCACGTTCCACTTTAAGCCCTCCAGACGCGGCTCACATGGCACGTGTGTGGTGCTTGGGCCTCATGCCATCCCAATATACAAGGTGAATTTAACCCTTAATGTGTGTAGCAAAAGTATAGTTAAAGTCAGTGGAAAGTGGTCTTCAAATTAAAGACCCCTTTAAAATTAACCATCCATGAGTCAATGGAAGGGGATTGGGGGGGAGCGATAGCTCAGTGGTTTGAGCATTGGCCTGCTAAACCCAGGGTTGTGAGTTCAATCCTTGGGGGGGCCATTTAGGGATCTGGGGCAAAAATTGGGGATTGGTCCTGCTTTGAGCAAGGGGGTTGGACTAGATGACCTCCTGAGGTCCCTTCCAACCCTGATATTCTATGATTCAATCCCTTTAAAAACAAATGAAGGAAGAAGAAAAAAAGAACAGAGCTAGCAGGAGATCAGTTGGAAAACAGACATCTGGCCTTTGGGCGCTGGTCAGTAATAATAAATGGGGGGTGGGGGGAGGGAAGGGGAATATGGCAGCACAGATTACAGGATAGGAGGCAGAGATCCACACCCTGCTTTAATGCTACTGCAGTTTCTGGCTTTTGAGTATTGTGCTTGATTTTTATACCCTGCATTAATTATATTTTAATTATTATTATTATGCCTCTTTAATTGTCTGTGCAGTGCCCTGAGCACCTTCGAGGGTAGGGATGCTTCATAAACGCTGACTGTATTATTCAGGTCTGGTCTATACATAAAAAACAGAGTAGAGAGAAGACATACTTAGGCTCACACAGACCCATTTGCATCTTAAAGTGTTTTTTCTTCTATTGTCAGGTCCAGATGCCAGCTTTCCTTGTCTCCCTTGCCTTCCCATGCTGCCCAAAGAGGAAAACCTGGTTCTGCCAGTATCTTACCTTGGGCCAGTGCTGTGCCTTAAAGGGAAATCTCACCCAGATGGCACAACCCATGTGGCAGCTTCCAGGGCGTGGAGTGCTTGTTGCCGCAAAGGAACCATGCAATGTTTGTTGTGAATTTTGGGGGAAGTTTCTCATTCTAACTGGCATTTCTGAGCCTGCTGCCAGAGGCAGCATCTGGCTGTAAAGCAAGATCATTCATGACACTGGGAATGCAAGACCCCTGCCCACGAGAGACTGTAAAGCAGTTTGCTATAGAGAGGATCCCAGCTGCAAAGTTTGGATCCAGATAGGTATTCATGGTGGGGGCTGGGCCGGGCCCTTCTCCAATTTCCAGCCTGCTTTCATAATGATGTGAAGGGGCTCAGACTGAGATTTTCTGAGAAGCATAAGGGAGTTAGAAGCCCCAATTGAGTCTTGGGTGACTAACTCCTTTATGGTCCTTTGTCCTTGCTCTGTCTCCAAGATAGCGCATGAACCCTTCATGAGGGGGAAATTCACCCTTGTGCAAAGAGTCAGCCTGAAGCCCTTGCTCTTCTGAATTGAGACTTGGGAATTCCACCCTCGTAGCCAAACTCTGCCTCCTGGGGATTGGCTTTTCTGGAAACTTGAAACCAATAGCATAAAACCTTTCCTAGGATTTCCCTCCAGAACCTCCCTGCCTCTGCCCCCTGATTCTCTCTTCCTCAATAGGCACTCCTCCCCTAAGTTCCCTGTAAGCTGCACAGCGGCCTGTTAAGTGCCAGGCAGGCGCTCAGGGAACCTGCCCTGCGGGACCTGCCATGGCCTGGGGAGGGGCACCCCTCCCCCTGGGCCAAACCCTCAGCCCCGGCCCAGACCTGCCACAGCTGGAGTGCCCCTCCCCCAGCCTATACCCTCCCCCGGCCCGAACCCAGCCCCAGCCCCAGCCCGGACCTGCCGCAGCCCGGGGAGGGGCGCCTATCCCACGGCCCCAGAGCTACCACGGCAGGGAGAGGTGCCTCACGCCCCCTTCCTCCCCCAGCCCAGGTGCTGCTGTGGGTAGAGAGAGCTGGGGGGGAGTCCTCTCTCCCCGCTGTAGCCCCGGGGCAGCCTGCATCCCAAGCCTCTGCCCCACCCCTGAGCCCTTCATCCCTGGCCCCACCCCAGAACCCGCACCCCCAGCCAGAGTCCTCACACCCCTGCACCCCAACCCTCTGCCCCAGCCCTGAGCCCCCTCCCACACTCGGAACCCTACAAGTCCCAGTTTATTCATGATGACACGTGAACCCTATGAACTTTCAGACTTCTGGGCTGAGCAAAAGGGGTGCCGTTTCCCTCTGAGGCTGGCCAGCAGCACAGTTGTCATTGCCTGGGATTTTGCATGCTGTGAAGAGGAATTCGCATTTAAGTACATTAGGGGGCTGAGTGCTAGCTCCAAAGGTTGATAAACACTGTCAGCTCCTCTTTGGACCTGGAGCTCTGAAGAAAGACCCTGCGAAGAGGGCCACAGTCTGAAGCAAGCTGGGGTCTGAAGTAATTGTGTTTTGTAATGGTCTGCCTGGTCGGTCAACCCAGTTAAGATTTTATTCTCCAAAAGCACTTTTGATCACTCAGTATTAAGCACAGCATGTGAAATAGCAGCCTCCAGGAGAGACCCGCAGCATCCTGGGGTCTGTGTGTGATTACAGGTCTGGTAGTCGCATTAACTTGGCTAGTGCCCATGCTGGCTTTGTGGACAGGACTGCAGTTTATTACCCATTTGTCTTGACACAGGCAGGTGAAGAGGAGTTTGATTAGCCTGTGGTGACAAAATAAATCAGTTTTCTAATGTCCACAGCTGGGGAAGGGGACCTTATGGCAAAGGGGAAGGGCCACCAGGAAACAGGGGCCTGTCTATTATTACTAGAAATAGTCCACAGAGGTTTAGGCTCGGGTTTGAGTTTGAGGCTGAGTTGCGAGCTATAGCTTGAATATCAGCAGTGCTGAGTGCCCACAGACCCCGCTGAAATCAGTGGGAGCTGCAGGAGTTCAGCACTTTTGAATATCAGGCCAATATGATATATTGGCCCTTTACAATCCCGCCTAAGTGAAGGGCATCTGGGCTGACTCAAGAGCAGGGTAGGTTCTGAACTGTGACTCAGTCACAATTAAAGTCCTGGCTTTTCCATCCGTGCCAACTCAGCTGTGCTAGCTGATGCGCTGGGGATTGGGCTGTACACTCCCTGCATTCCTCACTCTTGTCTGCACACAACTGGGCTTCTTGTGCTTATCTCTCTATCAGCCCTCTATAAATCATCTATAAATTGGATAAATATACACACAAGAAATCTCTGGATCTGCGTGAGCGTGGGTATGTCCATCTCCCTCTAGTCTATCTTCTGATCCGATGTCCACTGATGTAAATGGCAAAGCTTCTATTGACTTCCATAGTGCAGGATCAAGCCCCATGTGTATGCCTGCTGCATGCGTTTTATTTAAAATGTAGCTAACTCGTTAGCAGAACTGGCCAAATTTTCATCATCAAAATAATTTTTTAACCAAAAATGCTTCCAAACTAAAATGAAAATTTTCACCAAAATGTGTGGGGGGGGTAGGGTTTGACCAAAAACAAAGGCTGAAATTTTTTCAGTTATCAATAAAATATTTCAGTTCTTGATAAAAATTTACTTTTTCAAAATCAAAAGTTTTTACTGAAAACTGATTTTATTTTTTGTTACTGAAAATGTTTTTTTAGAAATCTGACTTTTTTGTGGTTTTGTTTTTTTGTTGATATTTTTGCCCATGCCCTATTGATGGAAAACCATGTGTCAGGAATGGTTTGGAAATATGGCTTTCATCTAGGCAATCTGTGTAGGTTTTGCCCTTATTTATCTTGTGATGATCCAGTGACAGCAATGCACACCTTGTGACCTGGAGGCTTGGTTATTGTAATTCCTTCTTCTCTGGGTTATCACAGAGACTGATCTATTGCTTACAGCTCATTCAGAATGCAGCCGCTCATGGGTTTGAGGTCACTCTTCAGCCCGCTATGCGTTCTTTACGCTGGCTGTCTGTTAAGTGGCAGATGCTGTTTTAATTAGCCTCACTGGCTTATAAAGGTCTGAATGGGACTGTCTCCAGTTATATCTGAGGCCTCCCCCTTGAGCCTCCATCTGGCGGGTTTCTGCATTCACATACTACCTGGTATTTAGGGAATCCACCATTAGACCTGAAGTCAGAGGCAATCAAGCTTCTGCTTCAACAGGGCAGATAGCAAGGAACTCCTGAAATTCGGCTCCTTCCATTTTTCCCCACTTTTATAAAACACCTACAAACTTTTTTCCCCAGGGGAGTTTTTAAATGATGATTGCGGTTGCTGTTTTATTGTTTGGGATTTTTGGGGGTTTTTTTTGTTTATCCACCTTGTTTGTAATTTGGTAATGCGCTTTTATTAGTTAATGAGAAATTGTTTTATGCTTGTCATTCAGTTCCCAGAGTGCTTTTGAGGAGTGGATGTTTCATAAATATATTATTTTATTATTATTTATTAAAATGATTTTTTTTAAATCCTGTGAAAAATAATTGGTCTTTTTTGAGTAGCTTTGCTCTTTAGCGTTTTGTTTGGTGAGGTTTGATTATTCCAGAATAAATACAGATTTTGGGAGCACCAGTCTCCATTTTGCTACACAGCGGAAGCTCCATTTCAAAATGGGAGGGGAATATTCCTCTTTTTCTTAACAAAATTATTAATTTTGATCAATGATGAAGAGTATTCATGTCCTGGTGTGAATGCTAGTAATTATCTTGTGGGTTTTACAGGCCCATGCTGATTTGTCTTGGTGGTGCAGGAGATGTAAATATCTCTATGCTGTTGCCTATTATAAGTGAGTTTTGGAAGATGGTTTCAGTCTTATAGTCCATCTAAAACTGTGGGGAAATGCCATTTGAAAGGCTGTTAAAATACAATTGCTCACTGGTTTACACACTCAAGAAAGTGCCCCTTTACTAGGAGCTGTGTGCTGAATAAAGGCTTTTCAAGTGGTGCTTTTACTAAATAGATAATGGCATTTTATTTTCTGCTTTAATCCATTATGCTAGTGTACGGAGGCATATCTATCTGATAGATTGTAAGATACCAGAACCAGAGAGTCAAACCACTTCCTTTTTTATTTCTCTGAAGCAAATTTTGTATTTTAGACAGGCACCAGGCTCATGGCACTGGAAACTCAAATCTTCTGCAGCAAAATGGCGACAACATGTGCAACTCTGAATAACAGGGCAATGGTGTGTCCCAGTCCTCATTTGGAGCGGACACAGCTACTGGTGAAAAAGCAGTTTGCACTGTGTGGCCCATTCAGTCTGTGTTCTCTCTGCAGACACTGCCAAAAAAGGAGCCAGTTGCAATCTCTCCACCATGAAACTGGGCTGAGAACTTCCTGCTTATGTCACAGGAGATGTCGAACAGCCATCTGTTGGCAATATTGCTCGGTAGAGAAGAAGGGTGGTTTGGATTAAGACATGGGCATCTGGGTTCAGTTCTCATCTATGCCTGAGCCTTCCAGTGTGATCTTGTATAAGTCTCTTAAGCCCTGATGTAGCAAAATACTTAAAGTTAAGTATGTATTTTAGTGCTTTGTTGGGTTGGCCCTTAGCCTCTCCATGCCTCAGTTCCCCAGCTGTAAAATGGGGATACTACTCAACTAGCTCACAGGGATGTTGCGAGAATAAATTCCTTCATGATTTTGAACTGCTCAGTTACTATGGTAATGGGGCCATGCAAGCAGATAAGCTGATGCTAGTCAGCCATCACGAACCTCATTTGGAGTTGAACTGGTGAGAAAAGGCTACCCCTTGTATTTACCCATCCCCCGAACCACTCGCTCTCCCACTTTTGTTCTGTAACATCTGTTATTTTTTGCTCCAGGCATTATCATCGCTGGTTTCTGTGAATTGCATTTCATGCTGGGCACCTAGGACAAGTCATCAAGTCCATAAGCGTGACATATCTAGGCACTGGAGTTACATTTTCCCCCTCAAACGAGTTTTTATTGTAGGAGCAATGCTGTGCAGGTCGCGTCTAGCCCATGGTAAGGTGGGCAGGCTCATTTCTTCGCCTTAGTGTTGCAGCTTTTCTGAGAAACTCTAAACTATGGAGAACATAGAGAATGATCTTTTCTAACGTGCCATTCAGGATTGCTTGTAATTGTTAGCTGGTATGCCTGCTCAGAGAGCAATTGGCTGCTGAGTTAGGAAAGAAACAAGAAACTTTGGGAACCAGAAAAGGGGCATTAATCCTCTTGAGAATCATCCTTACTAATTCTTTGTTTCTGTCAAAAACCCAGCACTTAGCTGCTTTCTTGAATGAACTCAGTGTCTGTGCCTCCAAAAACAACTTGGTCCAGTGAAAAATAAGAGCTGCTACTGTCTCGTGTCTGGTCTGAAATGCTTTTTTCTTTAACTTGCATCTGTGACCCATCTGTACAGTAAAATCCTATGTGTGTGTGTCTATATATATATATATAGACACACGCACATAATCCCTGCTAAGCACAATTGTCCAAGGGTCTGATCCTGCAGCCCTTAGGGCTATTGAAGACAGCTGGACTGGTCATGTGAGAAACAGCTACTAAGTGTGTAAGGTTTTCAGGATTAGACCCAGAGAGCTGTACAGAGAGAGCTGATCAGAAGCCAAAGAGAATAGGAAAGTTTTAAGGAGAGATTTAAAGAGGGGAAGTGACTCAGTAGCTTAGAGGGAAGTAAAGAGGGAGGGTGGAGGAAGAGAGCTTCAGATAGAGGGGGTGGTGGGGATGGGTGGGCAGCATGAATGAAAGGGTGGCCCCTCCCTCAGCTCGAGGGAGCTGCTGGAAGGGGACAGACAGGCGGCCAGGACTGGAGGATCAGAGTGCGTGGGAAGTGGGGGAGGTGGATGTGACATTGGGGAGGCTCCCCATAACAAACTTTTCATAGTGTGGACCACATTTTAATAGGGAGATTGTCTTGCAGGCCACCTCCCCTCCCATTCACAATCGCATAACATCTCCAGGCCAGCCCCAGCAATTGCTTGGAAGGAAAAGCAGTATTAGGAAAGCACTTAATGTATTTTAGCTGTCTTCTAATGCAGTTAAGCAGCTGGAAATGAGGAGAGCTGGCACCATGTCAGTAACCAGCTCTGCAAGGACTGTCCGCAGATGAAGGGCAAGAAGAATAATTATGGGCCTGGAAAAACTCTTGCATGAAAAAAGACTGAAAAGCTTGGGGTCGTTTACCTTAGAAAGGAAACGAATAAGAGAGGATGTAAGTGTGTATAAAATAAAAAATCGTCTAGACAAGGTAGGTCAGGAGCTTCTGTTCTTCCTGTCTCATAAACAGAAAAGGCAGCAAATTCAACACTTATAACAGAAAATACTTCTCCACTCAACATGTAATCAGACTGGGGAACTCACTGCCACAGGATGTCATTGAAGCCAAGAATTTAATAAGATTCAAATAGGGATTGGATGCTTATAAGTCAAATATCCAGAGTTGTTAATTACTGCAGAGAGAGAGTTTTGGAAGGGGTATTAAACTCATGCTTCAGGATTTAAACCGATCTCTAACTGTTAAGGATTAGGATCAGACCTTTATGGGGGCAGATTATGCCACATCCACTATGAGGTTTCTTGTGTCTTTCTCTGAAGCATGTGGTGCTGACAAAGATGCTGTAGTAGGTGGATTAAGGGTCTGATACGTGTATAGCAATTCCTATTTTTCCTCACTCTGCAAGCCGCCAGCTGGCTGCAGACCAGAATGTGAAAACCTCTGCAACAGAGAATTCTGAAAACTAGGAGGGCAGATTTGAAGTGGACTCTGGGATGGATAGGAAGCCAAGAAAAAAGGAACAAGAGATAACTCCTGCACTGAGAGAGTAATCTGGCCAAAGCAGTTGGGACACCCTGAAGATTAGACAGAAGAAAATGTACAGCAGGAAGGCCATATAATGAGGAATTGTAGTAATCAAGGTGGAAGAAGATTAAAGCACAAGCAGAGTTACAGCTGAGACAGGCTCAAGGGAAAGAGAAAGTCTGGCAGTGCTCCAGAGGTGATAATAGGCAGATTTACTGACCAAAGAGAGGTGGGAGGCTAAAATAAAGTAATGTTGGAGGTCAAGAATGACTCCAAGTGTTTGGGCTTTGAAGCAAAGTTAAAATCTGAGCTAAAGAGGTAGGACCATGGGACATAAAATGTGATTTTTACTAAATACATAGATTTTTTTTTAAAATATCTAAAAATGTTACATTTGTTACCCCAAAATCTGGATGTGAGATCTGCAGCTGAGCTCTACCAGGTTGCGCATTGGCAGGTATGAGTGGGGTATTTTTGGTTTAGAGATGACCCTGAACCAAAAACCTTTCATCTGGAGACCACTGAACATTAGGACAGTTCTGATCCAGATCTGAATTGAGCAACTAGGTCTCAGCTGTATAATGAACCTGAACCAGAACCTGGAACCCGTGATGTTCAGATCCACAGATGCAAATGTTGTGATTGGGACTAGTTCCCATGGTTAGCAGAGAGGACACTTCAGGCCATTCCCCTGTGTGTCCCATATTGTCTGGGGGATAGTTTGGGAGATTTTTTTTCTTTCTCTTTTCCTACAGCAGAAGAACAAACTGTTAAAGCTTGCCACAAGCAAGCACGAGGGACACTAGAGTTTAGTGGAGCAAAGCTTCCTCCTTTTGGGGCAGTCCTACCAATGCAGCTCTCTGCCTGGCAAACAGTGTGCTGCCATCCTCAAATAACACGAGTGCCCTCTTTTGAAGAAATGGACGTGTCAGCTGCAAGGCAAAGAGATGCAGTAGGAACAAGGTGAAGTTGGATGGGAGGCAGCAATCACTGATGGCCTGATGATATGATGATACATGTGGGCTGTTTTCTCCATCAATTTCTATTAGAATCACTAGGAATCACTAGGAACTGAAGATAAAGGTTGTTTTATTTTTATACTTTAAAGGGATTTACTTTCTCCGGTTTAAATTTAGATTTCTCTCCTCTCATTAGCAACCCCTTTTAGGAATAGATGATGCTAGAAAGAAAGGAAATTTAGGACACTGGTCTAGTATTTAGGAGACCTGCACTCTAGTCCCTGCTTTGCTACAGACTTCCTTTGTGACCTTGGGCAAATCCCTTAGCCTCTGTAATGCTTTCCTACCTCACAGGAGTGTTGTGAGGATAAATTATATTGTGAGGTGCTTAGATACTGTGGTAATGAGAGCCATGTATGTATCTTAGGTAGATTTGGTGGCCCTATCCCAAATGCCCCGAATTCAGCCCATCAAAGCCTTGCATGGGGCAGCATGCCCTTAAACAGCTAGTCTTCCTCCCAGATTGGGCCCTCATAAAAACCTCTCCCTCTATCTGCATCCCAAGTGCAGTTGCAAAGGTTACAGAATGATAAAAGAAAGTAGCTCCCTTTAATGAGACTCCTTAGGCTAATGTAATTTTGAAATAGCAAACTGATCCAGCACACTCATTTCCAATAGCTGCAGTTTAAAAAGGTGGATGGAGATTTGATCCAAATATAGCCTCTGCCTTCTGGGTGCTCATTCGGTGTGAAATGTTAGCCCCTTCTGGACCTTATCATTCAAAATCAAATCTGTGGTTCATAGAGCGCTGACTGCCGTGCTATGATCAGACCATTTGATCTGACCGTTGGCCATCAAACTTGGTAGTCTGCTTACAGAAACTCACAACTCCTAATGTTTCAGAACAACTGACACCCTCCTTCTCCTATCATTCCTATTGAATACTCCCTACCAACAGTAAAAAGAACAGGAGGACTTGTGGTGCCTTAGAGACTAACAAATTTATTTGAGCATAAGCTTTCATGAGCTACTGCTCACTTCATCGGATGCAAGTGAGCTGTAGCTCACAAAAGCTTACACTCAAATAAATTTGTTAGTCTTTAAGGTACCACAAGTCCTCCTGTTCTTTTTGCGGTTACAGACTAACACAGCTGCTACTCTGAAACCTACCAATAGTGCGGAGGATAGGTGAAGAAAACGATTAGCTCACTCACTGACTCGTGAGACTGGATCATCCTTGCTTAGTCTCCATAAGTAAAAATTTTATTGGTCATAAAATGATGCAGACCTTCGGAAAATCTAAAATCCACAATACTGGTGAGTAGATGTTTGGTGAAGAAGTGTTTCTGTGTATTTGATCACAGTTTATATTGACCAGTCATTAGTTTCATTGACTGGCCGCTTATTCTTTTGTTATGGATAACAGCAAGGGGCCATGACTATGCCCCTCGTAACTTTGAATGGATTAGTGAAGTCCCCACTAATTTTTCTCCCTACCTCAGTTTTTTTCATCATCCTTTCATTGTGCAACTCTGGAAATCTTTATTTCCCTTCTCTAAACCTTCACAGTCCTTGCTATCTCTTTCTTAAGATGAGACAGAACTGGATCCAGTGTTCCAGATGAGGATGTGGCATGACTGGCTGCAGTGTCATCTTAACCCTCCTTTAAATGGATTCTCTTTATATCTGTTTTCTTCAAAGCATTACAGGCTATTTAATGTTGATAATACCCAGCACTTACATGCAACTTTGTGGGTTAAAAGCAATGTACAACGAACTGTTAACTAATCAGTGACATCCAGCTCTCAAACCCTTCCGGCAGTAGTTATGTAAGCTATCTAAGGTACTTTTAGATAGCGCCCATCATTGTACTATCTTAGCTCCCCACAGTCTTTAATCTTTCCAACATCTCTGCGAGGTCGGGAATTGCTTTTACCACCATTTTACAGAGAAGGAACAGAGTGACTAAGGCCCTGAAATCAACGGGAGTTAGGGCCCTAAATACCTTTGAGCAGTGGTTCTCAACCACGGGTCTAGGGCTCCCTGGGGGGCTGTGAGCAGGTTTCAGAGGGTCCTCCAAGCAGGACCAGTGTTAGACTTGCTGGGGCCCAGGGCAGAAAGCTGATGTCCCACTGCATGGGGCTGAAGTCTGGGGCCCAGAGCAACTTAGCTTCATGGTGTCCCCTGTGGCATGGGGCCTGGGCAATTGCCCTGCTTGCTATCCCTTAATGCCGGCCCTGGCTGTTATATGCAGAAAACCAGTTATTGTGGCACAGGTGGGCCGTGGAGTTTTCATAGCATGTTTGAGGGGCCTCAGAAAGAAAAAGGTTGAGAACCCCTGCCTTTGAGGATCTGGGTCTAAGTGACTTGTCCAAGGTCTCACAAGAAGTCTGTAGCAGAGCAGGGAACTGGTTCCAGGTCTCCACAGTCCCACTGAAGTGCACTAACTACTGGGCAATCCTTCCTCCTGATTTCACAAATGGAAAAACTGAAGTGCACAGAGATTAAGGGACTTGCCTACGGTTGCACAGTGAGCAAGGAGCAGAGTCAGAAATAGAATCTAAGTTGAGTCCCTTGTACCTACTAGACTATGCTGCTCCCCAGTATGAAGTATGAGACTTTCTTCAGCAGTTCCATAATAAAAATACTTTGCCTTATATAGCTTTTTCCATCGAAGGGTCTCAGTGCACTTTACAAACATAATGAACTTAACCTCCAAACATATCTCTGAGGTTGTAGATAAGTATTATTCCAATTTTAAGGGTGGAGGCAGGGAAGCTGAGGCACAAAGGAGTAAGTGATTTGCCCAAGGCCACATTATAAGTTATTGGTGATACCACCCAGATGTCCTCACTTCCTCTCTACTTTACCCACAGGACCTTCCTTCCTCTCTCTATGGTAAAGGCAGGTTTGCAGCATTTTCGTGCCACCAAGCTGCTTTTTGTAAAGCTCAGGACAATAACAAGAGATCTGTGTCATTATAGTGGAATTGGTGCAAAAAGCACTGTGAACGTTTGTCTGAATCCAGTGGGACAGGAAATTTGGAAGAATCATCCCTCCAACACATTGGCTGGATTGATAGAGCCATACTATTGCAGTGGTTACAGTGATGGAGGATGCTGAAGATCTGCTCTATCGCAAGCTGAATCAGGAATCCTGTCAAAAAGGGAGAAGCCCAGATCGTTATGCGTGCTGTAAAGTAATTAAATACATCAAAGAGATGTACCTATTCCTCTCTCTAATGACCAGGCATTAGAATTGACTCCTGTGGTTTGTAAGATCTTGACCCAAAGACATCTCACGACAGTGTGGGGAATGGATGGGAAATGTAGCAATAACGTGCATCTATAATGCATCTGGTTGTCCTCTAGTTTCTCTCCTTGCCATTGCTATGCCCATTAGCTCATCAGTGGAGGAGTTTTTGTATAAGTTAGATTGGAGCAGCAGGGCTGGGATGATAAGAGCTGGCATATGTGCAGCGCGATACTGTTACCTTCTGCTGCGTATGCCAGTAAAGGAATGGGGGCTGCTGCTTCTTTGAATAAAAATGGTAAATTGGGAATTTAAAAATCAAATTAGCGCACAGAGGAGCTCAGTAAATTGTTGGGGCTATAGACAAGTGCAGGAGTGAAATGGATTCATTAAAATACAAATTATTTAAGAGACCAACCTGAAATGCTATTATGCAGCGTGTCAGTGACTCATTTTCATTTCACTGAGACTCAGCTACAGTTTGCCTGCACATGATGAATGAGCACTTTTTACTTCTTTTTTTGAAACGTGGCACAATATATGCAGTTAGCGCCATAGTGTCTTTCACCCTGTTAAAATCAGGCCCTCGAGGAGCAATCAGAGTGAAATCTTCAAGGTGCACCTCACATGGACTACAAAGTTCAGCATAGTGAAGAAGTAACTGCAATCTAGCTACCCCGGCCTGTTTGGTCTGCCTCGCTACTGTGCGGTACGTTCCCACACAGCTTTAAAGCAGTGTAGCTCTGCTTTCTCTCACCACACTCTGGCTTCCGCTATTTGGGATTTAGCTGAAGTGAGGCTTACGCTTTGTGGGCCAGATTCTGCGCTCAGTGACCACTGTGTAAATCTAGCCATTCCACAGAAGTCAAGGGATTTACCTCAGAATTAGACCCTGCTTAAGCATGCGCCTAACCTTAGTCACATAAAACTAGTAGCACCACTCCTGTGCTTTAAGTAAGGCATCTGCTAAAGTACCTAAAATATGCTTTAGTCAAACACAGGTTATTGGGCTCAGTATAGGAGTAACGTGATGATGTTCTGTGACCTGTGCCATGCAAGAGGTCAGACCACATGAGTTGATGGTCCTGACTGGCCTTAGTCTATGACTCTACTGTGCTGAATTGGGGCCTTACACAACAGCTTCTGATTGTACTATAAATCCAGTACTCTCTGAGCCTGATCCTCCAGTCAATGGGTGTGTTGTCTGGGTAAGGACTGTAAGATAAGGGGCCCTTGTCTCTGCAGATATTTTTCTCTTCTCTATATAGTTTGCTCTGGTTCTGGTAGTTCAATCCTTGCCTAGAACAAAGACGAAAATGTTCTGTCTCCTAAAGGGTTAATTGCAGCTGAATAAAGTTGCAGCTGACTCCCCTGTAACAAGGCTTGGTTAGGAGATTGGCGCTTTAGCTGTGTGAAATTGTGTAGGAGAGGCTAAGAAAAACATTCCGGCCTAAGCAGAGAGATTGGGGTGGGGGTGCGGGTCGGGTCGGAGTGGGAGGGCAGAAGAAGAGAGTTGAGGTAATATCTTTTTTAGAGAGACAGAGTGTTTGTGGTTATATCGCATTCCTAAATCTGTCTTCTCATGAATTAGGCTATGGGACTGGCAGAGAAAGAAGAGGTGGGGTGAGCCAGTCCGAACCGGCCTGGCAGCAAAAGGGGCGTTTTCTTGGCATGGTTTTCACCAACCGTCCTGGCACTCCAAACCCTCTGAGAACCTCAAACAAAGCTCAAGCATTTAAAGGGACACCATTGGGTTAATGTCAGCCAAAAATCTGAAAAGAAAAAAAAAATCCTGAAAATCATTAATAATGTTTCCATGTACTTAAATAACAAGGGCAACCACTTTTTAAAATTGTTTTGGGTTTGCAGTGTTTGCAAATCACTGCATTGGGCTAGTGAGAACCAGCAAGATGAGATGCTAAAGGGAGAACTGACTAGTTAATTTTCCTTGGCCAAGCTGAGAGAAATGCACAATTGGATTTTTAACCTGATTTTCAATGTCAAAAATATTTAAGGACCAGAGCATTTTTCACCAGTACACTTCAAAAGGCTAGATTTTGTCACCATAACCCATGCTGAGTAGAAACTTCCTTACTCCGTAACTCATCCCATTGGCACCCAAGAGACAACTCATGAAATTAGGTATTTTTCAGTACGAGTATGGATATTGTAGTGGCACCCACTGTGCTTCACGGCAGTTGGAAAGCATGATCACCCTCACTTTGCGGGTGAGGAAATGGAGGCACAGAGGGGTTAAGGCCAAAATTTTCAAAAGCGGCCACTGATTTTTCAGATGCCTCCATTTTGGGGGCTTTCAATCTTTGGGGCATTGAAAACAAGAGACAACCAAAATCAACAGCCACTTTGGAAGATGTGGGTCTCTGTGACTTGCTCAAGGCCCGACAGAGTTTAGGGACAGGGTGATGAAACATGTCTGGCAGAATGGAGTCAGCTGACTTCTTTTCTCTGAGGATGAGATGGATTTCTGTAATGTCCTGGCATTAGATAAGACTTCGATTTAATGCCTTATCATCTCCTGAATTCATCTTCAGCGCTAACAATACGTTCTAATGCTGTGCTTCGGTGTGGAGGATAGATGGGGCCTTTTTGGGTTAAACATCTGGGCACTGAATGGCTGACCGCGCTTTGTCCCTGAAGCAAAAGGCCCTGCAAGGAGCCCTTGAGCATGATTTTGAACGGAGAGTTTTCAGTCATTGTTTAGTAGCAAAGTCGCATGTAAATGCAAGGTAAGGAGAGTGTGATGCTATTAGCCAGAGTTCATATCCAGAGCATCAAAGATTTGCATAGAGCCCTTGTTGAACTCACAATGCTCGAAGACACATCTCAGAGAGCACATACAATTCTTAACAGCCCTTTAAAAATACCAGCGCATGAAAAATACATTTGAGGCCAAATTCATCCCTGATGTAACTTCATTGGCTTCAGTGGATGAACTAGAATGATGAATGAACATAGGAATAATTAATGTTTTGCATTTCTGCCGAGCTTTTCTTCCAGGCCTTTGCTAGCATCAACTAATTAAGTGACACAGCCTGAGCTGGGCAAACCCTGCAGGGTTCAGTTTGTGAACCAAACCTACAAGTCACTGTGCAAGGGTTGCAAGTGAATCCATCCCTACCCTGAGTCCTCCATGAGAACATCCCATCCACCTTTCTTCTCCCCTCTGGCACATACTGGCACTGGGGTACCTAGCATTGGCCACTGTCGGAAGACAGGATACTGGGATAGATGGACCTTTGGTCTGACCCAGTGTGGCCGTTCTTATGTTCTTGGTACCAATCTCCCTTCCAAGATTCTGGGCATAGTAGCCTTCTTATTAAATGGAGGGGGTGCCATCTGGCTGCCTGCTATCTTTGCGGTGAGAGGATTCTCAGCCAGGGCCACTGTCTGTGTGCGCACACACACACACGCAATCCAAGGGTCCTCTGGTGACACAAACGTGCCTGACACCTCCAAGATAAAATCCTCCATCTACCACTGCAGCAGCGCTGTACTGAGCAACAGGGCCAGGTAGTGTCCCATGAGGTCTATTGATGTAGCTGAGGAACCATCAGGAGTTGAGAAAAGAAGACTGAGGTGGGTTTTAAGTCTTCAAATATGTAAAAGATTGTCATAAAGAGGGCAGCGATCAATTGTTTTCCATGTCTACTGAGTACAGGACAAAAAGTAATCAGCTTAGTTTGCACCAAGGGAGATTTAAATTAGATATTAGGAAAAACTTTCTAACTATAAGGATACTTAAGCACTGGAACAGGTTACCAAGCGAGATGGTGAAATCCTCCCCATTGGAAGTTTGAAGAACAGGCTACACAAACACTTGTCCAGGATGGTCTTGGCTAAAGCTACATCTACACTACAAGCTAGGGGTGTGATTCCATTGCTTGTGTACACATACTCGGGCTAGCAGGAGTGAAAATAGCAGTGTAGCCACAGTAGCACAGGATGGTGTATGCCCAGCTAGCCTTTCCTTTGCTTGGTGGGTGGGAATTCTTGTGGCTACTGGAGGCCAGGGTTGAGGGAATTTGGTCCGGGGAGGAGGGGGGGAAGAAAGCAGGATGGAGCCCTCTATTCTCATGGTTAAAGAAAAAGGAATCTCACAAACTATTTGAAATCTCTATTGAAATACTCTATCTGGTAAGCTCAATCTAATGGTCTATGTATGGTCACTCAGTGTAGATGAGATTTTTGGAGTGTGGGAAAAGTCCTCAAGCAAGTGGAACACGTGGCAGCAGCAAACACATGTTTTGCCTCCCTCTTCAGAGCCTGCTCACCATTGGTCTAGCATTGTACAACGATGTTGTAGCTTACAGAATAGAGCCTCATGCTGGTGGTTAAGGGTTCAAACCCTGCTGTCAGTCCATGTGGGGTTGTTTATATTTAGATCCCTGCCTGCCTCCTGCTGCAGAAGGGGAGCCTGGCAGCTTGTTCCTTTCAACCCTAATGCTTGGTTTATGTTTTCAAGGCTGTCTTTGCAAGGAAAAAGGGCTAGGGACTTACTCTTTAGAAAACTGAGCTTCTCCTTCCCTTTAGGGGGTCAATGGGCCCCAAAAGCCAGCTCTGGGCACAATATAAATACCAATAATCAAATGAAATGAGACTCATTCAGAAAGCTGGGAAGTGAATGTAAAGTCTTTGTAGCATCTCTGTGAGCCTGCAGGAACTGAGCGGAATTTCTCCAGGAGACGACTTGAACTTTTAATTGCATTTTGACTTTCCAGCTTGCTTCCCTTTAATCACCACTGTGCAGTTCAGTGGCTCCCACCCATCCTGGGAAGGTGAAACTGGAGCAAGACTGGAGACAGAGTGTGAACGAAGTCACACAAAGGGCTGCCAGGGTTGGTTGCCCAATGTTTAGACTGCACTTATAAATTATGACCTCTGTGAGCACTAAATATGAACAATGCCTTAAATGAGATGGGACATGCACAGCCCATAGGAAACAATATTGTATGAGCCAGTCTACACCCAGGGATAAAGATAAAATAAATGATCTGTGTTTATATTGTAAATAGAGTACACTTCATGCGTGCTGTGCTAATATGGCACATCCAAACAGTATTCCCACATTCCCATCCATTATCAAACCATGCTGGGAGAAATTTTAAGGCTTATACTAATTTTGTTAGAAACTCTTCATAATGCATTACAGTAAAATGAAGGTCTGGAAAACATGTCTTATAATGAGAGAGTAAAGAACTATTTCATTTACCCAAGAGAAGGTTAAGAGGTGACTTGATCGTAGTCTGCAAGAACCTACATGTAGAAGAGATCCAGCAGAAAAGGCAAAATGAGATACTGTGGATGGAAACTGAAGCTAGACAAATTCAGACTAGAAATAAGATGCAAATGTTTACGAGTGAGGGTCATTAACCATTAGAGCAATTTATCATTCTCCATCATTTGAAGTCTTTAAATCTAGACTGGATTATTATTATTTAATTGTATTATTGTAGTGCCAAGGAGCCCCAGTCACGGATCAGAACCCCACTGTGCTAACTACTGTACAGACACAGGACAGGAGGATTATATGTTTCTAAAATAGATGCTCTATTTCAAACAAGTTGTGAGCTTGATGCAGAAACTACGGGGTGGGGTTCTTTGGCCTGTGTTATGCAGGATTAGATTATTATGGTCCCTTCTGACCTTAAAATTTGCATATGCAAGAATAAAATAACCCTTTGTTTTGTATAGAAGATTTCCTGCAAACTGGATCCCAAAGCACTATGTAGACTTAATGAATAATACAAGTTAAATACAAGAGTTAAATACTAAATAACAGGGATATTAAGAGCTATGGACAAGGGAGGAAAAATATTTTCAGTGGCATTTGAAAAAATGTGGAGGGTTTTTGAGGCAAAGGAAGACAAACATTGCAGTGGAGAATGCTTTTGTACCAACAGAAGGAAGATTGTGGGTATCTGGTATACTGAATATTATTAAGCTTTGAAGTATTAGATTTTAATGGGTAATTATTGGTAAATGTTGATTTTACTGTACACACACAAACCAACAACAAAAATTTCCATTGATGTGATGATGATGATGATGAATTTTACAGATAGGCAAAGTAAGAAAAATACTATTTGAGAACTTATTAGAGTTTGAGTTACGGATATTTGCTTTGTATATTTTGACGTGATGTGAAGAATTTGTGTTTGAATGGTTATAAAGCTTTAACTTTTTGTTTGGCATCTACTGTCATTAAGTAATTATTGTCTGGCCCCCTATTTTCTGAGTCCCACTCTAAGTTCCAACGTGTGAAAATTAAAATTAATAAGAAAAATGTAAAATGCTTAAAACCAATAATTTGTTGCAACTGTGAAAATTTAGATTGATAACAAATAAAAAGACTTAAAAATAAGCATTGTTATTAGCCATTGAAATGATAAAAGAATAACAATAGGACAGCTATTCCTATTATATAATGCAGTTGGAAGAAGAGGAGATAAAAGTCTGGATGTTTCCAAGGGAAAAAGAAATGACCCAAGATCTCAATTTCAACTGAAAGAACATACAAGTTCAACATTTTCATTTTTCACATTGTATGTCGTAGCAGTTTGCTGGGCAGGGTCAGGGAACAGATAATGAATCTGCAGAAATGCAGTTATTTGTATAGCTGAGCCCATTAGAGCTAAGATTCTGTCAACTTTTCCATATGAAAGGACATTTTTCACCAGGTTGTGGCTGGGACATAAATAGTTTCATTTCAGACTGAAACACAGTCAGTAAGTTCTCAGCCTGAGAGCACTTTTTTAAACATGATATTGGGAAGGAAATCAGGTCTATCACATTTTTAATGTGGGAGAAGCAAAATGACATGTTTGCCTCTAGCCATTAACATGAAATTCTGCAGGCATCTATGGCCTAGTCCAAAACCCATGGAAGTCAGGGGGAGTCTTTCCATGTATTCCAGTGATTTTGGATCAGGTCCTTATTCCATAATAGGGAATAGCTGCTTGTGTACTGAGTCACAGTCTAGGTCTGAGCATAGGAGTAGTAGCTAGGACTTCAAATCCTTCTGATTTGAACTCTGATACTGATTCCCCTCTGTAGCTTTGGGGAAATCACTTAAAGCTGGATTGTCCTTGAGTCATTGCATGGAGAGGGTGGAGTGGGGAGATAAGCAAAGAGCTGCGCTCTCATCTTGTGCAAGGGTCAGAGACAATTTGCTGTCCTCTGCACTCAGGGGAGTTGTGATTCACGAGGCATGCCATATTCCAAAACTGCATATAACAGTTCATTGGGAAGAGGAGGGCTCAGGGGCCATGAGAGAAGCTACAGTATTATGAGTCCATTGGCAGGAAGGAAGGTCTTTTGGTTAAAGCACTAGCCGTGGGATTTGGGAGATTGGAGTTCAATTCCTGGCACTACTGCAGCTTTACTAATCTAACTGATCACCAGATATGGGCGTGGGAAGGGATTTTCCCCGAGGTCAGATTGGCAGTGATCTAGGGTGTAGAGAGGGGAATTCACCTTCCTCTGCAGCATGGTGTGTGGGTCACTTGCCAGGATTATCTGGATATATCTCACTTAATCAGAACCGGTGCTAGGCATAATCAGACTAAGCAATTGCTTAGGGCCCCAGGCAGCTCAAGGGGGCCCCCTATTAATTATTAGCACGTGTTGTGGGGTGTGTGGTAAATATTCCTGTGTAGGGCTCCCAGTGTGCTAGCACTTGGTACTGCAGGGGCCTTGGGCCGTGGTGTATCTCTGTTCCTGCTAGTCTCTGCCAGTGGCACATGATAGTCTAGTCTCCTGCGGGCTTTAATACTTTGGTCCAGCTTCAGTAGTTGAGTTTAGTGTGCAGGTGCTGGTAGTGTTAGTGGCCAGTGCTATACAGAAGGTCAGACTAGATGACCTGGTGATCCCTTCTGGCCTTAAGCTCTAACTCTGTGACTTCCTGTGTGACCTTGGGCAAATCACTTAACCTCTCTTTGCTGTGGTCCCCATCTGTAAAGTGGGGTAGTAATACATTCTTTCTCCTACCTTGGTCGGTCCAGTCCATTTAGAGCATAAACTCTTTGGCAGGGACTATGTCTGACTATGGGTATGAACGGTGCCTGTCACTACGGGGCCCCGATATTGGCTGGGGCCTCTAAATGCTGCTGTCATGCAAGTTATGAATAACACTAATAATGAATGCTCTCATTTTAAATTAATCTGTATTAACGTTCATTTTCAGTAGCGCCCACGCTCTCCTTGGGTAACTGTTAACTAAGGCTGTAGAGCAGACTCATTTAACTCTCTCTCTAAGTGGTCTCGGTGCCACTGGATAGGACATAACACCACACCCAGAATGTGTCTGGGTTACGCTGGCATCTTGTAAACACAAATGGAAGTGGAGTCCCTGCCTTGAAGCTCTGACCCTCTAAAAACAAAAAAAGTACTTTAAGCTTTAAAAACAAGCAGAAAGAATTGGCTGCTGGCTAAGGAATTTATACTCTAGCAGAGTGATCTAGCAATATATCCAGTATTTATGTATATATTCATTTAAGCAGCTATATATGCATTCATTTGATTTATATGGTGTATCGGTAGGAGCAGCAGTTGTGACCACTCTTCTCTCTGACACAGCCCTCACACTGTTTGTTATCCATATGCTTTCTGGGCTCTGACTGCAATTCAGCACAGTGAAATGAGCGCGATCTTCAGTGCAGGGATTCACAATTGTTTCATACCTGCTTGGTGGTTGGTGGAGACGGGAAAAGGGTGAAACAGAAGGATGAATTTAATTTGTGATTCTCAGACTTTGTGACTTATCGAAGCCCAGAGCTCCTCATGCTGCCACGTTGGTCATCCTTTTAGGTGTACGGCACACAGTTTGATTGTGGAATAGTGAAAATGCATCAGTGTCCTTGTAAATGGGGATGTGCCAGCCTCAGACAGTTCAGAGGTTCTCTTTGGATAAGCACTCCGACCCTGGTTTAGGAAAGCACTTAAGCTCATATTTAACTGTAAGCACATGTTTAAATCCTTTTCTGAAGCAGGGTCTCAAACTTTTGAAAGCTTATCAGACCTTTGAACTAGTTGGGTCTGCAGAATATCCTCTCTCTAATGGCCTTATCTGGCCCCCGTCATCGAAGTAGCTGAGCGCCTCACAATACCCTTACAGCACCTGTGAGGGAGAGCCAGAGCTATTATCCCCATTATACAGATGGGAAATGAAGGGCAGAGAACTTTGTTACTTGTCCAAGGTCCCATAGGAAGCCTGTGGCACATCAGGAAATTGAGCCCAGGTCTCCCAAGTCCTAGCCTAGTTCCCTGGCCTCTGATTATCCTTCCTCTCAAATTGGATGGTCAATCTCATCAGAAAATGTCTCCTGCTTTTCCTGCTCTCATTTATCCTAGAAATAGGGAAGGTGGGGAAAGTTATCAAAACATTTTCCAAGCAACAGTAAAGGTTTAATTCAAGTTTCGGCAGAGGTTCTGCACAGGTCTTATTTCACCAGCCCTCCTTAAAACCTATTTGATACTTAAGTGATGTGTCTCATTCCCAATGTGCAATGTCTTTATGCTAGACAGAGGTGTGGGTTGTGATGTTGTTGTCCCTGTTGTCCCTTACAAGCTAAGCACAGTTGAGCTAGCTCAGTACTGTGAATGATTGTACTAGGAGCGCTGTCATTTGTATAATGTGCACTAAAGGCCTCACCTCTTGTGATCACTGAAGAACCTATGATACCATTTTAGTAAGAGTGGAGGAGATAACCCCAGTAACCTGAGTGGATTCCAGTTTCGGTGATATTCTGCCTAGCCAACACTTTCTCTCAAGTTTTACTTGGCTAAACCATTCTTCTTCACTCTGTCTTAAACAGATCCAATGTGTTGCTTTACACTGTTGAACAGCTGGTATGCTTCATCCCAGAGGTGGCTGCATTTTGGTGGTTGTTGAAGTGGTTCCCTCTATAGAGTTTATACTGTGTATTAATTTGGGGCAGATACTCAGCAAATGTAAACGACTGTAGTTCCAGTGAAGAAAGTGGGGTTTTACTGATTTACACCTGAGATTCTGCAAAAAGAAAAGGACTACTTGTGGCACCTTAGAGACTAACAAATTTATTTGAGCATAAGCTTTCGTGAGCTACAGCTCACTTCATCGGATGCATTCAGTGGAAAATACAGTGGGGAAATTTTATATGCACAGAGAACATGAAACAATAGGTGTTACCATACAGACAGTAACGAGAGTGATCAGGTAAGGTGAGCTATTACCAGCAGGAGGCGGGGGGGGGGAACAAAAACCTTTTGTAGTGATAATCAAGGTGGGCCAGTTCCAGCAGTTGACAAGAACGTGTGAAGAATAATGGGGGAGAGGGAGAAATAAACATGGGGAAATAGTTTTACTTTGTGTAATGATACATCCACTCCCAGTCTTTATTCAAGTCTAATGTAATGGTGTCCAGTTCGCAAATTAATTCCAATTCTCGTTGGAGTCTGTTTCTGAAGTTTTTTTTGTTGACGAATTGCCATTTTTAGGTCTGTAATTGAGTGACCAGAGAGATTGAAGTGTTCTCCGACTGGTTTTTGAATGTTATAATTCTTGATGTCTGATTTGTGTCAAATTATTCTTTTACGTAGAGACTGTCCAGTTTGGCCAATGTACATGGCAGAGGGGCATTGCTGGCACATGATGGCATATATCACATTGGTAGATGTGCAGGTGAATGAGCCTTTGATAGTGTGGCTGATGTGATTAGGCCCTATGATGGTGTCCCCTGAATAGATATGTGGACAGAGTTGGCAACAGGCTTTGTTGCAAGGATAGGTTCTTAGGTTAGTGGTTTTGGTGTGTGGTTGCTGGTGAGTATTTGCTTCAGGTTGGGGGGCTGTCTGTAAGCAAGGTCTGGCCTCTCCCAAGATCTGAGAGAATGGTGGGTCATCCTTCAGGATAGGTTGTAGATCCTTGATGATGCACTGGAGAGCTTTTAGTTGGGGGCTGAAGGTGACGGCTAGTGGCGTTCTGTTATTTTCTTTGTTGGGCCTGTCCTGTAGTAGGAGACTTCTGGGTACTCTTCTGGCTCTGTCATCTGTTTCTTCAGTTCACAGGTGGGTATTGTAGTTGTAAGAACGCTTGATAGAGATCTTGTAGGTGTCTCTGTCTGAGGGGTTGGAGCAAATGCGGTTGTATCGTAGAGCTTGGCTGTAGACAATGGATCGTGTGGTGTGGTCTGGATGAAAGCTGGAGGCATGAAGGTAAGTATAGCGGTCAGTAGGTTTCTGGTATGGGGTGGTGTTTATGTGACCATCACTTATTAGCACCGTAGTGTCCAGGAAGTGGATCTCTTGTGTGCACTGGTCCAGGCTGAGGTTGATGGTGGGATGGGAAATTGTTGAAATCCTGATGGAATTCCTCAAGGGCTTCTTTTCCATGGGTCCAGATGATGAAGATGTCATCAATATACCAGAAGTAGAGTAGGGCATTAGGGGACGAGAGCTGAGGAAGCGTTGTTCTAAGTCAGCCATAAAAATGTTGGCATACTGTGGGGCCATTCGGGTTCCCATAGCAGTGCCACTGATTTGAAGGCATAAATTGTCCCCAAATGTGAAATAGTTATGGGTGAAGACAAAGTCACAAAGTTCAGCCTCCAGGTTTGCCGTGACATTATCGGGGATACTGTTCCTGATGGCTTGTAGTCCATCTTTGTGTGGAATGTCGGTGTAGAGGGCTTCTACATCCATAGTGGCTAGGATGGTGTTTTCAGGAAGATCACCGGTGGATTGTAGTTTCCTCAGGAAGTCAGTGGTGTCTCGAAGATAGCTAGGAGTTCTGGTAGCGTAAGGCCTGAGGAGGGAGTCTACATAGCCAGACAATCCTGCTGTCAGGATTTTTTTTTCCCCTTCTGCTGGTAATAGCTCACCTTACCTGATCACTCTCGTTACGGTGTGTATGGTAACACCTATTGTTTCATGTTCTCTGTATATATAAAATCTCCCCACTGTATTTTCCACTGCATGCATCTGATGAAGTGAGCTATAGCTCACGAAAGCTTATGCTCAAATAAATTGGTTGTTTTCTATGGTGCCACAAGTACTCCTTTTCTTTTTGCGGATACAGACTAACACGGCTGCTACCCTGAAACCTGAGATTCTGGCATTCAGTAAAGTCCTTTGGGATCCCTTAGGATAAATCTGGCTTACAACTATTACAATTTTGAATAATACACCCTGTAAAATCTTTTGAACTCTAGATAGATTATTTTAATAAGGACTTAATTGCCTTAATAAGGATTTTTGCTGGCTTGTTATAGTCCTGGCTTTTTGGTTAAGAACGTTTTGGCAGCAGGTAACTCATTTTTTGACTCAGATTCTGCATATAAACATAATATGGATGCCACAGAGAGTAATCTTCCATGACTCGGAATAGATAGTTTCTAATTCTGGCACTAGCTGGAAATGGCTCCTGACTCTGCAAAACAAATGGTTATTAGAAATTAATTTTTTCCTCAAGACTCATCCCTTCCCCAATGCCCACAAGAAAGGAGCCAATAATAATGATTTTTATTAAAATACAAGACAAAAATTAACTACGATCAATTAAATTGCCAGTATATGGAATCCCTAAACTATGATCACTCTGCTATAGACTTTGTCCATTCTCTCCTCCACATCTCCTCCCTCCTGCTGTTTCCTTTCACTTGTTGCATCACATCTAAAATTAAGTCCAGCTCCTTCAAACGCTTGTGCATCTGCTTGACTTTATTACCGTGAGTCCCACTGCTTATAGTAGTGAAGTTGAGTCTGTGCATAAAGTGTTCAGAGATCAGGGACTTAGAGTGTAAACATTTTGGGGATGGGGAACTTATATTTTCATTTCAGTAACAGTTTCAATAGCATTTTTTATTAAAAACAAGAAGTCACCAAAAATTTGTGAAAAAATTAAATTAAAATAAAAAGTTCATCAGATTTTCACACACACACACACAAAAGGTCTTGAAAAAAAGGCCTCTTTTGGACAAATTACATTTTTCTTTGAAAAATTTCAACCAGATATGGGAAAGTGTTACTTTTAAAATTGAAAGCATTACTTTCTCTCTGCAAGTAACAGTTTCAATACTTTGTTACTGTTTTCCTACTGGCAAAAGTTGGAGAATATTCAAGAAGTGGGGAAAACCCCTCAATTGTGAAACCAAAAATTGCAATAATTAAAAAAATCACCTTTTTCCTCTGAAATGTTTTGTTTTGAAAAATTTGTGAAAACAAAATGTTTCATCTTTAGTCACAACAAATAATTTCCAAAAACAAATTTCATGAAATAACACCAAACAAAATTGTGGAAAACCAAAAATTTCAGAAAGCAATTTTTTTTGTTTTTCCCCTTCCCCGAAATTTTTTTTTTTAATTTCCAGAAAACAAAAAATGTTGTTGAAAAAAGAATTTAATTTTCAATCAACTCTAATCTGCTGCTGATGTGCAGGGGAGTGTAAATAAACTTAAACTCTAGGACTTCATAGGACTGCAGCTCCTGTTACCGAGAATATCAGCCTTTTATATTACCTCTCTAGTTTTAGTAGACTATATTACTTTCCTAACTGTTGTTTCTTATACCAATGAACTACCTTTAGATACAATCTGGCAGTGCATTTCTCTTCTTCCTTCTGCTGCTATGTTTCATGCCATGTTAGAAGTATTTTAGTCTCTTGTAAAAGTCCTTTATAGATTGGAAGACCAGTTCATCCTGAGTAGGGCTGATTGCAAAAATGAGAAATCGATTTCATGAAAAAATTCAAAGTAGTTCCCATTTTTCAGGGTTCAAAATTGACCCATTTTCTATTTTACATGACATTTTTTGCAATATCTTTTACAATAATAATTTTTGAGATTTTTTGTTTACCAAAACCCCTGTTTTCAGTAAAAAAAAAAAAAAAAACTGAATGGGTTTCTGCAAATGAAAGAATTTGGAAATGATTTTGAAAAAATGTTGGTAAAATATTCATAAAATATCAATTAAAAATATAATGGAAAATGTCTTGAAAAACAGAAAATTGCAGTGAAGAAAGTAATTTTTTTTATAAACAGGTCAGAGGAAAAGGCCATTTTTTGACAAAAAGGCCTTTTGTGCAAAAAACATTGACCAACTCTAAATTTGGAGCATACCTACTCTGCCCTGTGTTGTTCCATCCACTTTGATTCCTCCCCTCCAGCCCCCATTGCTCAATTTTGTCTAGCAAATGACCCTCGGTCCAGCCCTCTTTGGCCACAGCTGCCAGTACTAAGAGAATGGTGAGAATGGCCTCCTCTTCATTCTGCTTTTGTATGTCCAGAGAAGAATTGACAACACCGTGCCCAGAAGGGCTCACATTCTTTGCTCATGCAACTCCATTGGGACTATGCCAAGAGGGAAATTGGTTCAGTGAGTTTGATACTGCATTGTTTGCACACCCCACACTCCTATTAGAAATCAGTGGGGTGTGCGAGGGAGTGTTGTGTTGGGTTTGGTGTGCCGGGGCTGGGTGGTGGTGATGGCCTGTGATACAGGGGAGGTTAGACTAGATGATTTGGTGGTCCCTTCTGGCCTTAAACTCTAAGCCCTATGACTCTGCAGAAAAAAGTGGTGGTTGGCGATTTCTGTTCCTCTCCATTGCAGGATCGGGCTGGCATTTATTGGATAATGCCCAAGTTTTGCTTTTGCCTTATCTGGGGCCCGGTGTATTGCTAGCACTGACTTCACTTATTAATTTACCCAGACACTCCCTAGAAACCTGGTAGTCAGAGAAATTGCAGATAGTAGTTTGGGTGTGGGGATGGAAGCCGTCTCATTTTTTGTCTAAATACAGAGGGCGTACAGTAAGTGTTTCAAAAGTCAACTTGTTCTAAATAACGACCTCCTTAAATCAATGCCTTGAAAGCACTGTGTTGCCATCTGGGTATTTGACACTTGGTTTCACCTCTTACGTTAAAAGACTCACCCTGTATGAAATTTTTAATTAGACTAAAGCTGTGATTTGGGGGTTTTTTTTAATGTAATGTTATAGTGTAAACCAGCAATCCAAAGCATGAAATGTGTATACTGGTGCTCCTCTGTTTTAAAAATATCTTCATAATACCTTAGGACAGACAGAAAAAAGCTTGATTATCTATGTCTGTAGTATTTGGCTTGATGCACTGAAACTCGCACAACTTACAGCTGTCAGGGAATGAAAGAATTTCAAGAATCAGAGTGTAAAGGATACAGGTAGCTATGTAGATGGCAAGGGTTCTATCCTGAAAAGCCTGGCTCAAGTGAGGAGCAAGTCGTTCTAATCTAGCCACCAGAGGCAATGTGGTCTAGTGGCTAAGGCACTGGCTTGGGAGCCAGGAGATAAGGGTTTTTATTCCTGACACTGCCACTGATCTGTTGTGTGCCCTTGTGCAAGCTGCTTTACCTTTGCTTTCCTCCCCAACTCTTTGTCTTCTCTTGTTTATTTAGATTGTAAGCTGTCCAGTGCAGACCTGTCTCTTATTATGTATTTGTACAGTGCCTGGGACAATGGGGTCTGGTCTCAGCTGAGGCCTCTAGGTGCTACTGTGATACTGTGTGTTGGGTTTAGTGTGCAGGAGATAGTGGCCTATGATATATAAGAGGTCAGACTAGGTGTTCCCTTCTAGCCTTAAATCCTATGACTCTGTGACACAAATAAATAATAGGGCCTGGTTCTCCTCTCATACTGGTGTAAATCAAGAGTGATTCTAGTGAGATGTAAGTCAGTTGCATGGGTAGGATTGCCAACATTGTATTTCAAAATAATGGACTGGTTTTTTAGCACCCCTGCCCCACTCTTCCTCCCAATATTATTATTACCATTATTATTATCATCATTATTATTACTATTGATGATAATAATAATTAAATATAATAATCAGTGCTCACTTACATTTGCCAGAGGTATTTAGTGCTGCTTTTTGCAGCACTCTGCAACTCCTCATCTTGAACAGATATAAAAAATATAAGAGCCGTCCCATAGGCTTGCTCACGTAAGTCTATCTCACCTGAGGAAAATGATGCTGGATTGGCCCCTGATTCATCAGACTGGAACTGATGCAGCACAGCCCTCTGCATGAAGGCATATTATTCCGAGGTCGCTTTTGAACCCTGGAGACAAATGTGGATTTCTGATTGTCTGTCGGTGATGTCATTCCTTTATTAATAGTGCCTGGAAATGCATGTGCCTAATTGTTCTCTCTCTCTGTCTCTCGCTTTACTATATGTAAATTCCATTCATGGCTCAGGGAAACTCCAGGCAGTGCATTTCGAGGGGATTACTGTACCTGTTGATGGTTAAAGACACTCAGTCTTCCACCTCATGCCTCACCCACCACCTGAGTTGTGAGATAATAACCCAGACCAGTACTGCCTGTGGGATCTTATTGGCTAAATAAAACCACATTTATGTGCTCCTTGCCTCTGTTTTCCTTCCTGCTCAGCAGATTAATGCACAATACCTGATGCTTTGTTAAATTATACCCAGATCCTTTTAAAAAGAGGTGAAAACATCTAATCCCACCAGTTTTCCTTAGTTTCAGCAAGTTTCGCGTTTAAAAATGAAGCAAAAAAACAACCACCACCCCTACTTCCCCCTGAGAACTCTGATTTTAAACTGGTGTAAATGAAAACAGTTCCATTAACTCCACTGGAGGAGCTATGTCAGATTACAGCGGGTGAGGATCTGGTCCAAAGGGTGTCAGGCATTAAGTGTATGCTATATCTATAAACATCACCTTTTAAAAAACAGAATCTTTCAAAGGAACTTAATTTACTTGTTTTGAAAACGAAGCATGAAAAGCTACTGGTAAAATTGGTCTATGTCCCACACACTGGTTAGATCTTAATAGTACAGGTGGACAGCTAGGGCTCTGTGCCAAATACTTTTGGTTTACAGGGAGTGGTGGGAGTGAATTCTCATAACCGCTCCTTGAAAGGCTTAACTTTCCTCACACAAACCAATGACAATCTCCACTCTACTGCAGACACCCTCGGAGCAACGTTGCCAGCTTCCCATTAAAACAAGCGGCGAGTTTTATGATAGACCACGCACAGTGGGGACAAAAGGGGGAATACAAGAGGCGAAAAGGTGGGTTGAACGCTGCACTTTTCCACACTGTGGTGGGTTTCCAAAAGATTTTCCTTACAGTGTTTGTAGCTTATTTAAACAAGGGGAAGCAGCCTGAATTTCATGTGCCGAGGCTTATCTAGTTCATTTCTAAAAGATCTCCAGTGTGCCTAGAGCTCTGTAGCATGTTTCGGTTGCTGTCCTCTGTTATGATCTATCACGGCTTACATGAATTTTAATTGCTATTCAAACCAGAACCTGCAATTCTCTTTCTGATTTACTTGTGCAGCTCCTTGATTCTTTACCAGGCATGTAATGCAGCGTCTCAATTGGTGTGGTTTTTGCAAGTCCGGTTCAGATTTTTTGTATTTGTGTTTAAAAGAATCTGTTAGCTTCTCCTATTGATTAGGCAGGTGGGTTCTGAGCACAGGCAAAATGTGTAAAATGATTGATGATTTTATTTTATTTTTAATAATTTTTGTTTCAAGTTTTGCTTCTTTGAAAATTCTAAGAGAAAAAAATCCTTTAAATGTCTTAGTAGATGGAATACTTATGGAATAATTATCATCAAGAACTCGTTTGGAATGTAATTCTTATTATACGGCTGGTTGGTACGGCTTTATGAAGTTTAAACTGATCTGCTTTATGCTGTCTGTGCAGAAAGCAGTAATTGTGTGGAGGAAACAAGAAGTACTTTATCCTAAAACCTTGAGTCATCCCTATTTGGAAACTCAGGTTAAAATACTAGTGAGTGTCTCTGTAGATCTTTTTGCTTCTTTTTTAGCGAGTCCGATGCTGATATGCTTCCAATGCAGTGTTACAGAATTAACTTTTGTTGTTGTTCATTTTCTAAGTGGAAGTCAAAGTGCTGTTTTGATGGTTCAAAATCTCTCGCAAACCGTGGTAACAGAGATAGCTATACCAGAGTATGTGATGAGGGTAATTCCCATAGCCATGTGCTACATAACATTCCATATATTTGCTTGATTTCTTGCTTATGATATTTGAGATGTTCTTATTAAAAGCCAGACTTGGCTATTTAAAGATTTTGCAGCCGGAAAAGGATTTTCAGTGCTCAGTGATCTTTGAGTTATTTGTCTCTTTTGTATGAAGTGTGCTTGTATAGACACAAACCAGTTCAGAAATTTCTTAGTTATATGATTGTGCAGAGAAATAGAATTCGTTCTGCTCTTGTATAAGCACAATACCACTATGGTCTAATCCCTCTAGTTACATTATTATGGGGGAATGCAAGTGGTTGCGATAATTTTTTTTCTTCATTGGATTATGGGGCTGTTAGTGAATTGTAGCATAGTTAGGGGGCTACAAAAGCATCCTTGTATATATGTGCCAGTACACCTCAGGCCAATCCATCACAGTCCTTTTTTAAGCAGAGCCGCTTGTGTGTGGTTTTGTGAAGTGAATGAATGCCCACTAGGGGATAGTTGTGAAACTGACGTTGATGGTCCACATATTACCAAGTCAAATTTGAATCCAGGTCCCTGGAAATGAAGTTTGTGAGGGTGGTCTAGGTGATGAAACTCACTGTTGAAATCTTTCTTAAATTCTAATCCCAGACTCATTGCACCACAGGACAAATCCTCAACTGGGATAAATTGGCATAATTCTCTATGCTCCTATCAGAATTTACCTCAGCTGAAGATCTGCCACAGTCTGTCCCGGGCAAGTCACTTAACTTCTCTGTGCATCAGTTTCCCCTCCTGTGAAATGTAGATAATAATAAGTATTTCCCTATTTCAGTGATGTTGTGAGGATGAATTAATGTTTATGTTTGTGTCGAGCATTACTATTGATAAGTCGGTGCATTTGGGACATCCAGCTCTCTCCTCACAAGCAAGCTGCTCTCAGATTTAATTTTGAAAGATGGTTGCTTACTTGCACAGCAATGACTTATCATGAGTTGAACTGTGCATATCCAAACAGGTATGGATTTACTTACTACAAGAGGCTGCAGCCATTAGAGTCTAGTTTATACTTATTAGCACACACAATTATATTTGCATATTAGCTAATGCTGTTCAGATTGACCAAGTCAGTTTTTTCCAATTGTCCTGGACCTGAACCATATGAAACCCAACACCTAAACTAGATGCAGTTGGCCTAGTTTAAAGCAGAATAGCTCCTTACCTTTGTGCCTGTGTCACAAATATATACGGCATTCAGGGACACATGAAACAGTACTAACACTTAGCGCTCAACACCTGATCCTGCAAACCCTTTTTCATGTAAGTAGTCTTTATCAATGAAAGTAGTCTTATTGAAATAAATGGGACTAAGCCCCTTGGGGCAGGGACCATCTTTTGTGTGCACGGCGGGGTCCTGGCCCGTGATTGGGGCTCATAGGTGCTACAGTAATACAGATAATAACAATAATAATACTCTCACAAGTAAGGGACTGCTCCAGTGAATAAGGGTTTTCAGGATCAGGCCTTTATCTTTTGCTTTACATGCCTGTTTCTTTTCTTAGGGCAAGTCTACACCATCAGATGAAGTGAGCTGTAGCTCACGAAAGCTTATGCTCTAATAAATTTGTTAGTCTCTAAGGTGCCACAAGTACTCCTTTTCTTACTACAGAATTAAGTTGACCTAAGTTACGTTGATGTACAGCCACTGGAGTAATTAAATTGCTTTTCTATATCCACACTATGTTCCTTGTGTCGGCGGTGCATGTCGTCACCAGGAGTGCGTGCACCGATTGAACTATCAGTTGGGGGCATTGTGGGATGGCTTCTGAAAGTCAGAAACAGTTGATGTCAGCAACTTGGTGTCTACACTGATACTGTATCGACCTAGCTACAACGACGTGAGCACAACGCCTCTCGCAGAGGTGGAGTTATTAAGTTGCTGAAGTCGGTGAGAGCTACATTTTAGTGTACATTTTACAGAGTTAGGTTGATGTGAGCTGCCTTATGCTGGTCTAATTCTGAAGTGTAGACCAAGCCTCACTTGCACCACTTTTAGTCACTTACGCCAGTGCAAAATGTGTGCAAAATGCTGCCATTCTCACTGGGCAGGGTTTGGCATCCTCTTTGCATTTCCTTTGCCCAGATGGAAATGACTAATCAAGGTGCCAGGCAGTGAGAATCTGGCCCTACATGTTTAAGCGCTTTATGAACACGTAATCATGTAAGTGTGGGATTTTCAATGGCGCTTATGGGAGTTAGACACCATCTAACCGTCTAACTACCATAGGCCCCTTTGAAAATCCTACCCTACATAAATAATTAAAAGATAGATTTCATATATATATATATATATATAAATCATTTCTATATATATAAAATGTAATAAATGGAAAGGCATTCAACTATTTTTAAAGCAAAGAAAGTCCTTTTTTTCAGATTTTGTAGCCTCTGTGCTATTCCTAAAATATGTCACCAATGTAAACATTTTTATAATACATGGTTCTCACAAATCAGATAACATAACAGTTTAAGATAACAAAGAGAGGGTCATAAACTAGTTTTAGCCTTAATAAATCTGGGGGTGTGATGATTTTAGTAAGCATTGTCAGGTCTGGTATACTGAAATCTCCTGAGGTTCTAACCTGTCTCTGTTTCACTGGGCTCTTAGCTCCATTCTAGCAAAGGGAACTCAGGCTGATTAAAATAATTACTAGCAATAAATATTGTGGGTTGTTTTGTTTGATAACCTTCCCCTAGAATCACAAAGTGTTTTACATGTTCCACTGAATCTGTCTCTAAAATGAATTGAAGTAGTAGAATGGTCAATCTTGGCTTTAATTTTAAAGGTCTTATCCCTGCAAGCCTAGTTCACGAGAGAAGCCCCATTCACTTAGCTGAGTAAGGATCACTCATGTGTTACAGAATGAGGCCTTAATACCATGCTGAATAATAAATACAGGCTTTGTTTTGCATGGACAAGTCAACTCCTGTTATGATGGCAGTTTTAGCCAGCACATCGGAGGTCAGTAGATCAGGTTGCACTTTATTTTAATTTCAGTGATGGCAGAAAAGTTTGATTCTTTCCCCCTTTTAAATATAAAGATTAATACAAGGAAAAGGTTAGGCCGCATATAGCAGGGTCCCATCTGTGTTTACAGTAATCACGCAGGTGTAGAATTGTATGGAAATATTTGCTGTGTTCTGATCCAGCTCTGCGACAGTACGGGTTTAGTTAGTGAGACATCTGGATGATTTATTTTCTTTTGGCTGTGAGCTTTAGCGATGAATATAGGAAGGGGATCTGGGGCAGGTTATTTCTGCCCAGAGCGATATGGAGGCTCTTTCACATTAGTTAGACCTTTTTTATTTCTCGCTGTGTGCTCAATAATAACTTTCATTTAAAAAAAAATTAACTCCAGTGCACAACTTGCTTAAAAATGTATTTTTCTCCTCATCTCTACTGATTGGTTCCTGGCAATTGTAAGCTGTGTCCCAGGGCAAGTCCTTCTCTCACGTGTGCCACTTGAGAGGGGAATGGTCCCGTGCTCTCAGCTTGGCTCTGTGAGCCAGAGACCAGAAGAGCGTCAGTGCTGCAAGGTTTAGTTCACACTGGTGTTTGCAGGGGCAGAGAACAAACACCTGCAGCTCTGTGTGAACTCAAATCCCCACCTCACTCCTTTGTCAACCCTCAGCCTGACACCAACAATCCTTGGGATCTCAGTCTCCTGATCGTTGCTGCCTGTTGGGGGCATTTCCTTTCTTGCTGCTTCCTGCCTGGGAGTGAATTTTGGGGGGGGGGGCCCCTGAAGTCCCCCCAGCTGCCACTCTACACATACTATAAGGCCCCTTTACACTGTCAGAACTGTAAAAAGTCAGGCCCTAAGAGTTACGGCTGTATCTGTCCTGGTGCTTGGCAGGTGCTGAAGAGGAAGAGGGGATGTTTCCCTTCATGGTGGCCCTGAACAATATGTTTGTGTGTAAGAGTGGAAGGTCAAAATATATTCTAGACTCCTCAGAAGACCCTGAGATTTGGCCAGGAGTCGGTGGCTCTTTCTAATGGACTGTCCTCCTCTCCCTACCCCCTCCCCAAATATACAAGTTTGGGGAGTTGCCACCTATTGCCCACTGATGGCCCAACTCCAGGAGAGGGAGGAGACCATGGGGCTGGCCCAAAGACAATAAGCATAGAAATAGTGGCGTTTACTGGGAGGAGACAGGATGGAGGTTTGCCAGCTTTCCAGCTATGCAAACAGCCAACACCCGTGTTAGCTGAACTTTCTGTTTATCCTTGCTAAGCCCATCACCATGGTATCTGACACCTGTTGCAAAAGTGGGTTGAGGTTCCGAGAGTATGTCTCACCTGGACCCCAGACTCCATTTGAATGGGGCTTTTAGCTCTGCTAGGAGCTCCTGAGTTCTAATCTTGACTCTGACTCTAATCTCCCTTTATGGCATGGGAGAAGTTACTTAGCCTCCCTGCCTTCAAGTCCTGACAAGAGCTAGGTAGTCCGTGTACTGTGACAGCTGCTTATTATGGTATTTCTAATCATCTCACTTCAGGATGGATAAAAATTGATGATTTTTTTTTTGAAAAATAAAAATTTAATGGATTTTTAAAATATAAATTGCTTGTTTTATTTAAATCAGATTTTTTGATACTGTTTAAATTATAATGACAGGTTTCAGAGTAGCAGCCATGTTAGTCTGTATTTGCAAAAAGAAAAGGAGGACTTGTGGCACCTTAGAGACTAACAAATTTCTTTGAGCATAAGCTTTCGTGAGTTACAGCAGCCGATGAAGTGAGCTGTAGCTCATGAAAGCTTATCGTTAAATTATAATGTTTTTCTTTTTAAAAATAAACCTGTTTGAAATGAAATCTGAATTTAATACAAAATATATTAAGGCCTAAAATTTATTATGCTCTCTTAAAATGCTTAAAAAAAAATAAATGTGCTGAATCCGTGGGCCTCTTTTAAAAACTTTGAGTTAAAGTCTTCTTTTCTGTATATAGAAAGAATCAGGGGAGAACATCAAACTCTTACCGTCAAGCACTATAAATATGGCACAATAGGTCACATACTGTATTAAGGGCTTGATCCTGTGGCGGACCCTACCACTGGGTACAAGAGACTGCAAAGTCATCATAGACATTGGGACCCGGCCTCTGACCCGAGGCATTCATGTATCTCATCAGAATCATCCACTGAGCCCAACGGGGTGGTCTCACACTCCTATTTAATATCTTCTCCCTACCTGAGCTCTGATTGGCTCAGTTCTCAAATTATGAATATTTATGACTCCTCATCCACCATGGAAACTTACTTTCTAGTTCATGGAAAAACACTCATCTGCCCAACAGCTACCAGGCCTTGCTTCTGGATGGTGGAGAAAGTAAACAAGGAAGTGTTATTTACTCCTTCTCATAACACAAGAATTGGGGTCACCAAATGAAATTAATAGGCAACAGGTTTAAACAAACAAAAGGAAGTATTTCTTCACACAAAGCACAGTCAACCTGTGCAACTCTTTGCCACAGGATGTTGTGTAGGTCAAGATTATAACAGGATTCAAAAATAAACTAGATAAATTCATGGAGGATGGGTCCATCAATGGCTATTAGCCAAGATTGGAAGGAATGGTGTTCTTAGCCTCTGTTTGCCAGAGGGTAGGAGTGGGTGACAGGGGATGGATCACTTGATGATTACCTGTTCTGTTCATTCCCTTTGGGCACCTGGCATTGACCACTGTCGGAAGACAGGATACTGGGCTAGATGGACCTTTGGTCTGACCCAGTATGGCCATTCTTATGGTTCTGGGCACTTCCGGTAAATGAACTTTCTCTGCCTCATTGCACATACACAGGCAGAGGATAAACGGACAGAAATCCATGAGCTTCTCAATTGCCTTCCTCTGTCTCTAAATAAATAAAGTATGTCAAAAGGTTACACAAGCATAAATCTTGGATTGTTGGTAATTCTTCTGTTTCACTGGGGATAGGGTGGGATCGGGGATTTATGTAACAAGGGAGAATGAGCCGAGTGTGCAACACTGGTGTCAAAGCAGGACACTGTGGGAAGAAGGAGAACCATTCTTCAGGGTGCAGCCTCTAGTACTGATTTCAGTGCCTGGGATCTGGAGGAAAAAACCCTGCCATGGCTACAAGTCATAAAAAAGGCCCTATTTGAGAATATTTTCAACAAATTCCTGTACCTCTGGGCAAAAAAGGAACACGTGCCAAATGTAACAGTGCAACAAAGAGATGCAAGATCTGGTTGTTAGAATGAAACTACATTATGAAAAATTGTGCTCAGAAGGCAATGGCTTTGAAGATGATGATGTGGACATGTCTGAAAAATCTGGATCAGCTGGTTAGTAAACTTATTTTTGCACCATTCTCATGGACTGCCTGCTATGTCTTACTAGGCTAGTAAATGATAATTTATATTATTGTAATAAATTTATGTTTTGAGTGGATTGCTTCTGAATTTCAAAGTGTTTGTGTTAAAATGTAATTAGTACATTTAATTAAAATGTAATTAGTTTGTTGTAGGAGTATTTATCAATTACATTTTTACTGCTGGACTTCTGAAATGATTTTTTATTGCTCAATGTAATCAAACATCCTAGATGAAGATTTCCTAATTAAAAGTAAAGTTTTATTAGGCATTTATGAATTGTAACATTTACAAAAATTTTCAAGCTGTTTAGTATGTTGCTAGAGATAACATTTTAAATACATTTACACAGTCCTTATGATTTATTATTTTCCCTAGAAAACTGGCTTTAGAATAAATTGTCATTTAAACAGTGGTACAAACAGCTGTAGAAGGAATCTTTCATTTACAATCTCATTTTTTTAAAGCAGTGCGCTGAGTAATACTTTGTAAGTGAAAGTGACTTCTTTTACCATTTTGTTTCAGAGTCCAGTGCAGACATAAGGGGTTCTGAACATCCATCTGCAGTGTCCACCAGCTGTGCTGCAACTAAACATATGTCAGAGAGTAAATTATCTGTATTAAAAAAAAAAGATTTTCTTCATCATCCAATAAAACCATGGATGAGATTGTAATCAAGACCAGCAAATTCCTGGAAGACTCCGTAGACGAAAAGATTGCTCAGTTCATTTATGCAACAAATTCTCCTTTTCGTCTTGTTCAGAACAAACATTTCATTGACATTGTTCAGTCATTACAACCAGGCTACACTCTACCCAGCAGCGCAGACATTCCTGGATACAGTGTATGAAAATGAAATTGAACCGTGTGCAAAAGACACTGACGGAAAATTCGGTTATCTGAGTATTGATGAGTGGAGCAATATACACAAGGATCCAGTAATATGTGCTTTTGTGACAACAGAAAATGGGGTTGGCTGTCTTACAGAAACGATACATCAGGAGATGCCCATACAGCTGAATACTGAAAAGAAGTAGCAGTAAAAGCTACAACAAAGTGTGAACAAAACTCCAAGTGTAAAGTGCATTAAGCTTTGTCACAGACCATGCTGCAAATGTATAAGATGAAAAAAATGTAGAAGAAGATAATGAAGGGAACTTGAAACGTATAACATATGGGTGCGATGCTCATTTGCTGCATCTTTTAGCCAAAGACTTAAGTACGACTCCAGGAATATAGGAAAATGTTGTTGAAATTGCAAAATACTTCTGTAACAACTGCTTTGCTTCACATTCACTGAAGAAAGCAGGAGGACGCAAACTAATTCTCCCCCAAGATATACAGTGGAATTCAGTGGTTGACTGTTTTGAGCTGTTTATTAAGAACTTGCCTATTCTGATGAAAATTTGTGAAGAAAATTGTGACAAAAATAGATAGAACTATCACAGCCAAAGTAGTCAACATCGGACTAAAGAGAAATGTAGAACTTATGTTGGATATCTATGTTGAAATCTATTTCCATCGCCTAGGACAAACAGCAGAAAGATTGCTGCTGTATTGCTGACACTGGTAAAATTCTGAAAGAACTTCAAAAGACAGTGAAGAAAGAAACACCCAACAACAAAGTGAAGTTGCAGGCAGTAAAGGAGCGCATGGATCAAGCACTTACTCATCTCATTTTCTTGCCAATATTCTCGACTCAAAGTACCAGTGTAGATGCCTAACTGCTGAAGAAGAACATGCTACTATGACGTGGGGATCTAATAATCACCCATCAAGCATACCAACTATAATACATTTCAGTGCTGGAGGTGAACCATTCAAACAGTACATGTTTGTTAATGATGGTTTAAAGAAAGTCATGCCACTGAACTGATGGAAGTCACTAGCTAAGCAGGCTGGAACCATAGTTTGTTGAAGTGTTAAACCAGATTTTCACAGCGGTAGCCTTTTCTGCAGGCCCAGAAGGAATATTTTCTTCATTTGGACTAAGTCATTCAAAGTTGAGAAGTCGATTGGGAGTTGAAAAAGCAGGATAACTTGTCTTTCTCCTCCAGTCAATGAATAAAAATGAGGAGAGAAAGGATGAGATTGACTGACTAGATTTAAAAGTTTGAAGGACAGCCTGAGTAATTTAGGAGACTATTGTGTCATTTTCAAGAGACTTAGATGAGTAGGAACTTAAGCTCTGGTCACTTTCACTATAGGCATCTTTGAACATTTTTCCTGGCTGATCTGAAATATCAATTTAATTCGCTGACTACAATTAATCCCTCAGTTCCTTTAATAAATCATTTAGTTGTAAATGTGAGACATGTTTTGATATGTTTATGTTTATGTATTTTTAAGATTTAATGTTTTGTTTAATAAAAATAAATGTTACATGCTTTGTGTGCTTAATTAAATTACAGTTACGATCTTAATGAAGCTTGACACAAATCACAAGCAATATACTAGTTGTCTAGTAAATAAACAATGCATCATTCACCATTTTTGAACATATACAAATGTACAATTAATATAAGAAACTGAAAATATTAAACTATATCATTGCTTAAATATATATAGTTATATGTACCCTCGTAGGCAGAAAAAAGATGAACCAAATCTAGTATAATGGTTATAAATCAATGTGTTTTAATAGTTATATCAATCAATGAGAATGCACCCTTGTTTAGAAAATAACTGAAGTACAATCAGAAAAATTTATCAAAATTGATTATTTAATAGAACTTTGCATATGGTGATTTAAATCACTGATTTAGATTGTCTTGGTTTAAATCAGCCCACCCTGTCTCGCTGTCACCTTGTGCCACCTGTGTCAACCCACTGGAGGGTGGGTAGTGCCGCAGAGCTTTCAGTGGCCTGCAGTCACCATCCTGTTCCCAGTGGACAAATTGTGAAACCCTCGCCTCATCTGGCATAAATGAGGGCCCAAGGAATGGATGGACATAGAGACCTAATGATCCCCTTGCCCTTCAAATTGGTCTGTCTGGCTTGTCTGTGTGGTCAACAGCCTGCCGATCCTTCAGCAGGAGTAGAGGTTGCTCAGAACTTTGCAGGAGGCACTCAGGACCTTGCATGACTGGATCCAAAGAGTCCCAGAAAGACATAAGAAACAATCAATTGGGAGCTTTTTGAATGGATTTCTTTAAGTGGAGATCAGTTATAAATACATTCTTCTCGAGCTTTATCAACAATGTTTTGAACAGTGGTCTTTGTTCTGCCACCCTCGCTCACGCTGAGTAACAAACCGCCTTACTGTGGGAATATTTACAGATTAAAGCACTACTCAACATGAGTTAGTGCAGCAGAACCTGGGCCCTGTCTTTATTGATATCAAAGGGCAATATAGTCAAGTGATTAGAGTTGGAAATCCTAGAGTCTGCTCCTAACTTGCCATTGGCTTATTGCTTGACCTTGGGCAAACTCCCTAGATTTTAAGGCCAGAAGGGATCACTGTGACCATCTGGTCTGTTGGCGTGCACAACACAGACCATAGAATTTCACCCAGTGGTGCCTGCATCATGCCCAGCATATCTGGCTGAGTTAGAGCATGTCTTTTAGAAAGAGATATCTCGTCGTGATTTAAAAACTTCAAGTGGTGGGGGAGCCACCATACGCTTTGGTAGCTAGTTCCAAAGATTAATTATCCTTACTGTTAAAAACTTGCACCTCTTTTCTAGTCTGAATATGCCTAGCATTGGCTTCCAGCCAACAGATCATGTTAGCTCTTTTAGAGCCCTCTTCTAGATTTTTTTAAAATCCTATCTGTGCCTCAGTTTACCTTGCCTGTAAAACCCACTTGAGATTCTTTTGAAGAAAAGTGGTAAAACAAATACCCAGTGTGATGATATTAAAATATAGCTGTAAATTTCCTGCAGATATTATTTTTTTATTATGTTTACTACAGTGGAGAAGCAGGATCGTTTTTAATATTCTAGCCTTTCAGCTGTGCGCAAGCACTTTCAGAACACTTTTGTTGCAATTAATTATAGTGTAATTAAAGCAGAGTGACTATGCTAACTGGGGGGCAAAATCTTGTGAAACAAAATAGTGCTTAGGTTGATTTTGTAATTGCTCCGGGTACAAATTAGAGTGTCAGGCTTTTTAATTTACAGAAGAAGCACATACACAAGTAATTTAGGGTGAGGCTGCTTCTTGCTCTACATGCCTCTGCAAGGGAGCAGTGGGTGCAGGGCACCTCCTTTCCCCTGCCTCCCTGCAGGAGCTACCCATATTGGTCCCTGGGCTAGGTTGCTGCTGCTTCTTCTGTGCAAATCAGCAGGAAGCTGGGGGAAGGGGGACAGGAACAGCTAAGATTTGACTCCCCCCTCCCCGCCCACAATGCATTGGACAGTGCAGCTGAGCTGGCACAGAGTGGGAAGTAATCTGTGACCAGGAGTGGATTACTTCCCCGCCACCCTCAAAGCAAGAGGGAATTGGGCATCAGACTGGGACTCTGCGTTGCTTTTGGATCCCTGATCTGCTGCCCCAGGCACTGCGCTCTTGCTTACACAGGGCAGGTGGTACTGTTTAGCCCTTAGAAAACCTTCTCTTACTGCCTTCAAAAAGTTCCCAGGTGACGCACCACCTGAGGTTCTGCTAAAGGGGTTTACTACTTCTCAGAAGGATGACTACTCTTAATTCTTATTAGTCTATCGAGAGATAAAGCAGAGCTGTAGTGCACTGACTCATCTATTACAGGTGATTTGCCAAGGTCATAAAAAGGGGTAGTTCCCTTTTTTGCTTCTTTAAGGAGGACTGAGAGCTTTATTTTAAAGGTTCTTTCCCTCCTTTTTTTTTTCTACCTTCACTATATATCAGAAATATCAAGCCTTGTCTTCCCTGCTTTTGATGAGGTCTACTTGGCAGCTTAGAGCAATGGAGTGGGCAATTTCTCATCTTTAATTAAAAGGGCTGGAGTTTTGAATATGGAGATATTTTCTCCCAATTGTTAATAAGACATTTGAGTTGGGTACGTTTTAACAAAAGCAAACAAGACACAGAGTTCACAGTATTGCCAACTCCAAGTGTTTGAAAATAATGAGTCACATCCTGAGATTGGTTTTAAAACCATGAGATTTAACAAATAATACATTTTGGGTTCTTTTTATTTGCCTCTGGGTGTTGGAACATCCAGGTTTCACATTTTCAAGCTTTTCTCTGCAGCCTTGAAGCTTAGAAACCTTTTTTTTTTTTAACGAAAGCCAAGATTCTCTGGTAATAATGTGATTCCGGCAGCTAAGATTTTAAGAAAAACACCAAATATCATAAAATTCACAATTAAATTGTGAGAACCAGTGCCACTGAGTTTCAATCAGTGTACAAAAAAATACCTTCCTGTCTCAGTTGCTCGGGTTTTACTTCCTTGTTACCAGTGATGTCAAAATCTTGCTGGTTCTCCAGTCATCTGTAGAGTCTTCCAGGGGAAAAAAAAAAGACTTTCAATTTTTGATTAAACAGACAAAGAGGAACACACGTCTATTTTCCCCTTTGCAGAAATAATCTTGTGCCAAGGAAAAGGGATAGAATGATCCAGGCCTTTTGTAATGGGTCTCCAAAACCCTTCACTTCTAGGTCACCAATTCCAATGTGAGCTAGGTCAGTAGTGATTAAAACCTGTTGCTGGTTAGTGGCTGGAAGATGTTCATGGTCTTGGTCCAGTTGCAGGAGGCCACAGCACAGAATCTCCTTCTGTGATTAATACTGGGTGATAGACAAAGAGCCCCAGGATTGAAGTGAGCCTAAATGCTGAACTATCCACTCACCCTAGCATGTTGGCGGGCAGTGGGAGGACACGTATAGTGCCAGTGTCTGCATTGTACTCGTTCTGTGTGCAAATGGGGAGCCTGAGTCTCCAGGACTGACAACCTGGCACCTGCTATGAATACTAAATCTACGACACGAATGTAAAGCCCTTACACTGATTAATTTGAGCCCATGATGCTCTTATCCTGGTTTCAAAGTAATTGTCTCTCTTGTCCACAATTTTCTCTCCTTACATTTCACTGCATATTTATTAGGTTTTGTGAGGCTATCTGCAGCCACATTAAACCAATTTACTCCTTGAAATGTCTGACCTTTGATCTGCCAACCGGATCCTTTCAGAGCCAGGAGAAGAGCCTTTAATAATATGCACATGAAAGGCTGGCTGTGGATTCTGTCAATTTCAAAACCTGGTCTGGTTAGTAAAATATTGGATGAATCAGTTATTACCTAGTAATCATTTCTGTTATTTTATTGCTACTAGGGTATATTCCCTCTCTTTCTGGTAACTTACAGCACCTTATAAGTTCATGTTACATAAAATGAATAGCCAGTCTGAATGCTGGTGCATGTATGCATATACAATGTATATAATTCAAGCACTTTCCTGATCCCTTTAGCCAGCTCTAGTCCTAACATAAATTGTCGCTTTCAGAGGAGGTAGATGAGTGAGGGGCATTTCTCTTTAAGGGTTAAATGTATGGAATGTTCATATTACATATAAAGCCTATCTCCTCCGCATGGGTTCTGGAAGGTCTTAGTCACTGCCCCATCTCTTTAGACCCTGCGGCAGGCCACCGTTCTGAGCTTGACCAGCGCTGCTGGGAAGTGCAGATTTGGGGTGAGGCCATGGCAAATGATGATAATATAATAATTACCATCTGTAGATCTCAGAGCACTTTACAAAGGAGGTAAGTACTATTATCCCCACCTGTAAAATGGGCACAGGGACTTGTGTGACCTGCTGAAGATCATACATCAAGTCAGGGCAGAGCCAGGCATATAATCCATGTCTCCTGAGTCCCACTGCGCTGCTCTATCCACTAGATCACACTGCCTCATCATGACCTTTCAGAGTCCTTGGGTTTCTAAGGGGAGCATTGTGCTTAACCCCCTTACAGGGGGGCATAAAGGGGAAGGGGCTCTCTGCAACCACTCTGTCCCTTGGGAAGGAGCCGAGGGACATTGTTCATAGATTCATATTCATAAGTTTACAGATTCCAAGGCCAGAAGGGACTATTTTGATCATCTAGTCTGAGCTCCTGGATAATACAGGCCGAAGAACTTCTCAAAATAATTCCTAAAGCAGATCTTTTAGGAAAACATCCAGTCTCGATTTAAAAATAGTCAGTGATGGAGACTTCACCGTAATCCTTGGTAATGTTTTGTTCCAACGGTTAATTACCCTTACTGTCAAAAATGTATGTCTTGTATCCAGTCTGAATTTGTCTAGCTTCAAATCCAGCAGCTAGACTGTGTTCTACCTTTCTGTGCTAGATTGAAGAGCCCATTATCAAATAGAAGTTCTCCGTATGGGTGCTTATAGACTGTGTTCAAGTCACCCCTAAACCTTCTTTTTGTTAATCTAAACAGATTGAGCTCCTTGAGTCTATTACTGTAAAGCAGGTTTTCTAATCCTTTAATCATTCTCATGGCTCTTCTCTGAACCCTCTCCAATTTATCAACACGCTTCCTGAATTGTGGGCACTAGAACTAGACACAGTATTCCAGCAGCAGTTGCACCAGTGCCAAATATAACAATAAAGTAACCTCTCTGTACTCCGGTCTTATCCAGTCTCATCTATTTTATGATCATTCGCTGCTTGTATTATAGAAATGGATAGAGGCCCTAACTGATGTGAGGATCTCTTGTGCTAGGACTGTACACACACACACAGTGAGAGACAATCTGTGCCCCAAAGGGCTTACATTTGACATAAACAAGACAGACAGCATGGGAGAGGAACTGGGGTGTAGCAACTTGGCCAAGGTTGGACAGCACGACAGCTAGGGATGGAATCCTGATGCGAGTGCTCTAACAACCCAACCATGCTGTCTCTCCATCTGTTTCTGTATGGCATCCATCCCTGTGGTATCTAAGCACTGGTACTATGAATAGTCTTTACTCTCGTGAGTAAGGGCATCAGGATCGGGCCCTTTCCCAGTATTTTAGGAAATGTGTTACTGATATTAATATTGTTTATTTTGAGGTGTCTGTACCTTCCATTCTACAGCCTACCACTCCTTGTCATAGCTTTGAAACCACTTAGGCCAATATATTATTTTATTATTTATAGAGATCCATGGGGTATATGGTGCTTTATGGGTGAGCTCAAGACAGATTCCCTGCCCTGAAGAGCTTGCACTTTAACTAAAGGCCAGATCTTCAGCTGGTGTAAATCAGTGCAGCTCCTTTGACCTCAGTCAAGCTATGCCAGTTTCCACCATCTGAAGATGGACCTCAGCTTTTCAGAGTAGATACTATGGGCCCCAATCTCTGTTACCCTGCGTCTTATGCAGTCATTTACACCCATGCATATTTGGGTAAAACACCACTAAATCAGAATGATGGCTTTTGGTGCTCATTTTGCATGGGTTTGAATGTCTACACACAGTGCAGGGCAATGGAGATGCAGCACCCCCATATCTTATATATTTGTACAGCACCTAGCGCAAAGGGAGCCAGCTTCTAACTGGGGCTTCTGGGTGCAAACACAATGCAAATAAATGATAAATAGTAATAGGAGGAGATGGCAAAGCAGAGGGGATGGGGAAGGAGTAGGATGAAGTAAGGACGATAAGATCACTATGTCCAGAGTCACATGGCAGACTAGTAGATTCATCTTGGAGGCTACAGCTTTTTTAAAGGTTTAATATTAAGGATTAAAGGTTCAGCTGTGCCAATCAGAACTCTCTGCAATCCTGGTGGCAGATGAGCTCTAGTTCAGCTCCTGGCAAAAACTAGAGCAGCCATGGAGCCTTTGGGCTACTCTGACGTGCACAAGCTCATGGGCTGTTGTGCAGACAGAAAGTTTATCTACGATCTGGCCTTAGTTGTCTTGATTTGATTGGAGCTATAGGCTCAAGAACTTCTCGCTGTCTCCATACGCAAGACAGTCCCAGCTCACTGAGTGCTCCCTGTAACTTTTATCTCCCACAGTGGAACATGGCTATGTGTTGGCTTGCAAAGATATCCTTGAATTGGCATGGCAGTTGGGTGTACTTGGAGCTGAAGAAAGACCCTTAGGACCACACAATCCAGCCTGCATCGGTGGCTTCACTGTGCCATTAGGTGGAGAGACAAAAAACCCTTTCCTTTGAAATGTGCAGTGGATCACATTCTGCTCCTGAACTCCATTTGGCCTCAGGAGGGTGTTTCTTTAAATGGTCGATCAAACTGATCATTATGGCATATTTTTGAAAGCGTGGGGCACAGCATCTGAAGCTTTTCTTCACACCCCCTCAGCTTCCTGCTCCAGTGACTGAAAAATCCCTTGATGGTGTCAATACACCGCCCTCGTCGTTACCACTTCCTGGTGTGCTGGGTGGAGAGCGCTGATTAACTTTTGTCATCTAATGCTGGCACTGTGTTTATTCCTTGGCTCTGTAACATTTGATTGTGATCAGCAGCCTGGGCAGTGGGTTTTGATCACAATTCAAAATGATGTCTGAAGTGCACACATTCTGTTACATAATATAGTGATCAATCCTGATCCTATCAGTTGTGAAATCAGTTGTGAAACTGACGTTAATTTCAGAGGGAGCAGGATGGAGCCATGAGGTTTAATCACAGCAATTATGGTTTCTAACACCTGCTTGGATCTCCAATACATCACACTATGTGACAACATGTTGTACAGCAACTCCATTTCACTCAGTGTGGTGCAATATAGCAGGTGGTAATTTGGAAGTGAACTTGGGGGTGTGCAAATATATCTCAGAAGTGGCCTTGTCCTGCTTTTGAAACTCTGACATTTGTTTTTTACTACTGCTTGTCATCTCTTACATGGGACCACAGCTATGATTTGCTTTTACAGAACAATGGCAAAGCTCTGATAAATTCAAAATGCATTAGAATGCTGGAGTGTCTTCTATCTCGTTTCATCTTACAGCAATGGCCTCTTGTATGCCGTATGGGGAGGGACTTATCCCTGCCATCCCCAGCTTGCAGAATGTTGCTGCAGTGAAATACGGAGTTTCAGGGGAAGAGAGCCATCTGGACAGCTTTCTAGCACATCTGCACTGACTGATGTATCTCTGCGAGGGCCTGATTGCCCATCCTCTAGGATTCAAGTTAAGAAATTATGGTAATGTCTGCAATCAAAATGGGAAGTGGAAGGGAGGGGGAATGAAGAACAAGGAAGCTTGGAAATATTGTAAACAGGTTGATAAATATTTCCCTCATCCAGGCGTGCTTTTAGAACCATATCAATTCTGATCCTAAAATCAATGTCGGATGCCTGTCCTAGGTTTGCTTATCAGCATTCAGCCTAGGAAATGAACAGAATATTGCTGGTGAATTACTGAATCGACTCTAAATGGACATGCACCTAAAATAAACTGGGTGGGGGTGTTGGAGACAGATTGGAGCGGGATCCCAGCTTCGGAATCCAGCTGGATCCTGATCCAAATTTTTAGAATCCTAAACATGAGGGCTCTTTGGATCCAAGGTTCTTGATCAGGCAAATATCAGCTTGAGACTGTGTTGTCTTTTGTGTATATAGAGAGCCACATTGTCCAGAAGCTAGGCAGGTTACTGGGGCCAGAGCTGATGGGGAGGCACAGAATTTGTACTCTGATGGCCCTGTGTCCTGACACATCCCTGGGATCTGCATGGGGATTCAGACAGGTTTGTGGGCAGGGCCTGTGACATGTTCTGCACAGGGAGCAAACTTTCTTTCCCACCTGAGTCAGAGCTGTAAGGGAGGAACTCCGTGAGGGGCTCCTCACAGAAATGTCCTTCCTCAAAGCCTGGTTACTGTGGGTTTCATCATGTAAAGGAGACAATCTGGGCTAATGTAATTCCTCTGGATTTTCACTAGTGTAACTGAGAGCAGAATCTGACCCAGTACAGTGACAGTGTTGAGTTACAAATCATTTGCAGGTAAACCATGAAGTTTTTGAAGCCCTGTTCTCCAAATGTCTGGTAGCTGAAATTCGTTCTGGCTTCCGGATGTGAAATTCACTTCTAAACAACATTCATTTTTCCAGAGCCCCAATTTTATACAAGATCCAGAGATCCCTGGAAACCTTCATAACATTAAGATTTACCTGCATGAAAAAAATATGCCAAAACAGATCATCTTCCCCATATTGCTGACAGAATCTCAGGTGTTAAAATTTCATTTACTTTCCCCCTTGAATGCTGATCATTTACTTTCTGTATTTGTCTCAGCTTGGACAATGTAAACTGATGAGTATCACTGATGAGTCTGCTTAGTTTCTAGTCAATTTTACTTTCAGCTTTCATAGAGTTTAAGGTCAGAAAGGAGCACTAGATCATCTAGTTTGACTTCCTGTATATCTCAGGCCGTTAAATTTCACCCACTTACCCCCATATTGAGCCCAATGACTTATACAAGTATTTCTTGTTATAACACAGTGTTTAGGTTGAAAACACACACAGCAGGGGAATGGTTGAGTCTAAACCAAAAACTGTTTGCAGTGAAATTTCAAAATCTGCCTAATATCAGAGACCGTTTCTTTTGGTCTTAAGTTTGTGAAAGTCACTTTCTGCACAACCCTACATTTTGGGCCAGATTTCGCCTTTGAACATCTTCTGTAGGAATCAGTGAATTTGTTTAAGTCCAGCGTTTCCTGATCTGATGCCCTTGTTGTTGCTTTAGTTCTTTTCATTTATAGTCAAATCAAGATGGCCTTGAACTGAAACCCTGGATCTGAACTCTGGGACTGTTTCTTCACTCGCTTACGCTGGTGTAAATCATGAGTGGTTCCACTGAAGCCAATGGCCCTGCTTTGCACCTGAGCAAAGTAGGTGGAAAATGGTACCAAACTAGAATTCTCCACTCACCCTGGTGGTAGAATTTTAGCACTCACTTTGCACAGTTAAATGGCATCACAAAGGGAAAGGTGTTGAAAAATTAGGCCCGGGGTGCTACACCAGTGGAGGGGAGAATCAGACCCTCTGACCATTACTGTCTCTCTGCTAAACGGAGTTAATGCTTACTTATGTAGCAGGCATGTTATAAGGATGAAATAATTACAAGGCCAAATCCTGCTTGCCTTATTTACACAAGCAGTTGCAGTGTTGCTGATTCTGATCTAACTTGCACTCGTTTTAAACTAGTGTTAACCCTGCTGTCTCCTATGTTGTTGCTCCTGCTTTACAGTGGTGTATGTCAGATGAGAATTAGATCCACTTGTGTGAGTAAGGGACCCAGGATTAGGCCCCGGATGCGTGAGTAAGGGATGCAGGATTGGGCCCCAGACATGTGAGTAAGGGACGCAGGATTGGGCCCTGTACATGTGAGTAAGGAACGCAGGATTGCTTGATTCTCTTACCCAACCATAAAATCCCCATCCTGTAACAGAAAAATGTCACATGCACAGACAGAATAAAAGACAAAGGGAGAAGAACTTTCCCTATATTTTTCTTCTTAGTCAATCAGGGCCTGACTCAAAGATGAGTGGGGTCAAGGTCAAAAGTCTTTCCACTAACCTCAGCGGGCTTTGGATCAGAACCTTAGGCTGAGATTTTGAAAGAAAGCCTTAAAGGTGCCCTATTGAATTACAGTGGGAGTTGGGCATCTAATTCCCTTAGGCTCCTCAGAGAATACCAGCCTCATGGGACAGATTGCAGGCAGGGTTCAAACAAACCTTAGGCTCAACTCAACTCCTTACAAAGTCTTTGGGAGTTTGCCATTGATTTCAGTAAGGGCAGCATAGCGCCCCAAAGTAATGGCCAGAATCAGTCCTTGCAATTGCAAAGGGCTGAGTGTTTTGTAAACACAGCGACGATATTTCTCTGGAGCCCTGAATGCTATATCATGGCTTCTCGGCTGAAGTGAGCATCTGGGAGACCGCATCATTTCAAGCCTTGCTATGTCCTCTCTGCAAAGGTAGATTTGGTTTCTATTGATAAAAGGGTAATAGCACAGGGAACAGAGTAGCAGCCGTGTTAGTCTGTATTCGCAAAAAGAAAAGGAGTACTTGTGGCACCTTAGAGACTAATAATGCTCAAATAAATTTGTTAGTCTCTAAGGTGCCACAAGTACTCCTTTTCTTTTAGCACAGGGAACCTGGCTGCAGGATGGCTCACAACCAGTTACAGTTGTCTCTGGGTAGAGCAGCAGTGGCCATACAATTATATCCCCGCACAGGCAGATAAAGCGGAGCTGCACACCACAAAGCTTTATTCTTAGCAACAGAGTAACAGGCAAGGGGCTTCCTTCAGCCTTTCTCCTTGTGCCTTAAAGACAAGAAAATCTAAACAATGGACCAGATGGTCCCCTCACTGCACGGCATAGGGGTGCTGGGAAGCCCAGAGGACTGATGAAGCGCCATCCACCTGACCTTCCACAGTAGCAGAGTCCCCTTCGACAAAGCCACCTGGTGGTTGTGGCTCTGCAACTTTGGGGAGGGTCCAGGGAGCTGCCTTTTGGCAGGGAGTGCTCTTCTAGCAGTGGAATTGACATGGGAGTTACTCCTCTGGCGGGACCGGCATTATCTCCCCCATCAGCATCTATCGGTCTGTGCCCGTTGGATATGGAGGTTGCAGGTACAGCAGAGGGAGCGTATGGCAGCATTGAATCATGCTGTGAGGAAGTATGGGGCTGTGACTAATGGAGAGGCAGGGCTTGGGACCCCCAGATTTGCAGTCCAGTTTCCCCATGGATCCTTGAGCTATGTGCCGCTTGAGGGACACAGAACTGCCCCCCTTCTACAAGACTGCAAGCCCCCACCCCTCTAAGGGCACCATGCAGCAGCAAAAGCCAGAGCCAACGTTCTCGGACTGTAGCAAGCAGATTTTCCCACTCCTGGTTTCTCCTGCAGGGGAGCATGTGGCCCAGTGTCATCGCCTCCATTTTCTAAAGGGATTAGGAGATTTAATTAACATCCTGCTTGACGAGCTTGGCCCCACAGTCCAAATAAAACAAGGGCATCTTGCGACTCTGGCAGCTGTTTCTAGTTCTTAAGCTGATTGACACGTCATGGAGTGCAGGAAGCCAAGTTGGGCGAGACCTGTAAAATGACGTTCGTCAGGAACAATGTGCTGGGTTGTTAGATTAGCGAAGCTGAGCTGGGAGCAGCGAAGCCTAGCTGAAGAAGTAGCATCCTCCTGGTGAGGCAATGAGATTGCCACATGCACGGTCTGAGTTCGGTGTGGAACTCTCCCTCCACGGCAGAAGGGGGGATGGGAGGGCATGCAGTAATTTTTTTCGATAGGGATTTACCGAGAAGGGCAGTAGTAACGGTAAAGGAAGGTTTGCACAGTGGTTAGAGTGCTAGCCTGGGACTTGGGAGACATGAGTTCAGTTCCACCACAAGTTTCCTATATAACTTTGGGAGAATCACTGTCCCTCAGTTCCCCACCTGTCACTGCCTTACCCTCTCAGGGTGTTGTGGGGATCAATACATTAAAGATGCTCAAATGCTACAGCAATGTGGCCGTGTAAACTGCATAGATAGAATAAGTCTTCGCACACCTGTGATCCACCTCTATGAAATTCTCACAAGGACCTGACAGCCAGCAGTAACAGCTACTTCATGTCACCATTAAGTGACCACACTAAAGTACAAATGGATTGAAGCAAACCTGCCCATGTGAGTACCTTGAAAATTTTGGAGAAATTTTCTCTGGGCCAAACTTTGCAGCTCGCCCTGTTCTTCAATGAAGTGAAAACAAAAGTTTGAGCTCAGATCAACCTCTCTCTCTGACTTTGGATCTGGAAGTTTGCAGAGAGATTCAGGGCAATCTCTCGACTACAGCTTTCCCTAAAGCCTCCAATGGGATTTTTGTTTGACCTTTAGCTAAAAATCACCCCTCCCAAAGAGCTGATTTTTGCTGGTCCTTTGCGCCCTCATTCTTAAACTAGATCCTGTAGAGGTAGGTAGTTGGGTTGCTTGGTTGACTGATTTCACATTCAAATAACCAACAAGAGGAAAGGTTTTCAAACTTTTCTGCTGGTAACCTCTTTCACATAGCAAGCCCGTGAGTGCGACCCCCCCCCATTATAAATTAAAAACACTTTTTTATATATTTAACAACATTATAAATGCTGGAGGCAAAGCAGGGTTTGGAGTGGAGGCTGAAAGCTCACGACCCCCCATGTAATATTCTTGCAACCCCCTGAGGGGTCCCGACCCCCAGTTTGAGAACCCCCGGAGTAGATCTTGTTCAGTCATGAAAAATGATGGCAAAGGGCACCAGGACTAGAATTACATCTGCTCACACCAGGATGGAATTTGGACCCAGGGTGATTTTTATTTGAAAGCCTCCATGTTCGGTCAGGTAGCAGAACTGGAGGCAGAACTGACAAGTCTCCTGAACAAATAGCGTTTATGTGAGCTGTTAAGTCTTTTTTCTGTAACAGCAGAGGGTGAAAACAGTACAGAACTTCTCAAATGTTGCCTGCCTATATCAAATGATGAGGAGTACTTGTGGCACCTTAGAGACTAACAAATTTATTTTGTTAGTCTCACTTCAAAATACAAAATACAGTGGGGAGATTTATTACAGCTCACTTCATCGGACGCATTCAGTGGAAAATACATTGGGGAGATTTATGAATCTCCCCACTGTATTTTCCACTGAATGCATCCGATGAAGTGAGCTGTAGCTCACGAAAGCTTATGCTCAAATAAATTTGTTAGTCTCTAAGGTGCCACAAGTACTCCTTTTCTTTTTGCGAATACAGACTAACACGGCTGCTACTCTGAAACTGTATCAAATGACGTATTTCTAAAGAAGGGACACGGACACACACACACACACACACAGAGCCCTTTGTTAAGTCTCAAGGGAAATTTGAGTTTTACAGTACAGTAAATATATTGGCTCAGATTGTCTCATGGGAGATGGCCTGGCTTGTAGGGGATGGCTCCTTACGCTGATCTCCTCTGGCCATGTGGAAGGAGGGGCAGCACCTCTACAATACTGTACCCCATAATTCCCTCCCGCTGAGAGCTCTCCGCAGGGTGGGGGATCCACAGCTGGGGAGGAGCTGGCTTGACTCAGGAGGGGGTGGCCTCTCATGGCCTCTCATACTCTGTGTCCTCGTACCTATTACTCTTAAAGCTGGACTCACTTCACTCATCCTACCTCCTCTCCCTAGTAATGACATCCACCCATTGCAAAGGCAATTAAAGCTTCACTCCGTATTTTACCATAATTCCCAAGATATTGGGTCACATTTATCCCAGGTGTAACTATATGTTGGTGGGTGAGGTGGCTCTGGGAGAAATTGCCTTTTGGGCAGAGCAGAGTTCAGGGAGAGGGAAGCTGGTGGCGGAGGGATTCTCACTCCTTCCTCCTTCTTAGGTGGGGAATATCTGGGCACCTCTAATCCCCCTTGACTATAACCAGGAGCAGTGGTTGTTCCTTGTGCATGTGCCTGCAGCCTGACATGCCTAAGAATGCCAGGTGCCTCTGGAATGGGCCCAGGGGAGGCACTGACCAGCCTGCTACAGTATCTCTACACTGCACACTAAGACCAGGCTCTGACTCAGGTTTGAGCCAAGCCCCCCTTCCGTCCACACACAAATCAGTTTGACTCAGGTCAGCAGGCACTCCAGACCTAGATCCTAGAAGCCTGCTGAGGGGTGGGTCAGAGCCCAAGTCCTGCTGTGACTCAGGTCCAAGCTCTGTCATTTTGCAGTGTGGATGCAGCTCAAGCCACAGATTTAAGTCAGAAGGTCTCTGTAGCATTGGCCTGGCTATGAGACCCAAATCCAACAATTGTAAACCTAGATTTACAATGCAGAGATGATACGCAACCATGGATTTAGAATCACCAAGTCTACAAGCTTGGGTCCCACAGACCCAGGTTTACAATGCAGTTAGCATACTTCTAGTGCTTCAGGATAAAGACAAAATGCAAGTTGCGGAAAGAGAGTAGGAAAGGGAGAAAGCATTCCACACCCTTAAAATAGGACCTAAGCACTGTGTTAGTATTGCTGCATCCCGGTGCATGCTAGCAATGCGGCTTGATTATGGTGGCTATTGCTTTCTCTGTGCAACTCTGGGACTGGTATTTTTTACTGCCCATGCCAGTTCAAGGATTTTCTACATAATCCTTATATTATCTAGCATTTAAATTCAGCGCATGACCTATTAGTAGTGGGCAGGGAATTCAGAGGTGATGTTTGATGTGTGCACATGCTAACAAGTCAGGAGCAGCAGAGTGGCCCCATGAAATATGCCATGCCCCCCACCCCAAATCAATAGGTGGATGTAGAAGAGTCTAAGGAGTAGTTATGCGGTGGAAGACATGCGTGCTGTATGTAGTACACAATGATAGCACACAGCAGTTTAGGATAGGAAGTGAAGCCAACTCTCCAATCCAGTCAAAACTTCCAGTGGATTAGGTAGGCAGAATATAATTACTAGGATTGGAATGTGGCCAGGACACTGAGTCCAGCTTCCAATATAAAATTCCTTGCATTGCCATTCGTGCAGATAATTGGCCAGATCCTCAACTGGTGTAAATGAACGTAGCTCCTTTGAAGTCAATAAATGTCAATTTATCCCAGCTGGGTATCTGGCCCAGTCGGCTTAAAGTCCTCCAGCTACAGTGGTCACTAGTTACCTGTGTAAGGGCAAAGAAGAGAGGATGCGTCCTGTGGTTAGGTCTTGGGAAACCAGATTTAATATCCCGTTTCCTTTGGGATCTTGGCTGAGTCACTTAGCTTCTCTGTGCCTCAGTTCCCTGCCTGTAAAATGGGGATAATAGCACCAACTCCACTCAATGGGGGTATGGTGAAGATAAATACATTATAAGGCTGTGAGAGCTCAGATGCTATGGTATATGAGGCCGGTATAAGAACCTAGAAAGACAGAGACCTTTGCAACTCATGATGATCGTCCTATAACAAAAATATGCTTTCCAAGATATCAGTATTCCACTGAATTGTTAACAGACCTGGAACTCCTCTCTAAAAGGGCCAAGACTGCTCATTGACTCTTTTTCTGAAAAAATCCCACAGTGCTCAGGATGTGGAATTCACCTTGGATTTGTAATGCAGACCAGTAAATTTTAACTTTCTGTGGTTGTTACAGCATCGCATATGTAAAGATATACACTAATATGCATATGGATTGAATAGTAGGAAAGGCAATGTTCCTTGAGCTACTAAAAGGGTTTTTTATATCTTATACAATCACAATTAACCAGATAACTATATAAAATACTTTCAGCCCCAGTTCAGCAAAGCACTAAAGCACTGCTTAACTTTAAGTATGGGAGGAGTCCATAAACTCTATAGTTAATTATTCATGAGACATACGACTGTGTGGTTAAAAATAAGTGCTTAAGTGCTTTGCTGAATCAAGGGCTTTTGTGTGCTCCTCACAGGCTGATGAGGTCAGGAGAAAAATATTTAAGGCATTGCTTTCAAATGTTAGCCATGCAGGTTCAGGAATGGAAATGTGCATGAATGTGAGGTGCAATCAGAACGTTGCATACAGCCAGAATAACTGCACATGCAAGTGTCCAGTAGCCACAGTGCTCTTGATAAGTGGCGTTCATGCATATTAGGTGTGCAAATGTGTATGGATTTTTGCATGCCTAAACATTTGAAATTGAGGCCCTCCAGGACTGCTTTACGATGACGCTCAGTGCCTATGCCATTGTCGCTTTTGACTTTCATGGTGATGATCATTTGTAGACACGATACAAGACCAAATATTTGGAAAGGATGGTTTATGGGGAAGAAAAAATCTTTCTCTGAGGAGAGCCCAGATCTAGTGGTTGCTGTTTCAAATTAAGCTTGCCATCGGAAATCCTGAAAGCAGCAGACAAAGCTTCACCATTTCTGTCATCACTCATATTAAAACTGAAGTGTGTTGTCTGGATTTAGTATTTTGCCTGTCCTTAAGAGCATCTAATCTTTTTAGAACCATTTTCTGTTTCTGTCTTCAGACTATCGAAAGCCTTCTCCGCTGTGTAGTGAAATGCAACACCCATCTTAAGCAGCTCCGTGTCCTCTTCTTTCCCCACAAAGACAGAAGGAAAATTACAGCTTAACAAATCTGACCTGTCTGAATTTTCCTGACTCCAATTTGCCACTATTATTTTGAGTGCACCACTTTCCCTCCTTGCCACCTGCCTATTGCAGGGAGATTGCAAGGAACCTTTATTGTTTGCTGAACGATTCCCAGCAATCTGCTGTTTGCTATTTATTTGGGGCTTCTTTAATCCTTTTTACTTGCTGCTATTTATTTTTACTTCTCACCCAAGCTCTCATCTTTCCAAACTGGTTATTTTTTTCTTGTTTATGCTACTTCTTGCTGTACATTCTTACTTTACCACAATCATGTCCCATGAATTTTAGTTTCAAGCCTCTTCAACTTTTCCCACTTTTCCGAAGCCGATCTCTCCATGCTGTTTGGGATTCTAGGGCAGTTTATTGCTTTTCCCATTTGATTTTGCTTCATGAAAATCCCAAATCTAACACTGACCATTGCACTGAAATCAAAACACCCAGTGATGTCAATGGGCCATACCCTGAAGTCTCTGCTCATTTTTGTTGCTTATCCATACTCTGGCAAAATCCCATTTACTTTACTGAATTCCTGAAATTTGTCAATGAAAGGTCTACAGAACTGGACCTATTGTTTTTGATCTTGCTGTGGTTTGCTCATTGTAGAGCAAAATTCAGCTCTGTGCAGAGGGTCAATAGAAGATGGTCTTATAGTTAAGACAGTGGATTGTCACTCAGAAGTAACTTTGTTTCCTGGCGCTACCTGTGTAGCCTCGGACAAATCACTAATCTCTCTGTGCCAAAGTTCCTCATCTGTACAAGGGAGATAATATTTCTTTTCATCCACCCTTTGTCTATCATGTTTATTTAGATTGTAAGTTCCTAGGGGCAGAGATTGGGTTTTATAATTGTACACTGTTTAGCACAGGGGTTCTCAAACTGTGGGTCGGGACCCCTCATTGAGTCACAAGGCTATTACATGGAGGGTCGCGAGCTGTCAACTCCACCCCAAACCCTGCCTCCAGCATTTATAATGGTGTTAAATATATTAAAAGGAGTTTTTAATTTAAAAGGAGGGGGGGTCACACTCAGAGGCTTGCTATGTGAAAGGGGTCACCAGTACAAAAGTTTGAGATGTACTGGTCTAGCACAATGGGGCCTATCCTAATTTGTTTCCTTTCGGAGTTACAGCAATATACATGCTTATTAAATGTATACATTTATACTTTATACATACCACTAAGTTTGTGCATAGCTCCTGTTTTCCCAGTCAATAGCTGTAGAATTACAATTCCCTCCTCCCTGGACCATAATCAAGATTCTGGGAATTATTGCAGGATTCTCTTATCTGTACACGCATTTCCTGATCTCTTCATGTTAACTGTCCTGAAGGTACATAGCAACCAACAGGAATCTTCTGACTAACCCCATTGTTCTGAAACTCTCTCCAAATTATCCCTGTTGCGTCAGCCACAAATATGATTGAATTTGTTTCTGCAGACTCCATCTCCCTCGCTAATATGGCGACAAGCGCGCCCCTTGTTTTACGTTGCCTATCCCACTGGTCAGCTTTGAATCTTGGTATTTGCAGCATTCAGTCATTTCCTGGTTTGACCATGTGTCCTGTTCCAATAATATCAGTCTGAGCCTTGGAAACATAACTACAGTTCAGCAGCCCTTAGTTACCTATGCTGATTGGAATGTACACCATCAGCCTCCTTTCCCCTCTGCTTTACCAAGGCACCAAGGGCCTCCATTGTCAGACCCACCGCCTCCTACATTATTAAACTGGAATTTAGAAAGATCCCCTGTCATCTCCTCTTTTTCCTCATCACTCTTTGCTACTTTTAATCAGCAGGTGAATTTATGTTTGAGTAGCAAATCTGGGTTTTTTCTACCCACGGGTGATTAAGAATCATAGACATGAAAATATTCTATTGAGTTTTTTTTTCTCCTTCTAAGACATGTTTTCTGTTGTGGGTATAATCCTGGAGCTGCTGGTTTAATTAGCGCTTTCCTGAGCATAACTTTGCAATTACATTGTATTTTAGGAGAAAAATCAGGATCTTTCTTAATATTAAACTGATCCTTTCCCCATTATCTTCTAAAAACAAAGAGGTTCTGCTCTCTTTATCCTTTAATAACAAACTGATTCTACTCCCATTACCCCTTAATACCAAATGGATTGTATTTCCATTGCCTCTTAATAAACAGATTGTACTTCCATTCCCCCATAGTGCTAAATGGTATTGTACATCTATTATTCCTGAATAACAAATTCTGCTCCCACTGACTTTAATGGAGATAGATTTAGGCCTACACAATGTAAGATACTTGGGGCTGGGGTCTTGTCTGGATGTCCATAAAGTGTGATCCAAGCATGTGGTGCCATATAAATAACCATAATCAAAAATCAATTACAAATTATTTTTTCAATAGTTTTAGTTTTGCAAATGATGAAAATATTGACTCACAGATTCATAGAAATGTGGGGCTGGAAGGGACCTTGAGAGGTCATCTATTCCATCTCTCCATTCTGAGGTAGGACTAAGTATCCCTAGACTATCCCTAACAAACATTTGTCTAATCTGTTCTTAAAAACCTCCAATGATGGGGATCCCACAACTTCTCTTGGTAATCTGGTCCAATGATTATACATCCTTGTCATTAGAAAGTTTTTATAAATCTCCCTCGCTGCAGATGTCGGTGGACATGGAGAACAATGGATCACCTTCCTCTTAATAACAGCCCTTTGCATATTTAAAGACTGTTATTAGGTCCCTCCTCAGTCTTCTTTTCTCAAGACTAAATATGCCCAGGTCACATGTTCCTCATAAAACAGGTTTTCTAAACCTTTTATCATTTTAGTTTCTTTCTTCCAAACTCTCTCCAATTTGTCCACATCTTTCTTAAAGTGTGTCCCAAACTGGACACAGCACTCCAGCTGAAGCCTCGCCAGGCCTAATAGAGCAGAACAATGCTTAAACAACCCTTTGTTCCTTAAATAAAATTAGGGTTAAATGAAGCGTGGCTTCCTCCATGGAAAGAACAAAATACATGAAATACTGAAATTGTTTAGCAAAAAGAAAAGGAGTACTTGTGGCACGTTAGAGACTAACAAATATATTTGAGCATAAGCTTTCGTGAGCTACAGCTCACTTCATTGGATGCATTCAGTGGAAAATACACTGGGGAGATTTATATACATAGAGAACATGAAACAATGGGTGTTACCATACACACTGTAAGGAGAATGATCACTTAAGATGAGCTATTACCAGCAGGAGAGTGGGGGGGGGGAGAAAACCTTTTGTAGTGATAATCAAGGTGGGCCATTTCTAGCAGTTGACAAGAATGTCTGAGGAACGGGGAGGGCGGAATAAACATGGGGAAATAGTTTTACGTTGTGTAATGACCCATCCACTCCCAGTCTCTATTCAAGCCTAAATTAATTGTATCCAGTTTGCAAATTAATTCCAATTCAGCAGTCTCTCACTGGAGTCTGTTTTTGAAGTTTTTTTGTTGAAGAATTGCCACTTTTAGGTCTGTAATCAAGTGACCAGAGAGATTGAAGTGTTCTCCGACTGGTTTTCGAATGCCAACTGTGTCCACATATCTATTCAGGGGACACCATCATAGGGCCTAATCACATTAGCCACACTATCAGAGGCTCGTTCACCTGCACATCTACCAGTGTGATATATGCCATCATGTGCCAGCAATGCCCCTCTGACATGTACATTGGTCAAACTGGACAGTCTCTACGTAAAAGAATAAATAGACACAAATCAGATGTCAAGAATTATAACATTCAAAAACCAGTCGGAGAACACTTCAATCTCTCCGGTCACTCGATTACAGACCTAAGAGTGGCAATTCTTCAACAAAAAACCTTCAAAAACAGACTCCAGCAAGAGACTGCTGAATTGGAATTAATTTGCAAACTGGATACAATTAACTTAGGCTTGAATAGAGACTGGGAGTGGATGGGTCATTACACAAAGTAAAACTATTTCCCCATGTTTATTCCCCCCTCCCCCCCCCGTTCCTCAGACGTTCTTGTCAACTGCTGGAAATGGCTCACCTTGATTATCACTACAAAAGGTTTTCTCTCCCCCCCGCCCCCCGGCTCTCCTGCTGGTAATAGCTCATCTTAAGTGATCACTCTCCTTACAGTGTGTATGGTAACACCCATGGTTTCATGTTCTCCATATATATAACTCTCCCCACTCTATTTTCTACTGAATGCATCTGATGAAGTGAGCTGTAGCTCACGAAGGCTTATGCTCAAATAAATTTGTTAGTCTCTAAGGTGCCACAAGTACTCCTTTTCTTTTTGTGAATACAGACTAACACGGCTGCCACTCTGAAATTGTTTAGATTTGCCCCAAAGTAGGTTCAAGTTAAGGCACATCTTCAGGGCTTTTTAAAGGCATCTGAAAATGTCTGTTTTCTGGTTTTAAACAAAGTATTTGCCAGTTCTTAAACAGAGCTAGATTCTAATTGTAGTAAGAGATTTTGGGTGTGTGCTGATCATGATAGAATGCCCACGCCCTTAGGGTGGCTTGGGGTGTGGCATAGTCGATTGCCACACAAGGCATTTTAAGGGTGTGTTATTACACAATAGCTGCACACCCTGCCATGTCTCACTACGTTTTATTAGCGATGGGCCTGGACCAAACTCCCAATTCCAAGCAGCTCTAAAGTTTTGATGAATCCAGATGTGCACCCAAAATTAGTAGCTCAGATGTGTCTCTGCTGGTATATGGTATCTCTGTAGCGAAAACCACATAAAAAAAACCCCTCAAATATTTTATCATGGAGGAAAATCAAGGACAGCCCAACCCTACAGTGGGAGCTGAGGGTGCTTTGGTACCTGGCCAAAGATGCACAGACCCTCACAGGTACCCCCTGAGGGCCTACATTGGCACAGCTTCATCTCTCGGGGGTGTGAAAAATCCACATAAGCATCTAAGGACATAGTTAAGCCAACCTAACCCCCAGCGTGGACAGCGTTAGATCTACAGAACAATTCTTCCATCAACGTAGCTAATGCCTCTCGGGGAGTTGGATTACCTCCTGCGATGAGAGAACCCCTCCCATCACTGTAGTAAGCATCTACACTGAAACACTACAGTTGTGTAGCTACGATAATGCAGCTGTGCTGCTGTAGTGTTTTAAGTGTAGACACAGCCTAATAAGTAAGCACAGAGCATTCTCTTTGAGAACAATCCATGAACAGTCCACTAGGGACTTTGCTGATGCTGTTGATTTTAGGTGGAGGTCACTTAGGTTACCAAGAGGTCTAGAGGATTAAACACAAAGGGTGATATTTACCCCTGTGCAGAAGGCTAGCAGAGGGGGCCCTATTCTGAGGACTTGAGTTGGATTTACAGGGTGCACAGTCCTTATGCTGGCCTTCTGCAAGGAGGTGAATTTCACCTCGATTGAGGCATCTCTGACACTGGCTCATTGTGTGGCCTTAAGTAAGTCTCCTAACCTGCCTGCCTCATTTTCCTTTTCTATAAAATGGGGATAATAGTACTTACCTATCTGTCTCATTGAGATATTGTGAGCATTAAATACTGATGCTTGCAAAATGTTTTGAACATGTAGAGCATTGTGCCAGTGCTATGCATTATTATTGAATTGAAGGACTACCAATTGAATAAGGACTATTCATGCAAATTATGGCTTGTGGGGTTGTGCCCTTAGGGTCTGGCCTGAAATTAGGGCCAGAAGAGACCACTGAGATCATCCAGTTTGACCTCTTGCATGGCTACACAGTACTTCATTGCCACTAACGTCTTATTCATCCTTGTCTTAAAATTCTACAGGGATAGGGCCTCAGCCACCTCCTTTGCTAATCCATGTCCAGTTAGTCTCAGAGAGATACTCTTCAGTGTCCAGACTCTTTCTTCTTTACCGCTAGGTCATTATTCCTTGGCTTACCACCCCAATTCTGACTCCACAGATGATTTTATTAGACTAATTTTTAAATGGTGTGGGGGATATGTTTAAATGAAACACATCCAAGGTAAAGTTATGGAAAAGTCTTCGCTTTCTCTGTGACACATGATTGAATAGGGGGGCAAGAGATGCAACCCCCTTATTAAAATAATATAATTTCTATCTCAGATAGGAACCAGGGATGTTTTTAATGACTGGGCTCATTAGACGGACTTTCCACTTAAAGTGTCTATCTGGCAATTAAGGCTGAAAAAAACATGACTGATGACCACACCTTCTGTGGCTTAATGGGGAGTCTGAAGGCTGATCTTATTATCACACTGATACAGTCTGTGATAAAAAAGAATTTAAGATACTCTCCTGAGATTTATTTGCCCATTAAAAAGTTGCCAGTGGAAGGTTAAGAGTACTTGTAAGGTCAAAACTGAACAGAATACAATAATAAATGCTTGGAAGCAGTGTGGTCTGTTGGATGGTCCACGAGACAAGGATTCAGGAGACCTGGCTTCTATTCACTGACCGGTTCTGCTGGGTGACCTTGGGCAAATCGTTTCCCCTCCCTCCATCTATTTTCTGTATTTTGACTATAAGCTGTTTGAGGCAAGGGCTCTGTTTTAGTGCCTAACACAATGGAGCCTTGATCCCACCACTCTAATATAAATAATTACAATAATTGCTCGCAGACTGAAAAGTACCAGCACTCAGAGTCCTGGGCATGCAGGATTCCCAGTCAAGAATTTTTCACTTGCATCCATTGCCCAACTGGCAGGAATTGCTGCACAGAATAAATACAAGAGGTCAGCTCCCCAGCTGGTGTAAATCAACCCGGGTAGCTCTATTAACATCAATGGAGATATGCTGATTTGCACCATGTGAGGATCCAGCCCGAGAGCTTTATTATGCCCCATGTACAGAGCGATCCCTGTAATAGTCTAATTCAATGTGAATTATTACAGATTTTCCCGTGTTGATAATGAAAGGTGCGTGACCATTGCAATTCAAGCGATTAAAATAAACACAAAGAGAAGCTACCTTTAGAAGGGTTAAAGGAAGGGGAAATCTGTTTGTTTGTTACCTTTGTGTCTTCAGATGGATCTTTTTTTCCTTTAGTAATGAGTGATACTTGTACATTTTTTGAAAAATGTTGCTAAGCTCTTGCACATGCTGTATAAGATGCACAATTGCTGCTACATAGAACTGAGGAGATGATCACCCAGAAAACTACTTTTTTACATTAAAAGAAAAGAAACGGGTTTGTGTTGTACAAAAAAACCTTCCTCATTGAGAGCAGATTTTTAATGGTCAGAGTGGTAAGGGGTGGCTAGAATTCAAACCAGGGCAGTTTGCAGAGAGGAAGGAAGGGAATGGTGAAGTATCAGCATTCCCCTCTAATGCCATCTTCTTGGACCCTCAACCATTACCATGCCAGCCCCAGCCCCTTAAAACCCTGAGCAATGAACTCCCTCCCAAAGGTCCTATTTTTCCTTTTGTTCCATCTACCCACCCACAAGATTTTCACGTAACAGTTCTCCACCTAGCTCAGGAGGGAAGAGTGTGGCATCCTTTGGATCCCATCAACATCATTTGGGCAAAGACATCTCTTCTGAGCATTAATCTGGTCCACCACTCTCAGTATGCTGCCTTCTCAGCACCTCCATCTCCCTCCAGCCATTGCGCAAAGGACTAGGGGTCAAATTTTCAGGAGCACCTAAGTAATTTAGGAGACTCAGTCTCATTGAAAGGCAGTGGCACTTAGCCTCCTAAGTGCCTAAGTCACTTTTGAATATGGGACTTAGGCTCCTAAACCACTTAAGATCTTTTGAAAATTTTAAGCATGCTTTGTAAGGTAGCATGATAATTACACTTATAATTTTCAAGGCACTGGACAACCACTAACGGATTGATCCAAATAGCACTTGCATGACACATGGATGTGTTGTTATTCCATATTCTAGAGGCTGGAGCTGAAGAAGAGGTGCTGGGAACCTGAAACTCCAGTTGAAATCAGTGGGGGCTCAGCACTTATGAAAATCAGGGCCTAAATTACTTACTCAAAGCCAACAAGGAAAGGAGTGGCAGAGGGAATACTAGAGTTCAGGAGTTCCTGACTTCCTGGTCTCAGCTCAGTTGGCTAGTCCATACTTCATTCCTTCTATCATAGCATAATCACAGGCTTCTGCAATAGGTTATTTTGCTAATCTAAATTATTTTAGTGCCAATGGCTACAGTGACAATTACCATTAAGGGCAGAACTGATCAAAGAAAGCCAGTAACCCCCTTATGGCATCAGGATATGGCTGTGCAAATGAATTTTAGACAGTGTCTTTCTGTTCCTTCCAAGAAACCAAACCCTGCTCAACACAGCCAAGCTGGGGACACCAAGATGACCCAGCAGGAAATTCTGGGAGTTCATCTGTTAAAACCTGGCTCATCCATTCACCTGTAAAGTAACAAGAAAATTGTACACATCTGTTTGCCTAGTGCAATTTCTAGCACCGTTTTATGGAGCACATAGATTTGGTGCTTGTACAGATAAATGTTTGTGATGATTTTACAAGGCTGATCTGAGGTCCCAGCTCTGATGGGTCAGACATAAAAACTGGCAGCAATCAATAATGTATTGAAAAGTTACATGAAAAGCTGCTCACCTTTGATTGATTTCACCAGAGTACAAACAGTTCGGTTTCTACTGACACATCTCTGACACCCAAGCAGTGCATGGAATGGTGAACCAAGCGATTCTGTTGTCATGGCAAGGGCTGGTGAAAGATCAACAAGATTTATATTGTAGCAACACAGAGAGTTGGAGAAGATGGACAAAAGCCAGAGGTTACGCAGGTATGGCCAATCGTGCCCTAAAACTGTTTGGTGGCTTATGTGAAATAAATCAATGGGCTTGGTCCATTTACACATCACAAAACCCAACACTACAATTGACACCATCTGTTAAAAGCCTCAGCAAAGAGACTAGCCGCTAAATTGGCCATGAGGGTAAAAAAGCAACTCAAGGTTACAATTCAAGAAGCGCTGCCTTTTACCAGGAAAGGAAGGAGCGTGAACAACTCCTTGAAGCCCACTGGAGCCCTTGCTATGCAGATCTTACTTTGATTGGGAAGTGCTAGGTACTCCAGTGAAGGAGTAGGAAAGATGATCTAGGGCAGTGGACTGGGACTCAAAAGCCCTGGGTTCAGTTATTGGCTCAGCCAAAAGCTCACTGTGTGTCCTTGGCCAAGTAACTTAATCTACCCTGTGCTCAGTTCCCTATCTGCAATATGGGGATAATACTGCATCCATTGATTGTGAGGTGATGCTGGCCAGGTAAGTATATGGATCAATGAGTACTATGGAAAGTCCTACAATAAATTGAAGTATCCTCCCATCCCCAGCAGTGGTCCCTCCACAACCAGGAGACAGTATATGTGGGTGCTGTCATTGCTTGTGCTGTACACATGCTGCAGATGTAAATAGAAGATTTCTGTCTCCAACGTTGTCAATCCATCCCCTTTCACAAGCTCTGAACACAAAAGGAGTAACAAGAAAATAAAAGAAACACTGTAGCCCAGAAAGCTATTCTGTGTTTTTCACAATTATATAAATTATACCCTTCCCTTACCCTTTAATCACTGGGCACATAAAATGAGCTTGCAGCAGAATCAAATCCTTCCCATTAAAGTTTCGGAGCAGAAATACACGCCCCGTCTGCCTGTTTAGCAAGCAGCACAGTGCACTAGCCTTTTTCTTAAAATCTGCTTTACAACAGGATTTTTCACTTTCAAGGCTGGCCATTCTTTTTATTTTCCATCAAGGGGAGAAAATATATTTTCACAATTGGCCTTATCTTTATTACCTCAGCATTCTTTGAAGGTATTTACTTAGTGCTTCCAAACTCAGTGCGGATGCTCTGATATGCCCATGTGCACTTGACAAAAGTGGAAAGAAAAGACAAAGATCAGTTAGGGCTCTGTTGTGGCTCCTGAGGGCAGGTCTCTGCACTTGGGGTGAGGCATAGGCCCTGCCTGAGAAGTGGCGGCTGGCAGGAATTTATTGTTGTTGTTATATACTATTTATTTGTATTACAGTAGCATCTCAGGGCTCACAAATGCTAACCCATGCCATCACCCATCCAGGCTAAACAAAACATGTATTCATCCTCTGCACCTGCACCCCAGGTGTGTTATCTTTTTTCTACTCTTTGCCTCTCTGGGATTTGTAAACTCCTTGGGACTGGGATTGGCTCTGTCTGCATCTGGTACAGAAATGTACATGCAATTGGCACCTGACACATTCTACAACTTCTATGGCTGCTCATTCTGCTGCTAATGATAATTTTAACCCACTGGTGATTGGGTGTTACATGTCCCTCTGACAGGTTTCCCCCAATTCTGGGTGCTGGGGTACCACTGAGCCCGTCTGTTCCACCAACCTGGGCTCCCTCACCCTGTCCTGCTAAGACAGACCCTCATGCCTCCTATAGCTCACACACAGGTAGGAACACACCCAGCTGCAGAAAGACACAGACACTGAAATCAGTATGGGAAATCAGTACTGGGTACTGTATGGGAAATCTTTCAGCTAAGACAGAGGTTCTCAAACTGTGGTCCGTGGACCACGAGTGGTCCGCGAACTCCATTCAGGTGGTCCTCTAAGGTGCACGCCTGGGTGGCCACACACGAGAGAATGAAGGGCCACCCACCTAATTAGTGGAGCCACGTAGACATGGCTCCAATTAGGTGCCTGGACCCTGGAGAAGACACACGTCAGGTGAGGTGGTGGCCTTGGGAGGAATAAGGGGTAGGTGGGAGGGGGCAGTTGGGTGAGAAGAGGAGTTGGGAGGAATTTGGAACGTGCAGAGCTGCAGCGGCCAGAGAAAGAGGCGACTTTCCCCAGCTTCAGGTCTGTGGCTGCCAGAGAGAGACCCTCCTCCTTCCCAACCCCAGCTCAGGGGCTGCTGTGGTGAGGGAGAGACCTCCTCCTTCCCAGCCCCAGCTCGGGGGCTGCCATGGCAGGGGAAAGAGGGCACATCCATTGCATTAGAACAGTAAGACTACTGATATTAAAATGTGAGCTGTGTGCTTTTATTTGTCGAACAAAAAAAGTTAATACTATTTTTTTTTATATAGCGCTTTTATCCAAAGCATTTTACAATAGTTAACTAACGATACAAATAACATTTGGAAAGATCATTAAGATCAAAGGCCGTTTTCAAGTGGTCCATGAAAAAAAATGTTTGGGAACCACTGAGCTAAGGAATTTCCCAGCACTCAAGTGCGCTTCCCCCCGGAGAGTAAACCCAAAATTGCATAGGCTTGCACTGCACCAAGAACTGTACAGCACACTCTAATTGAAATTCGCCTTCTCCTTCACTGTGGACAGAGAGGTGCACAGCTTTTTGACCCCTCCAGTTATGAATTACACAAACTGGGTTTAAAACAAAACAAGTTTATTAAGTACAAGAGGTAGATTTTCAGTGATTATAAGGGATAGCCAACAGATCAAAGCAGATTAGTAAATAAACAAAAACTGCAAACTGAGTTTAACACACTAGACAGAATATAATTAGCAAATTCTCACCCTGAGGGATAAACAGGGGCTGGCAGATTCTTAAGGCACAAATTGCTTTGTTTTTTTCAGGTTTTCATACATAGGCTAAAGATCCTTTTAGCCTGGGACCATCACTTCCCACAGTTTAGTCCTTGCTCCTCAGGTGTTTCCAGGTGTGTTGTTGCAGAGAGAGTGAGGTCCCCCCATGAGGTCATTGTCACCCTTTTATGTCTTCTTCCCACTTGCTGGAAAACTCTTTTGCTGTGACCTGGGTCAAACAGTTCCCATTGTGCAGTGCTATCTCTGAGAGGTTTCTATTGTACACAGTTCCTGGGGTAATCCTTGTTTGTATGCATCTCCTCAATAAACCATTAACATTGTTTGGCCTTTTTACTGTTGTACCTGAAAGGCTGCTTGTGGGTGTTTTCAACCCCACAACATATTTCAGTAACACATACACAGCCAAACTTCATAACTTCCCATACGACGATAACACATACAATCCAATGAGATATTCATATCTAGCAGATCAAGACTTTTAGAGTGATACTTCACAAGGCATATTTTGTACAAAGCATATCCTAATTATATGACAGTGGTGAATATTGGATGTCAGGTTGTCAAAGTCCCCTTCTGTACTGATCTGCAGAGGCTAGGAGTCTTCCACTGCCCCAGTTTGAAAGAGTTGGCTCCTTAGCTCAAACTGTGGCAGCTCATGCTTTTAGCTTTGGTAGTCTCTGGTTCAGTCATTAGTCGGGTGGCCACTCACGCATTCCCAGAACATTCTGGTATTTCCAGGATTAGGCTCTCCTCCGCCAGGGTGACAAGGTCACACTGCACAGAGAACACTATTTTGTAGAGTGCGCCTTTCTATCACCACTGACGTGACTGCACATGCACATCATGCCAGCTAAGGTGGAGCAGCTTGCTCTTCAAAATGGCGTCCCCCATCTGATACTGGACAAAACCATGTCCCGGGTTATCTCAGTACCCGATAAGGCACAAAACATCCAAAAAGAGGACTGCCCCACTTAAAACTGGACTAATGGCCTGCCTAATCCTTAGTGTGTCGACCAAGACCGCAGCCATCACAGAATTAATAGCTCATCTGTGACAGTTCAGAACTCAGGGTGCACTGCTTGGGCAATATGTGGTGGGCATTCAAGTCTCTTTTAAAGAACTCAAACTCCATAGTTTACAGGCAATTCTTTGAGATCCTTTGAGGAGCTGGACTGGACAACTCAATTCAAGTTTTGAATGGACACATATGACATGTCAGCATTTGTGTATGTAATCCCTGAATTTGTGCACGCAGGTTGCATGACTGATTATCCCTTCGAGTACACAAACGGAGGTGCAGGGGGCAGGTGTACAAATGTGAAGGCTGAATATACAAAGGTGGAGGTTGTGATACACACTTGCTTTCCCCTGGGGTAAGATAGCCTGCACTAATTCAGATTTGTCCCAACAGGGCTTTCCCTGATCTATTTTCCATAGGTCTGTGTATTATTGCGGATTGATGTAAGACTCATGCAAATTACTAGTTTCCTTGTCTCCTACAGAAAGGAGTGTCCCTCTTTTTAAAATAGGAACTCATTCAACTGCATTCAAAGCAGAAGGAATTTAAAGGGCCAGGCCTGTATGTTTTTAACTTCAGGCATAGAGATTTACACATGCACTCCCATTGCCGTTAAAGTTGCCTGCTGGAAGTGTAAATCAGATTCCACTGTATTAGACTCCATATATTCCAGAGAGCTCATGTGAGACATCAAAAAAAAAATACACTGAGGATTTTGCTTTGGCTTTTAAAGGCTGAATTGGGCTATATGTATTCAGTCAAATATGAAGTTCTAGTTAACCTCCTGATGCTTTCACTATGGAAGAGGCTTTTTTTACCACCTAGAGCAAGAATCTATTTGGTTTGATGTAGATTCAAATTTTACTTTTAAGCATAACATGAAAATACAGCAGAGAAAACCACCTTAAAATACACAGAAGAAAATGCACTTCTGAAAAAACATTCGCTTGTGTGAGTAATTTGCATTCACGACACACAAAAATAGACACACAGGCGCACATGGCATTGAGGAACTTATGTATATTTAACTACACCATGTATTTTCATACACAAGCTGCTTTTACAAGGCCTGAGAAAGACCTGGAGTTTATAAAGTCATGTAGCCAATAAATGTGGGTAACTTGCCAGTAACTGTGTTCATTTCCTACCCAACCACGTCATTTGGGAGGCGGGTTGGAAAGCTACCTTACCTGATGACTCAACAAAACCTATGTAAATAAGCCTTCCAAACATCCTGCTACTCTGTGAAATGTCTGGGATCCCTACCCAACAAAATATCTCCTGCTTCTCTGGGACTGGATGGGCAGCTGTCTCTCCCAGCCCCTCCAAAATTACTGCTCCAGACAGAGGAGGCCATTGTGTAAAGACCTGATCAAATACTCATTGTCTTCAGTGGTCATTGCATTGGGCCTTTAATCCCTAATTTTGTGGTCCCCAAGGATTGGAGGTTGGCCTGCCTGCCCTTAACCCCTGCATCAGCTCTTTAGTGAATCACCAGAAATGCCTGTTGATAGAGACAAATAGCAAAATACTGCTCTTAGTCACACCTCTGCAACCTCATTAGGGATGTACAGGTGTAAGTGAGAACAGAACTTGGCCAGCAGCTTAACTAACAGGTTCTTCCATGCCTCTGACCGTATGCAGCACCCCCTGGATAAAGTGGGAACATCCCAATCTAAAAGCATGAGCCTCTACTGCTTCAGGCAGAGGACTGAGGCTGATTCAGCAAGGTACTTAAGCCAGATACATGACTTTAAATGCTATTCTCTTGATTCTGCCCGCTGAATTCAATGGGAGTGTTGTCCTTGACTTTGATGGGAGCAGGATCAGAGTCTGTATCCACAAATTCTGAGGTTGCTCAGGAGCTTGGATATTGCTTAGGAGGCAGAGGGCACGTGAGGCTATAAAAAGGTATATGGTAAATGTATATTGCTCTGTAATAGATCACATAGTTCCACAGCTTATCACATAGCTCTGCAGTTTGTCACATGAATAGTCCCTCTGTGTATGTGGTTTGTATGGGTGTATATTATAGTTTAGGTTGATTTGATTTTTGCAGAGACAAGGTGAGTGAGATAATTTCTGTTATTGGAACAACTTCTGCTGGTGAGCAAGGCAAGTTTTTGAGCTTGCATAGAGTTCTTCAAATATGGGAAAGTACTCACAGGGCAGAGCTACACTACACCCTTACTGCAGTATAACTCTACATCACTCAGAGGTGTGAAAAATCCATACCCCTGAGCGTCATAGTTATACTAATCCTAAACCCGCCGATATAGCTATTTCCTCTCACAGAGGTGGAGTTATTAAGCCAATGGGAGATCTCTGTCCCATAGGCTTAGAGTGTCTTCACCAGATGTGCTACAGTGGCACAGTTGCATTGGTACAGCTGTGCTGATGTAAATTTCTAATGTAGACCTGCCCTGAATGTCACAACTAAATACAAGGTGGAACAGATTTGTTAGGATACGTAGTTAACATATAATTCAAGGGGCCATTCAAGGGATAGGGGGAAAGGCAGCTTCTGAGCGAGGGGGTTAGTGGTTTGTAGATTATTGTAATAAACCTGAAATCCAGTGTTTCTATTCTGTCCATGATTTTTAGTTTCTAGCAAAGTTATGAATTTAAAATCCCAGGCTCATCTTTTGAAGATGTTGGACAGGTTTCTTTTGAGGACAAGGACTGAGAGGTCAGATACAGGGTGATCGCTTTGTGAAAAGTGTTCACACACAGGTGACACGGTGTTTTTGTCTTTTATCGTTTTTCTATGTAAGTTCATTCGAGAGTATAGTGATTGTCTCGTTTCACCCACATAGTTGTTATTGGGGCATTTAGTGCAGTGGATGGGGTACATCATATGTTGTGATAGGCATGTGTAGGATTCATGGATCTTGAAAGATGTGTGGGGTTTGAAAATCATCATAGCAGTGGTGATGTGTCTGCAGGTTTTGCATCTGTTGTTCTGACAGGGTCTGGTTCTGCTTTGAGTTGGTGTGTCCTGGTCTGTGGGGAACTGGCTTCTGATGATGAGCTTGAAGAGGTTGGAGGGTTGTTTGAAGGTCAGAAGAGGAGGGTACAGCCAGGAGGGATTTCTTTCACGATCTTGTTCCTATTTTTGTAACTGTTTAGTGATACCCCATATGGGTTTCAGTGTGGGGTGGTAGGCGACAATTAGGGGTGTACAGTTAGAGGGGTTTTTATTTCTTTATTAAAGCAGATTCTCTCAAGGTATTTGGATGGCTCATTCCATGATACGATCTACTTCTCTGGTAGAAGGTCCTTATCAGCTGAAGGCAATTTCAAGTGAGTTAAGTGAAGGTATATATCCTTGACTTTCTCCTCAGAGCTCATTCACTGGTTTCTGAGTGTGTGGCTGTAGCTAACAGATTTCTCGGTGTGCTTGGGGTGGTTACTGGGTTTGTGAAGGTAAGTGTGGTGATCTGTGGGTTTCTTGTATATAGTTGTCTATAGGGTTCCATTGTTGAAACTGATTGTGGTGTCCAGGAAATTGATGCTAGTGTGGAAGTGTTCTAGAGAGAATTTAATGGATGGGTGGTGTTTGTTGAAGTTGTGGTGGAAATCTGTGAGTTTTGAACATATATATGTGTATATATATATAATTGTGTGTGTATATATATATATATAATTGTGTATATAAATATATATATATATATGTAATCAAACACACATACATTACACACAAATATACTGTAAATACCCACAAGGCAACTCTCTAATAATTAAGTTATTTTTTTATCCATTTGGAACAATTTTGCTATAAACAGGGGTTCTCTCCAACCATAATTGTACAGTACTCAGCACATTGGAAAGCAATGAAATAATTCAGGACTTTTTTCAGGGTACAATAAGTGCGGTCTAGAGCAGGGGCATATATTTTGTAGGACAGGGCCTATCCTCAGATATGCGGATATAACTCTCATTGACCTTACATGAATCAAAGGATAGGATTCACAAATATATATCTATAATTTGTATATGTGTACTTTAAACACAACACACAGGCCTTACGGTGACTTTTGGTGGGTCTCCTTGAAGAAAAACAAGGAAAAATAAATTAAAATATTGTGCCAAAGCTCTGTCCTTGCCTCCATGGGTCCCACGTTTCCTGGTGGATTTCGCAAGCCTCAGAGGCTCACTGTGACCCTCCATGTAACCCTTCTTTCTCTAGAAACAAGGTCTACTGAGCCATTTTCATCATAAGCCAGCGGGGGGGGGGGTGAGGAGAAGTTATCCTTCCTTGCACAGTCTCTGTTGTCTCCCAGGCTCAGTGATTAAACAGGGGGCATAGGTGGGGGGGGGGAGCCTGGACCCACCCTCTACTCCGGGCTCCAGCCCAGGGACCCTAATAGTATCAGCTATGGTAGCTGACCTTTTAGAAACATGACGTGTACAATTCCCTGGGCTCCTTCCCCCACAGCAGCCCTCACCTCCTCAAGCTCCACTTCACCCTTACCCCAGGGCCTCCTTCCTTGTGCCTGATATGGTGTGTACTACTCAGCCTCTCCAACAGCGCAACTTCCTCCCACAGCTCCAGACATGCACCCCCACCTGACTAACTGGGAGACTTTTAACTAGTTTCAGTCAGCCCCCGATTGGCTTCAGATGTCCCAATCAACCTAGCCTTCTCCCTGCCTTCTGGAAAGTTCTTAATTGGCCCCAGGTGTCTTAATTGACCTGGAGCAGCTTCCATTTCATTTAACCTGGTACCAGGGATTTGTTTAGCCTGGAGCTAATATATCTATCTCCCACTACTTTTCTTTAGCCATCTGGCCTTGCCCCATCACATATTTTAATTTTAAAGGTTATTGTGTTAACAGGGGGCCTAAATAAAACAGGAAAAGTGCATTAGAAATGTCATAGATGGGTGATGGACAGATGGATGGATGGATAGATCTTTCCAAATATCGCATTTTATGGTGGCTCTTCCTCTAAGGGACTTCCTTAGCATGAGAGAACTTATCATAATATATTTAATTGGAAGGCAGAACAATCTATCCTGAAAGGGAACTCACAAGACAGTGAGTGAAATAATAGGAGAAATGAGGTGAAATGCTGATGCTTTCACACCCAGGACAAAAACCACACCCATGAATTACGTGAGTTATTTTACACTTGAGATGATGTCATTTGGTGCAGGACACTCTGAACTCAGTCATTTCCCAAATACATGCAACGCGTTCTTCCCCCCTCAAGGCATTTCTTAGAGAGGTTGGACGTACGCACAGTTCCAAGTACATGACACTGTGTGGTTATGTTTCACATGCATGCAATGTACAGCACTTGAGGTTTTGCCTTTTCCCTAAAACCAATATTTTATGCTTCTGAATTTCTTTTCATGGAGGTCACCAAGAAAGAAACAGCTTCTTGACAATTCCAGCTATAGATACAAAGGATCAAATGATCTGTAATGGGTTTAAGTCATGGCCTAGAGAGTCTACAGGGTTTGTCTACACACAGAAGCTATACTGCTTTAAATATACTAGTATAGTTAAAGTGGTACAATCCTTCGAGTGTGGGTGCAGTTATACTGTTATCAAAGTGCTATACTTGCATAGCTATTCCCATATAGGAAAGGGAATAAGCTACCGCAGTATAAGATATCTTTATAGCAGTGATTTGTGTCCACACTAGACACTAACTGTGTCCACCCAAAATGATATACTTATTGTGGTACAAAAAATGTGTCAGTTGGTGTAAATCATATGCTAAGGCTCTAATTCTGTGCATTCTTTGTACAGACAGACCCTTTAGCCTGAGTTAAGGTTAAGTACCTTTGGGGTCCATTGTATTCAATGAAGGTTTATGTATTATTATGTGCTGGGTTTGTTTGTAACCTCTCGAGGGCGAGAGGTGGCAGATGTGAGACCTATGGGTTCAAAGGATTATATTGAACAATGTGCCAGACAAGAATGGACTTTTGGAACAAAAGGTATGAAATGGTTTTCCTGGGGAATATCTAGGGAAAGGTGAATGCAAATGCCCCACCACCAGTTATGTAAAAGCCAAGCCCTTTGAAGATATGCTATGAGGAGTAGGCCTTTGTCTGCTGATCACTTGTTGGATAAGGCCAAGATCAAAGGCCAAAGCTGTATAAAGGAAAGACTGAACTATTCATGGTTGTTCTGGTTCTGAATCGGAGAGGGTTGAGAACTTGTAACTACGGGGAAAACCCAGTTGTGGGTTTTGAAGGACTAACAACTGCCAGAACCTGAGGCTAGAGTTGGGATGACATCTGGTAAGCTTCGAACATGTGTATGGGTTCTTTTCTTGTTTTAAATATGTTTTTCTATAATGCTTTTATCATAAGAATAAATGTGCTTGCTTAGAAACAGTTGTGTAGTAACATATAACTGTGAGCAACGATGCTGTTCATAGCCTCCGAAGAAAAAGCAAAGCACAGGTGCTCTTAGGTGGTCTGGCTTGCTGGAGATAAGAGAGTGTAGGCAAATTACCAATCAGGAAAGAGAGAGACGTGGGTAGCTGCCCCAGAGAAGTGACAGCTAGGGTGCCAGGAACCTAGAGTGGGTGCCCTCAAGGGATCATAGAGGGGGAATATAGGTACAGTTGCCATGAACTGTGACAGGTACAACTTTCTTACTTTCAGTTACACTGATGTAAACCCAGAGTAACTTCATTTAAAGCACTGGAGTCACTCCATATTTGCACCAGTGTAACTGAGAACAAAATTTGGCCCAACAAAGCCAGAAGAAAGTATGAATTACATCAGTTTAAATTCCTTTAGACTTGCTGGGTCTGATTCTGACCATAGTTAGTGTAAATCTACCTCTATTGATGGCAAGACTTTCCCCTCTGAACCTGCCTGAAGACACTGAAGCAGTTCCCACTTCCCCCTACAATCTTTTGCTGTAAAGCTCTTTGTGAGCCATTCTAATTGATTTTGTGTATATATTTATGTTATGGTACCACACGTGTGATTTAATCTGACATTGTAATGACAGTGTGGTGAGTTCAAAATGTAGCGGTTAATAGAGCAGCTAGGGGAAAAAATTAAAAAGCCTTTATTCTCAATGGCTCTTTGCGTCATAGGAAGGATCCAGACAAAATCCAAACCCCATCAGCAGTTCTTGGGTTCCATCTGAAGTTCAATATATGTTAAACTAAATCAACGAGACGGTCTCTGTTTTCTACACAATAAGGCAGCCCTTTTGTCTGTAAGGGTGGATTCTTCTAAAGTACCAAGAGCAGGTTTTGCTGCTTTCTTGCACTCAGGAACTATGGCGTGAAGGGCCTGTCATGATCCTCTATCTGCTCACAGCATGGAGTGGAAGGAAGGGCTGCGAGTTAAATCCGAACTTGAGCCAAGTTAATTTTGTTATGCCGTTGGTTTGTAATGCCATATTTAAGGATCATTTCCCAATTCCATTATAAGCCTCATTTATAGCTCAGCTGTTTTAAATGGAATCAAGTTGAAAGTTGGCATATGCTAGTTGTCAGCTGCGGTGCAGACTGGCCTTCCTTTAAAAATGGCTTGAATATCTTAGGGGCCCAATTCTGAAATACCCTACTCATGAAAGTAATCCTTCCTCTGTGAGTAATCCCACTGATTTTCAATTTCTTCTTTGATTCAGGGCTGCAAGATCAGGGCCTTAGATTTTTTTTTATTCCCCCCCCCGCCCCGCATCAGTTCTAGATTGTCTAAAAATCATTCTCAGGGTGCTTTTTCTTCTTGACTGTCAGTAGCTATGTATCCAGTGCTACCAGCACTTGTTTGTATGAGTAATCCTCACTTACATGACTAGTCCCGGTGAATTAAAGGAACTGCTCCAAGTCAGAAGAGTTTGCAGGATCTGGGACTAAAGGAACAGTTTAGCTACACTTCTGGCCCTCCAAAGGCCAGGCAGCCAAACCAGAGGCCTTCCTCAAAGGAGCAGTCAGGGTATAACTGAGATCAAAACTGACCTCTCATCTTTAGCTAAATCACACTGTAAATCTGGGGATGGATTAAAGTGGCCCCTTAAAACAGGTACTTGCCCATTGGTCCTTAGTCCACTGTATATGGTTACAATAAAACATTACGTAAACCAATGGGCAGGCTGGAATCTGCAAGTCTGTGGCCTTCAGAGAGCTCATTAGTCAGTCTGTGTATGTACAAAACCTAGATTAAAATATCATCACCATTTCCAGGCCTTCTGTGTTGATGGGTCTATCAGCATTTCCATTAGAAACCCCCAGTTGCAAGGGGGTTATAAACATTGTGCGCTTGACTGACATTTGGCACGTGAGGTGTGATTCTGGGATCCGTTGCTTTGCAGAAAAATGGCCTGGATTGTTGTTCATGTTAAATAGGGGTGGGAAATGGGTATTACCAGTGACTCTATCCTGGATTTTGTTTCGTTTCCATACTGCACACTGTGAATTGTCAATGGGACTGCTTGCATATGGAAGGATACTCACATGAAGAAAAGTTTGTAGTATCAGGCCCAATGTGCATTTCTCCTCCATGCCTGTGAGTAATTCCTTTTGGTGTCATGGACTAATTGCATTTGAAATGAAAAATAACTAGAGGACCCACGACAGGGAGATTTAAACTACAGAGGAGCCTGAATGAAAGCCTCATTTCCATACAACCCTGACCTTGCAAGCAGTTTGGATCCAGGGATTTGGTTCCACTTCCATCTCTAGCTGCAAATAGGCCCCGCTCCAGATCTGAACTATGTGACCACTTCCAGCACTATAACATGCTGTTGTAACAAAACCCTGGATTCCGACATCCCCAAACTTCGGGGATCTTCAGATCTGAATGTAAAAGTTGTGGTTCAGGCCCAGCTGCAGTTTTCAGGATGGTTCTTAGTGTGCCAGACCAGTTATCTCCTTTACGCGATAGCCCATGCGAGTCCAGAGGACTGCTGTTCTGGTCCAAAATGCTAACGTTCAGATGCAGAGGCCTTGTTTACATGGGGAATTGATTGGCATAGCTATTGCAGAATAAATTATCCTACTACAGCTATTCCAGAGTACCACCTGGGTGGATACTTTATTCTGAAATAAAAGTCACTTTCTTCTGGCATAGAGTGTCCACATGGGGTGCTATTCAAGATAGCGTCTCTGCTATAGTTATGCTGGTCAATTTTCCATGTAGACAAGGCCTGAGATGACATTTTAAAAAAGAAACAATAACTGCAAAAAATCCAAAGGGAACCAAGCAGAAGAAATATCATCTCATGGCAACAGAGGGACATGGTGAAATCTGCAAGTGGGGTTAACTACTTGACCCTCATTAGAGCCCATCAGACTGTAAAACCTAAAACCAAAAATGTCATGAAGCCACAAAAGCAAATGAGTGTAGAGTGAGAGGTAAGAGTCAATCCTGAGCTAGGTCCAAATATCAATATTGGATCGCTAGTCTCAGCTGTGAATGTCCTGGTTTCTGTGAATATCAGTCACACCTCTGATCCTGTGAGGTGCTGTGCACCTTCAGTTCCTACGAAACAGAGATTCAAAAATGGGCACAGTCACCATCTGATAGGATTGGGTCAATAATCTTTCTTTTGCAGACAGGTAAACTGAGGCACAAGGCAGCAACATGTCACAGTAAATCAATGCCAGAGCTGTTGGTAAAACCCAGACATTCAGACATTTCCTCCTTGTAAACTGGTGGAATGGCCCAGTGGAAAACTGGTCCAAAGTGAAAGGAAAGGGAAACTGGAGTTAAACCCCTTCTCTACCAGAAACCAGGTAATGCCTCTGCAGCCTGACACGTCCCCTTCTATGGGCGCCACATTAATCGGACCATTGCAAGCATAAAGGTTTTGTGAGCTAAAAGTTGCAGCATTTCATCCTCTCGCCTGTCCCCAGTGATACAGAGGGCTCAGCAGCAATGCTAAGAAGCTAGGCACTCATGTTACCCACTGTTCGGTGTGTGTTATGTGTCCCCAATCCACAAAGGCTGTGAGGCCCTTACGGCCTTTAGCTCAAGCCTTAGCGGTTCATGCTTGGTGGAGGTCCTGGTCTAATCCTCAGTGTGCTGACCATGATAGTGCCTGACACACCTACATCCCCTTGTGAAGCCAAACTGATGCCAGCTTTTATAAACATAGGTCCTGGTTCTGATCTCATCTACAATGGTACAAATTAGGAGTAACTTCACCGAGGTCACCTGGGTGTGAGGTTAGAATCAGGCACTTGCTACTTTTAAAGGGGAATCACCAAAATACATACGATGGTTGGGACTCATCACTAGGGCTAGAGGAAGAATTGTCAGGGAGGACTAACTAGGAATAATGGGATGAAAAGAAGCAAGTGAAAACTATGGGCTAGACATCAGGAAAACTTTCCTAACACAGTACGGTCAATAAGATTTCCCTTCCAAGGGAAGTGGTGGGATCCCTGAAGCTGGAGTTGTTCAGATTTATGCTTGAACAAGCATCTGAGGAAAGGTTTGCAGGGAATAACATTGCCCCGGAAGGCGGTGGAGTGGATGCATCTTTAAATTCCATGATTAAGGAGCTGCATTTCACCTTCTTGCCTGTCTGTACCTGCCCCTAATCCCATATTAAGCCTGCTTAAACAGTGCACAGCTTTCTGTTTGCATTGTTTCCTGCACCCCACACCCAGCACCGAAGCAGAGATACCCTCCACCCCCTTCTTGGTGACTCAGGCTGACGGACTGTGAACAGCCGCCATGACGCAGATCCATCTGTTTCTGATTTAACGCTCTGACCCTTTTATTTTTACTCCCCGAGACCTTCATTTAGTGTCTTTCACTTTTAAGATTTTTTTTTCCCTTCAGTTTTTCTTTGGCCCTGGGTTATTTTAGAGCTGAGTTTTCATGAAGAATGGTGACACGCTGACCTAGCATGCTGTCCAAATTCCCTTGGTCCTGTCCACTCTGGAGGGATGTGAGCCAAACCAGTTTTCCATGGTTAAACTGGGCACATCCTGTAATGTTTTCTGTCAGGAAATAAACCCACCCAGTGCATACTGCTAAATAGGATATTTGTGTTGTTATTATTCCTTTTCCTTTTTTTGGCTCTGAAGAGAGAAAAGGCCAGGGAGAGAGAGCCCTCCTTTCACACAGTGCTGAAATCAAATTGGAGGGAAAGGGCAGCTCTGCCAACGATGTGAGTGAAGCCCAGCTTTGGGAGGGATCAATAGCATTCCGAAAGGAATTAAATACATCCAGACCGTACTTAAGAGTGTTTTGTGGGGGACTCCAGCCATGGCAGGGGTTGCTAGAGATTGTAAATGTACCTCACTAGTCAATGGGTGTTAGGTTTTGCCCCCCTCTGTGCCTGATCCATAGAGGGTCTGAGTCTGTTACTGCCCTTACCTATAGAGCCTGGAAGTTTAGCTCAAGCTGTAGTGACTTGTGCTGTCTGCTGCAGAGGCTCCTGGTTCCGGCCCTGCTGCTGATTGTGACACAAATATGCCATCCCCCCGCCATACACAGAGTCACTGGCCACAGCTAGCATACCCACTGCTTCTCCCTCTGTGTTCCAGTGCACAGAGCTTCACTCTGCTATGAGACATGTAGCTTGGCCCTTCCGCTCGCTGGCCCCATGCTGTGAGAGCATCCCATTTCCGCTGTGTTTGGAGCTTTATGAACCTGCCCTAAGATCTGTCTGATTCTGATCTCACTTGCACCCTTGTGAATCAGCAATAATTCCATTGGAGACAGAGGTGTCACACCAGCGTTGATGAGATGAGGCTAAGGCTCAACCTGTCTGTTGACTGGTGGTCAGCTATGAAGGTGATGTGAAAACACACTTCCCATAGCTTCAATACCTTGTGTTTTTGTTCATTTTCACAGACACTCGAGGAGCACAGTAAAATGGTGATCAGGACAGTGAATTTGGACAGTTTATTTTTTGTAGAAATGTAACTCCCTGGTCAAGTAGCTAGGGAATTTCTCTTTCTACCCCCAACCCTCCAGAATATCGCATGGGAGGGGACGTGCATCACATAGAGTGTAAGTGAGTTTCCATTAATGTGGATTGGATGCTAGGGATAAATGGAAACTCAGTTACACAGTACATGACACACGTACCCTGTCACAGGATTTTATATGCCATCTAAAAGAAAAACAGAGATCTTCAGATATGGGGATTGATTCTGATCTCAGCTAATCTTGGAGTAAATGTAGTCACCCACCTGGGAATCTGGCGAGGAGACTATCACGTTTAACAACCAGTCTTGTAAAAAGAAATATTGAATCTTTATAGGCAAGTCTTGGTTTTAACTCTAACCTGAACAAGGGCACCACCAACAGTGCAGTGTCCTCTCATACGGTGGTGGACACTGGGTTAGTAGTGATTCAGAAGGGGGAGGCCATGTGGATAACACACTGGACTGGGACTCAGGCGATGTGGGTTTTGTTCCCAGCTCTGTCACTGGCCTCCTGGGTGACTGTAAGAATGGCCTGACTAGGTCAGGCTGATGGTCCATCTAGTCCTATATCCTCTCTTCTCACAGTGGCCAGTGCCAGCTGCTTCATAGGGTATGAGCAGAAGAGGGCACTTATCAAGTGATCTGTCATCCAGTCCCAGCTTCTGGCAGTCAGAGGTTTAGGAACACACAGAACTATTAATGGATCTATCCTCCATGAACTTACCTATCTCTTTTTTGAATTACACTTTTGGCCTTCACAACCCCGGCAATGAGTTCCATGGGTTGACAGTGCATTTTGTTAAGTACTGTTTGTTTTAAACCTGCTGCCTATTAATTTCATTGGGCAACCCCTTGTTCTTGTGTGATGTGAAGGGGTAAATAAAACTTCCCTATTCACTTTCTCCACACCTTTCATGATTTTATAGACCTTTATCATATAACCCCTTAGTCATCTATTTTCTCAGCTAAACTGTCCCAATCTTTTTAATCTCTCCTCTTATGGAAGCCGTTCCATACCCTAATCATTTTTGTTACTATTCTCTGTACCTTTTCCAATTCTAATATATCTTTTTGAGATAGGGTGACCACATCTGCAAACAGTATTCAAGGAGTGGGCATACCATAGATTTATATAGTGGCACTGATATTTTCTGTCTTATTGTCTATCCCTTTCCTAATGGTTCTTAACATTGTTAGCATTTTTGACTGCCACTGCATACTGAGCAGATGTTTTCAGAGAACTATCCACAATGACTCCAAGGTCTCTTTCTTAAGTGATAGACCCCATCATTTTGTATGTATAGTTGGGATTATGTTTTCCAATTTGCATTACTTTGCACTTATGAACATTGAATTTCATCTGCCATTTTGGCACCCAGTCTCCCAGTTTTGTGATATCCCATTGTAACTCTTTGCAGTCAGCTTTGGACGTAATATCTTGAGTAATTCTGTATCATCTGCAAATTTTGCCACATTACAATTCATCCACTTTTCCAGATCAGTTATGAATATGTTGAACAGCACTTGTCCCAGTACAGGTCCTTGGGGGACCCTGCTATTTACCTCTTTCCTTTCTGAAAACCGACCTTTATTTCTGCCCTTTGTTTCCTATATTGTAATCAGTTACTCATCCAAGAGAGGACCTTCCTTCTTATCCCATGACTGCTTACTTTGCTTAAGAGCCTTTGGTGAGGGACCTTGTCAAAGGCTTTCTGAAAGTCCAGGTGCACTATATCAACTGGATCATCCTTGTCCACATGCTAGTTGACTCCCTTCAAAAATTCTAATAGATTGGGGAGGCATGATTTCCCTTTACAAAAGCCCAAAAGTCCCTTGACTCTTCCCAACATATCATGTTCTTCTGTGTTTCACTTATTCTCTTCATTACTATAATTTCAACCAATTTATCTGGTACTGAAGATCGTCTTACTGGGCTGTAATTGCCAGGATTGCCTCTGGAGCTCTTGTTGAATACCATCTCATCCTGAGGGACTTGTTACTATTTAATTTATCAATTTGTTCCAAAACCACCTCTACTGACACCTTAGTCTGGGACAGTTCCTCAGATCTGTCACCTAAAAAGGATGGCTCAGGTGTGAAGCTCTCCCCCACATCCTCTGTAGTGAAGACCAGCGCAAAGAATCCATTATCTTGTGTTAGCCTGTGTTAGAGACATCAACAGCCTTGTCGTCCTTAAGTGCTCCTTTAGCACCTTGACTGTCCAGTGGCCCCACTGAGTGTTTGGCAGGCTTCCTGCTTCTGATGTACTTGAAAAAAAAATTTCTGTTAGTTTTTATGTCTTTTGCTAGTTGCTCTTCAAATTCTTTTTTTGCTTGCCAAATTATACTTTTACATTTGCCAGAGTTTATGTTCTTTGTATTTTCCACAGTAAGATTTGACTTCCAATTTTTAAAGGATGCCTTTTTTCCTCTAACCACTTCTTTTATTTTGTTGTTTAGCCATGGTTGCATTTTTTGGTCCTTTTTCTGTTGTTGTTGTTATTTTATTTGGGGGTATTCACTTAGTTTGAGCCTCTATTATGGTGTTTTAAAATAGTTTCCATGGATCTTGCTGGATCTCATTGTTGTGACTGTTCCTTTTAATTTCCATTTAACCAGTTTCCTCATATTTGTGTAGTTCCCCTTTTTGAAGTTAAATGCTACCCTGGTGGGTTTCTTTGGTATTCCCCCTCCCCAATGAGGATGTTAAATTTAATTACATTATGGTCGCTATTATCAAGTGGTTCAGCTATATTCACCTCTTGGACCACATCCTATGCTCCACTTAGGACTAAACCAGGAATTGCCTCTCCTCTTGTGGGTTCCAGGACTAGCTGCTCCAAGAAGCATCATTAATGGTGTCTAGAAATTTTATCTGTACATCTCGTCCAAAAGTGACATACTCCCACTCAGTATCAGGATAGTTGAAATCCTCCATTATTATCGGGGGTTCTGTTTCTGTAGCCTCTCTAATCTCGCTGAGCATCTCACAACCACCATCCCGTAGTATATTTCTACTGCCATACCAGGGATGGGCAAACTTTTTGGCCCGAGGGCCACATCGAGGTGCGAAATTGTATGGAGGGCCAGGTAGGGAAGACTGTGCCTCCCCAAACAGCCTGGCCCCCGCCCCCTCCCACTTCCCACTCCCCGACTGCCCCCCCTCAGAACCTTCCACCCATCCAATCCCCCTGCTCCTTGTCCCTTGACCACCCCCTCCGAGAACCCCACGCCCCAAACCGCCCCCCCGAGACCCCACCCCCATCCAACCCCTCCTATTTCCTCTCCCCTGACTGCCCCCGGTCCCCGACAGGCCCCCTGGGACTCCCACGCCCTATCCAACCCACCCTGTTCCCCGACCCCTGATCGCCCCAGAACCTCCGCCCCATCTAACTGCTCCCTGTCCCCTGACTGTCCCCCAGAGCCTCCTACCTAACCTGCCAACCGCTGCGCACGTGCACACCACCGCCACCCCCTTACCATGCCACTCAGAGCGGCAGGAGCTCGCAGCTATGCCACCCGCATTGCCCAGCAGGAGCAGCGGGCCAGAGTGCTGCCCGCACGGCAGCGTGGCTGCGGGGGAGGAGGGACAGTGGGGGAGGAGCCAGGGGCTAGCCTCCCTGGCCAGGAGCTCCAGGGCCGGCAGGATGGTCCCGTGGGCTGGATGTGGCCCGTGGGCCATAGTTTTCCCACCTCTGTGCTATATTCTCATTATTCAAGCATGGAATTTCTATCCATTCAGATCTTGTGGTGCAGTTTGATTCATTTAAGATTTATACTATATTTTACTCTCTGCTTTCTTTCACATATGGTGCCCCTCCACCAGCACAACCAACTCTGCCATTCCAAGATATTTTGTACCTTGATCTTACCATGTCCCATTGGTTATCATTGTTCCCCAAGTTTCTGTGATGCCCATTATATCAATATCCTCATTTAACACCAGGCATTCATGTTCATCCATCTTAGTGTTCAGATTTCTAGCATTTGTATGCAAGCACTTATAACATTTGTCAGTATTTAGTTGTGTGCCTTCATGTAATTGTAATTGATGTTATTGAATGGGATCTTTTTCATTTAACCATTTCTCTTCAGTTCCTACCTTCATCAACTTCTATCCTCTCCTCATTACTAGGATATAGAGTATCCCCTTTAATAAATCCTCCCCTAAGGGATTTGTTTATCCAAACCATGTGCTCTTCCACACCTGTTGGGTTTCCCAGCCTTTAGTATAAAAAATCATCTACAACCTTTTTAATTTTACATGCAAGCAGTCTGATTCCGTTTTGGTTTAGGTGGAGCCCATCCTTCCTATATAGCCACCTCCTTTCCCAAAAGACCCCCCCAGTTCCTGATAAACTTAAATCTCTCCTCCCAACATCATTGTCTCATTCACATGTTGAGACTCTGCAGTTCTGCCTGGGGGAGCTGAGCTGACTCGGCCCTGGGTGGTCTGGCTATCAGCAGAAAAAGCACTTTGGATGGATGTGGCAATGACCAGTCATTACTGACCCCTTGCCCCCAAAGTGGGTTTTATAAATTTTGTATCTTTACTTGTGAGTAGATGCAGCCCTTGGCACACCATCTGGAATCTGGCTCTAATACATACATATCTCCATTCATTGTTCATGTTTATGTGCACGCTTGGTATCATTTATCCGCCTGACCGCTCTTTGCCAAAACACTGTTCAGTGTATTGAATGTCCTTTGCAAAGTGGATCTCAGAGTTCATCAAGCTGTGTTACAGAAGTGACCCACAGGCACTGATTTCAGAGATTTATATAAACTTGGAAATTAGCAAGCGTGTGGGGGTAATTAAAGCAAACCTGTAAGATGGAGCCAATGTGAAAAAATAAACCTTCAATTATGGAAGGCACTGAAGTGTACAGGATTGCTGCTGGAGCTCCCTTCTGCATTATCTCAGGCTTGCATTCTTCCAGTGGAACTTTTGAGTAACTGGGAGAGTCCAGGACTAGATCCTGGATGGGTATTATGGCACCTTTATGCCAATGATGGGCTCATAACTTAGAGCAGCCGTTGTGTGCCCATCATGAATAGAGCAGCTTTAATTATGCCAGCTGGTAACAGCCCACAGCATGGTGCTCCAGGCACACCCTCTAGTATTATGTCAGCTTTATGCCACCTGGGGATTCCCCCATGTAAGGGGAATCCCCAGTTAACTTTTGAAGCCACTGTGCCATGCCTATGGACTGATGCAAAGGAGATGGAGGCAGAGCTGGTGATCTGACCCAAAATTTTCATAGCGTTTGCTCTAACTGTATTATACATTGATTCGCTTTGATTTTAATGATTGTTCATGAGAAATATATGTAGCAGTAAGCGGTCATTGGTGCATGCAAGATTTTCAGACAACTGCCTGATATCAAGGTGAGGGGCACCCTAGGAGAGGATAGACGAATGTTCATTGGAATTGCACATGTAAATCTCCATGCACAGATGAAAGAACAGACACCAACTAAAATAAATAGAAACATAGGGAACTTTTGCAAAAATGCATGATCTTTACTCAAGTAACCTCAACTAGGGGGCCAGACACTGTTTGTTACTGAGCGGCCCCCAAATCCGGCTGCAGCCCGTGGTAATTGGGACACTTGGAACGTTGTAAGACCAGATCAGTCTCTTGCAAGATCAGACCCTTTTTTGTGTGAGTTGAACAGGTTTTGGCTCATAATTTGCTGTTCTCCTGATTTTATCTTCAAATAATCTTTGGTCTTATTTGTGGCATATCTTGTGTGTAACTTGTATATCACACTGGATCATCTGCTGGTGATAGATTCATTTGCACATGTGTAATATTTGTTGCATCATCATTTTAACTAGCCTTTAAAGATTCCAAAAGATGAATTCATGAAGGGCACAGCAGATACATTTGTCTCCACACCTTAGTGAATGAATGACTGGCATTTGTAATCACTATTTGTCTTCTTTAATAAATAGTTCTCGTGATACTTCCAAGGTGCTGTTATAATAGAAAAACCAGATCTTCTCCAATATTGACATGCCTTCTGTCTACTCTACATGCATAATTTTTCTATGATGTTAGAAAACTGGACTGAATCATAGTCATTAAAACTGAAAAGCAATTAACAATGTCATTGTTTGAATGAGAGAGACAGTCAAAGCTCTGACCAACTGCGTTCATTTGAGGTCACACTGTGCTTTTCAAAAGAACAGAGATCTTCACCCCGCTGTCCTGTTCTGATTCCCATTTGGGTAATTAGATTCTGCCTATCTACATTTCTCCATGGAATTCCAGATGAGCAGGCTACCTTTCTTCATTTCCTATCCTAAACTGCAGTGCATTGCTGTTGTGCATGGTAACACAGCTGCACACTCCACTGCAGAGGTGGCTGCATTTCAGTGGCAGGATAAAAATGTAAGGCTGTCTTATAAATAGCATATACTTTATTTTGGGTATTATGATGAGAGTTGCTTGAGATGGACAGCAAATAATGTTCCTTTAACATAGTTTTTGTGTATGTGAAGTGTATATATATGCTTTTGTGTGGTATGTGTATGTTTGTGTATATATACACTCTAAAAAATGACTATGTTAAAACAGTGCTGTGGGCTTCCATGTTGTTTGTATGTCAATTACTTCCATATCAGATATGTTGTTTACCATTTATAAAGGTGTTTTTGAATGCGCAGCCCAGACAACTCAGGCTAGGCTATGAGAGTCCATGTGAGTTCTTCCCTTGGTGCATCATCAACTGTGAAAAAGGTCCTGCAGGCCAAATGATGCCTTCGGTGACACCTGTGTAACCTTGCTACTTTAACTGTACTTGCAGAGCTGTCACTGGATCTTAGCAAACTGTTCTGTTGATGGTGTACAAAAACAGTGTGCACAATGAAGATGCTGCACAAGAACCAATTAACCATTGCAATAACTTGCCTAGGAAAATGGTGGATTCTCCATTGCTTGCAGTCATTGAATGGACAGATTTCTAAAAGATATGCTGTAGCTCAAACAGAAGTGATGGGCTCAATGCAGGAAATACTGGGTAAAGTTCTTTGATTTGTATTATGCAGGAGGTCAGCCTAGATGTCCATAATGGTCCCTTCTGCCCGTAAAAGCTATGAAACTGAAAGAGGGAATCGTATCCAGGTTATGTGCTCTATCTCTCAGCTGTGCTGGCTCTGCAGGGCTAACAGGATTAAAATACAATACACAGTTATTTTTGTCTTAAATGTCAGCAGATTGGATTCTGAAGAGACACATTAAGAAGCAAGGGTTGAATGAGAAGGTGCCAGATTTGCATAGTGACTTTTCAGAGTTGACTTTAAAACCTTTACTCCAGCGATGCTGGGGGTTCCCATCCCCTGAATACCCTGCCTTCCTGCAAAGTGAATTTAAGTTCAGGAGAAAGGCCAGGAAGAAGGCATTTGAAAGTAAAGGACAGGTTTGATACAGACAGTCGTAGTATGATCTCACCCACACTGCTCCACCAGTATGTTCAACCCCGACATCTCCTGGGCCACTCAATCTTTGGCCAATGGTGCCAATTAGTGATGGAAGTTTATCTGATGTGACCACATCCATTATTTATTATTATTGTTATTATTATTATTATTATTATTATTGCAGCAGTGTCCACTGGCCCCAGTCCACACAGGAAAACAGAGCTCTGCCCCAAAGAGCTTGCCATACAAGGCTATAATCATGCGCTTGACTCTGTGTGGTTGGACCCATGTACCTATTCACTGGGGCTGTGCCTGGGTGCAGAGGCCAGCCATGTGATATTGGTCACAGGATCAGGACTTCAGCAACTGGCCTGCGACTGCCAGACTCATTCTGCGCCTGTAGCAGGTTAGAAGCAGACTGAATGCTTTTCCCATTGCAGCAGGGTAAAAAAAAGAAAATGGAGACAAGCATCTCCCCTAGCTGACCTGATGCTTTCTCTTCCTTTCTTTCAAATGCATTATTTCATGTGTCTCTATTTCCTCTTCCCCACCCTCCCTGATGGTAAAGCCTGTGAGCAAAACTCTAAAATTCATTTTGCTTGACCTAAATAATCGGGTGGATGAGCCATGAGTTTATTACATCCTGCATGGGGGGAAAAAAGATGAACTGGTCTTTGTGGGGGAGGCTGGGCTATATTATTACAGTATCTTTAGTCTGCTCTCTCCCAACCCAGCAATAAAATTTGTGGTAGTGCATCTAGCAATATGCTGATTTAAATGCAGCTTTCCGCGTCCGTCTCCCCCCCTCCAAAAAACCTCTGTCTTTTTGTTTGATCAGTCCCTTTAAAAATCTGATTCTTATGCTGTGAGTGGGATGATGTTGTATCCCATTTCTTTTCTTTGTCGTTTCAATCATACAGCGGGTAAGCGAAAAACAGGCAGGTAGTGCTTTCTGCACCACCTTCTTGCCTTAAGGGGAAAACAGTAGGTATTAGGGTGGGTGGTTTTAATAATAGGTTATCCTGGAGACAAGATGTTCAGAAAGGAGGTGTGCTCAAGGAAATATTTGCCTTTTTGGGGTTTGTTTTTTTTTTAAATAAAAACTTCTATCTTTCGTAGCGTGCATTTTAAGATTCTGAGCTACTTTTCTGCAAGGGAAGAGATGCATTTTGGGAGGCTGTAGAAAGCAAGGGACAAGGGGAGCTTTGTCATTTTAGCTTTTGAAGGACAGAGGGCCAGCTTCTTATCTGGTGTAAATCAGTGTCGCTTCATGCTGTGACACCTGTTTACACCCAGTGACAATATGGCACATACTTATTATGAAAATTGTCATCTGATGATTGTTCATATCACTTCTGTGGCACCTTTCTTCTAAGTGTTATATTAATTATCCACTGCAATCTACCTAGGTACATCTGCTTAGTCCTATTTGTTCAGGGGGCAAACTGAGGCAGGAGAGATGAACTGACTTGCCTGAGGTCACCCAACAAGTCACTGGCAGAGCTGGGAATAGATCCCCAGAGTCCAATTTCCACAATCCCCCACCTCTCCCAGACAATGGCATAGCTAATACTGAATGTGATGACCAGGAATTATTAAGCATCAGTTAGCGTATCTCTTAGAAGGTGGCTGCTGCAGTTTGACAGATTAGCCTATTCTCGCATGCACATCTTAATTGCCTCATTACCACAATGCACAAATAAAAAATCATACCTTTATGGGCTGATTGATGTAGCAGAGAGCAATGCAAAGGGACAGGCAGAGTAGAGAAACAACCCTGTCTGCAAAGGGAACCATACAAGGGGGAGCATTCAGAAAGTCCATCCACTTCTACATCCAGCTGTCAAGTTTGACACAGGAGGAAAGGCTTTGGAATGAGGGGCACATCCCCAAATGGCAGAGCCAGGACGATGGAACTGCCCCTATTATTGTTATTTATGGGCACAACCAGCGTCCCCAGCATTGCACAGTCGTCTGTGAAGCGTGGCGAACATAGAGCAGCTCCCTGCCCAAGGAGCTAGGCAAACAGCAACAGGACAATACAAGCCAAAGCCAGTGTGAGAAAGGTACATTCTAGGCGGAGTGCTTCGGCACATCGGGAACCTGCTGATGAGGTGGGACTCGTTTCTCTATTGCATCTATACTTGGGGTTTTAGACCTGAAACTTGCTGATGCGGGATTTCTAAATTTCGGTAACTGAGAATGATTGATGGTGTGTAGGACAGTGACAAGACTCAGCAGAGAGAACATAGTCAGCAATATCTTCTCCTCAAGGGACATTGTTTAATGAGAAAAGCAAAGCAAGTAAACACAAGTAAAAAAAAAAAGAGAGAGAGAGAAATTCCCCCACTGAAGCTGGGGATTCATCCCAGATCTCTGACTTCTGGGTATGGACCATAACCTTCCCATGGACCATAACCAAGCAGCCAATGTATAGCCCTTCCCCTTCATGCTGGGGCACGGGGAGGGTGAAAGTTAGCTGAGTTTAACCCCTTGTTCAGTTGGGACAACATAGTGTCAGTGTCACACACTGACCAGGTGTGACTGGGATTGGGTGGAATTTGGGTCCAAAATGATGGCCCATCCGCTTCCACTGAAAAATGATTTGTCCCTTATGTCTGGAGAATGTTTTGATGCTTTTGAATTAGCAGTGAATCTGGTGGGAGGGGAGATGGAAGGGCAGGAAGAAATCACAAGAAACTTTGGTTTTGCCAGGAAGTATCATTTTGACACTTGCTAGCAGATGATGATCTGATGCAGTCTAAGGCTCTTTTATACAGAACACAGAATTCAAAATGAGCAGGAGTGCTGTGACCAGAACATCTCACTCCACTGGTGGTTTTGCCTTGATGCACAGAATGTATTCTGTAGGATGTGGTCTCTTGGAGGAATGTTCACTGACGGAGGAACATCTCATGACAAACTGGTTTCTATCTAATTGCCATCTTCTCAAAAAAAAAATGCTCCCAGAACTAAACAGCTGTCCGCACTCACAGGATCTGAGGGGTAAAATTATAGCAAACAAGAAGCCAGGAAATATAAATTTGGAAAAGGGAATTCTTGGACAATTGTTTTAGCAAATAAAACGTGCTGTATTATAATAATATTACATGCAAGCATGCAATTACGTTTGAAAATTGCAAGCTTCCACCAAAGAGTCAGGCAGTTGGAGTTTTAAGCATTGTGTATTTAAAGGGACAGCCTTAGAGATTCAATATTGAACCTGCCCTGCCTAGACTGGATGAATGGCTAGAGAGGCAGAATTTGGGCAAGTATGAAGATAGACAGATAGATGCATTTTATAAATAAAAAATGAATACAGTCCCCCAATCAGAAGAACATAAGAATGGCCCTACTGGGTCAGACCAAGGGTCCATCTAGCCCAGTATTCTGTCTTCCAACAGTGGCCAGTGCCAGGTGCCCCCGAGGGAATGAACAGAACAGGTAAGCATCAAGTGATCCATCCCCTGTCGCTCATTCCCAGCTTCTGGCAAACAGAAACTAGGGACATCATTCCTGCCATCCTGGCTAATAGCCATTGATGGACCTATCCTCTATGAATTTATCTAGTTCTTTTTTGAACCCTATTATGGTCTTGGCCTTCACAACATCCTCTGGCAAGGAGTTCCACAAGTTGACTGTGTGTTGTGTGAAGAAATACTTCCTTTTATTTGTTTTAAGTCTGCTGCCTATTTATATCATTTGGTGACCCCTAGTTCTCGTGTTATGAGAAGTAGTAAACAACACTTCCTTATCTACTTTCTCTGCACCAGTCATGATTTTATAGACCTCAAGCATATCTCCCCTTAGCCATCTCTTTTCTAAGCTGAAAAGTCACAGTCTTATTAATCTCTCCTCATACAGGAGCTGTTCCATTCCCCTAATAATTTTTGTTGCCCTTTTCTGAACCTTTTCCAATTCCAATATATCTTTTTTGAGATGGGGCTTAGCTATTGTGGGCATGAACACATGGGGATGCTGTGTACCATTTTTATACCCTGCCTGCTTCTAGGGTTGGAACGGACAGGCAAAGTGGAGGGATGCAGGGCTCACCAGCCATGGCACATGGAGGAAGAGTCTCATGTGAAGTCTGCCAGCCTTGATGGTGCTCCTGAGCCAAGCCAAGCCATTGCTGCAGCTTTTTGCTGTAATACATGGTGTGCATTGTATTTGAATTCCTCCTGGCAGCCTTTTATCTCTGCCTAGTGTCTGGCTTCCCAGGGTGTGGTCCCCGGAGATGGTGAAGATGGCAGAGAAGATAACAGAGGAGAATGCCGAAGTGGTGCTGTTTAGCCTGTATGCCGCTCACACAGAGTTAGTCACACAGAGCTGCTCGTAGTCAGTTATTGGCATTTTCACAGCTCCACTTTGGGAGCAATGGCCTGGCCTGGTGCTAGAGTGCTACTGAAGATGGATAGATCCTGCAGATTAGCCCAAACCAACTCAGCACTGAACTTTGAGGGAACAACCCAAAGCCCTGCATGTCAACACCCCAAGCTTTGGGACAATTCAGAGGAAGGTTTGAATTCTGACAGAGCAGAACAACAGCTACCTAGGACTTTTGCACATCAAGGCCACTCTGAAGCTCTTGGTGGTTGCAGGGATAGAACTCATATCCTCCTGCTTCTAACATAGCCCCTGATCACTTGACCTCAATGAGATCCCCCCCGCAGTTATTTTTACTTTTATTAGCTGTATAGGGCTTATGAGACATGGGTGATCAATGCCGATTCCATCCATTAGAGGGCATTATACTCAAACACACTAGCCAGTTCATTGCTCAGCCTCCTTGAAGCAAAATAAATCTTCTTAACATAACTAAGGAAACGGACCAATTCCAAGTGCCCTTTCACAACCCTGAGCAATTTAGTCGTCCATGATTTACCAGGCACCATTAACGATGAATGTACAATCTTGAAGAACACAAGTGGGATGTCTCATTATCACCTATTTGGCAGACTCTGCAGAATAACCCAGACTTTCATTTCACCTCTCAGAGTCCAGACCATTTGTTCCACTACTGCTTCGGCAGGGAAGAAACATTCCTGTTGTCTAATATTAACATTAGTGCACTCTGACATAATTTGTATTATTTCTAATATTGGATCATATTAAATGATCCAAACACTAAATAGGCATTTCTCTCTCTCTCTCTCTCTTTCTCTCTTTGAGGTCTCTTTTTTATGCATTCTTGTTTTCTGTATGGCATAATTTACAGTGGAAAGTCGAAAGTTAAAAGGAGTCAGAAGCAAATGAACAAAAGAAAATCTTTTAAAGTGTAGACTGCAAAGCTGTGATCGTCGGAGCCAGGACATGGGCTTGGCTGCGCTTTCACAAATATAGCTTCTAGGGTGTGGCTGGGGCAGGTTTACAATCAGCGGCTTGGCCGGAGTTCTGCATGCTGAAAGGAGAGACAATCGCTAGCCTTCACCGCCAGCTCTGCCTGTGTTTGTGTGGCAGGGTGGGGGGCTTTGACTGCTATTGCTCTGAAGGGGGTGCAGGAAGTTCCCAAGCCAAAGTCCGCCTCATTTGGAATGTTTTGAAACCTGAGGGCAGTGGGTGTCTCAGCAGATTAATGGCCTGTGGGATTTCCCATTGCAGACTTGAATTTCAGACCCAAGCCAGATCAAACAGACCAGAAATTGCTGATGGTAGCAATTTCACAAATGGCTCAGGTAGTCCCCACCCTGCTCCCTCTTAAATCAGAATTAAAAAATCCCCCTAGCTACTATGAATGCTGGGCTCTGATGCAGCAGACTTTGCTTTTGGAGAAGCCTGGACTGTGGAGCAGAAGTGGGGAAAGGTACCTTGACAGCCAGGGATGATTGAAGGCCTGCCTGGCACTCAGCGTCATGCCCATGAGAGCATTACTGCTGACCTTGCTTGGAGATGAAGCTTCTTTGCATCACTTCTAATGCACACTGACACCTTTGGAACAGTAAAGCACAGTGTACCACAAATGCAATTAGCCACAGTAGATATTATGGCTTCTGCTAAGTTGCCTTTACAAACCCTGTATCTAGTATAAAATAAACACTTGGTTAGTACCTTCCAGCTGCGGATCATATTGTGCTTTACAAAGATGGAGCAGTATTATTCACCCCATGGTATAGTTAGGGAAATTAGTTTAACTGGGGCATATAGAGTAAGGGCACTATTTTCAGACTTGGCTATGTCTTTGATCGATGAGGCATCTACATAAGTGGCCTGATTTTCAGAGCCCCTAAAGCTGCCATCAAATTGGCCACTTTTGGCCTAAGGCCCAGATCCTCATAGGTGCTTAGGTGCCTAACTCCCATGGGAGGATTGGGGCCTAAGTGAACTCCACAACGTCAGACAGACAGTCAGTGCAGCGTGAGGAACAGAGCCCAGGTCTCCTGAGTCCCAGTGCACTAACCACTTACTATACTGCCTGTTAGTGAAGTGATGCTGGTTCTCATCCCCCAGTTGTCTGAAATTGCCTGCACCCCTTTAGCTTCCTTTATTCCAAGTCACTTGCATTCTTGCAGGAGAAATCTTTCAGCCAGAAATCAGTTTGTGAAGCATCTATAGGTGCTAAGGTGAACATTGAACGTATTATTACTTTTGAGATTGGGTACTATAGAGCCCAGCCCTGACTCATATGAGTGCTCCCAATGGAGTTAGACCCTTTTTAATACAAGCCATTCTTCTGGGCCCGGGGCTTCCTGGGTGGCAATGCACCTGTTTACATCAGGGAGAAAATTTAGTCCTGTACAAGCAACATGTTATCATTATACAATTATGCTTTTAGAAGCTGAGCTTTTGTTGTAATAAAATGATGAGTATTGAGCACTCTCATAAATAGAATATTTGGAGATACCACTCAGAGCTTAATTGGAATGCAGTTATTTTAGGCGGCCTACCCACTATTTTTACAATGCTATAATTTTCTATTATAAAATGTATTTTTCTCTTAAACTCCATGTAATCAGTTTTTGGTCTCTCACTCTCCCACTTCCTTTGTGTGTGCATGCTTTCATTTCTTTAAAGGGATGGCATTCATCGTTTGGAATACGTGCTGAGGCTGCTGATTCTATTTTTGGATATGTTATTCTTGGAGAAAACACCCTTTAATTGGGGTGGGGGTGAAAGAGGCGGGAATAGGAGGGGAGCTTTAGGAAGGAAAGCATTTAGCTGAAAGCGTCAACTTCAGAACGCTTCCAGCTTGTGTCAGTTCCCCCCTGGGGCATGAGAATCTTAAGGTCATTTCTAGGATTGGTGTCCTGTATAGCAGTGCAGAACTGCACAGCTGTCAAACTACCAGGCTGGATAAGAGTGCCCTTTCTACAAACTTACATACATTTTTAAAATTTAAATTACATGGTTTCCCTTCAACTCTGCCAGGATCCTGAAATGTTATCAGCTTTCCTACATGCTCTTGGTAAAGCAGAAACAGAATGAAGCTTGAGAGAAATGCAGTGTTAAAGTAAATGAAATCTAGTCTCTTTCCAAAAAGTGAGTTATAAGTAGTTTCAGGTACAACATCTGTCCCTCCATCCCCCTGCTAACTTTTATAGTTTTACAATCACATTTCCCCTATCTTTGAATTGTTTCTCTCTCTTCCTTGCTACTACATGAAAGACCTGCACAAATAGGGAAAACTGATTGACTGTCCAGGAGATAAAGGACTACACACAGTGTGCTGTGAAATACACCGCATAAACAACCTGATATATATTCTTCCAATCTCTCTCAGTTAGAGTGATCTTAGTGATTATCAATTGTAGGTTAAAAAACATTAGACAAATGTAATTTTTAAGATGATGGTGTTTCTTTAAAACAAAACGTTAAAAGGTAATGGGGCAAAGGAAACTGTTATTAGGATGCAAATACCTAAGAAGGAAGTCATCTCTTTGCAGCCACCTTAAAAGCTATTTATTATCTTACATCTGCTTGGATGACTTGGCGGATTTACTTTTTTTTAATGGCTATTTTAAACAGCTATTTTGTAGCATATCATATGGGATCTGTTGGGTTAATTGTGAAGAAAGTTAGTTAGCTGAACATGGTTAAGCCCAGAACTGTGTAACGAATCAATTTGTTGCAAAAAATAGACATGGATCCGTCTGGATCATACACACATCAAGGGATCTCAGACGAGAACCCTTATTCTTCAGATCTAAAACACGAACTTCAGTTACTTGAGCTAACCAAAGCCTCTTGTAGCGACTTGTAGGTCCTGTTTTCTCTTTTTGGTCAGCTTCTTCAGAGCAAAATCATTCACTCACTCATACACACAAGCCAGTGTGTTACAACCATCACTTTCAGCCTTTAAATCAAGACTGGATATCTTTCTAAAAGAGGTGCTCTAGCTCGAACAGAAGTTATGGGGCTGATGCCGAAATTCCTGTGTGAGGCTCTACGGCCTGTGTGACACACAAGGTCAGATTAGATTATCATAATTGTCCCATCTGGCAGTAAAGTCTATTAACCAGACACTAGGTAACCTGGATTTTATTTCCAGCTCTGATAAAAAAGTTACTGGATGATCTTAGGCCAGTCACACTCACTGTCCCTCAGTTTCCCTGTCTGTAAAATGGGGACAATGGTAGCAGTGTTCTGTGTCCCAGTTCACTGATGCATTTAAAGCCCTTTGGGATTCCGAGAGGGAAGATGTGTCAGCACTGCACCGTAACTAGCTGGTGCATGTGCACCACTCCCTGCTATTCATGTCATGAGTGCTATTCTGTGTAGTGAAAGACGTTTTCCTGTAGCTCAGGTGGAAGGGGCCTATGTTTTTGAGGCGGATGGAACTCAGTTCTATCCCCACTGTCACCAAGAGGCCACAGTATGGTGACAACAGTGAAGTGCTACATGGCTATAGATTTTTGCAGTAAGAGTATAGCACTCTCCTAACTGGCAGTGCTTTCACACGGGCTGACTGTTTTCTGCGATGGCTTTTGTTTCATGTAGAAAGAACAGCCCTGCATATAAACAAGAGTTCTCGAGGACATGGGGGATTTGCCTGCTCCAAAACAGGCCTTGGAGAGCAGGCTGGCTTGCGCTAAAAAGTGACTTAGGGCTGGAGGTAGTCCCGAGGCAGCTGTTTTGTGCTTAGTAGCGATGTCATCGTTTTCCCAAGGCCTTGGCTTGCCTGCTCCCACATAGTAACCACCAAACAATGGCTTGTTGGGTATGGGGGTGGGCAAGGAGGGGAGAGATAACCACAAGGTCTCAGCTGGTTATTGATCTTCCCTGGGTGGGAGGAGGAAAGCAACATTGCATGAGAATGCCCACAGGGAGACACGCTGGAAAGTCTGATCCCTGGGTTCGCACCGATGCTTTCCCATCCCAAAAAGCAATGTTTGGTCAACGTTTAGGGCAGCCAGATCCAGTTGTCCTTCCTCAGGAAAAGCCAACAGGTTTGGTTTGACCAGGGGTTTGCTAACCAATTCAAGCCAACATCCTGGGACAGTGAGGAGAAGGAGGCGACCCAGCTGCCGCTCTGATGGCCGAGTTCCCCCCCCCCCGCTACCCCGGCTAACCTCCTTCAGCCAGCCGTAGACCCACCCTCTCAGCTATATGACCCCAGGAGCAGGAGGTGCTGTGCTGGGTTGGAGTGGAAGCCATCAGGGACCCTAGTACTCCACATGGCAGCTGAAGAGGTGCTCAGTCTATCACAGAGCAAAAGGGGGGGAAATTATGAGGATTATGAGGGGAGTGGGGGGAATAGAATGTGGGGAAGGAAGAAGAGAAATCTCGAGGCTGGATGGAGGAGAAGAGACAAGGGGGTGGGGAACAGGTTGCAGGAGAAATCCAGCAACATGAGAAGCCAGTGCAGGCTGCGTGGGAAACCTCCAATCCACTAGCATGTCTATGCCTTCCAGCATCAGGGGAGTGGGTTAGCGGTCCCCCCGATTGTCCTCCCCTGCCTGTTCTTCTTTGGAAAATTACACATAGAAAATGGTATAAACTGCACTGGTAACTGAGCAATGGGAGTATTGCCTGAGTGAGGACTGCAAGGTTGGCGCCTTGGGGATGAAATGGCATTAACACTCTCTCTTTCTGTGTCTCAGGAGTTCCCAAGGGGTTAATAGATTCAACGTGAGTCTGGTTGTTTTAGAAGTCTCTTCTGCATGTGACAATGTTAATATATCCCTAGCCAGCTGGAGGAAATGTCTCCTGTTTTCTGGGATATCGCAAGTGGAGGCTCTTTTGGAACCGTTTGAAAGAGGAAACATCTGACAGATAACACTCCGAGGAACCCATTAATATCAGGTTTTTGGTTTGGGTGTAGGCTTTTTTCTTCCGAATCCCCTTTTGAAGCACAAACTGCATGGGGTGGGGGTGGAGGGTGATGGAGGCCTTTGAATGGTAGCAGAGTGGATATGATAATACTCTTGGAGATAAATGTGAGCGATACAACCATTGCGTCAAAGAGGCAAAGCCGTAAGTGTTAGACCCCCCGCAAATCCACGCCGTGACTTTGACTGCAGTTCTTTGCACAGTTGGTTCTAAACATGGTCAGTGCCCACAAACCACATGGCTAATACTCAGTTACTGATGATGGCAGCTAACCATGTCTCACCTTTGCCAGTGGCCAAAGCAGGTGCATGGTTGTTTTCCTGTAAGCACTGTAGGTGATGGGATCACTTAACTGGGTTTGCTGCTTAGCCAGTTGGCCAGTCCTCCCAGCTCTCTGTTCAGTAGGACATCCCAAACATGCTGTTGTTTGCTCTCCATGTGTATGTCCCTTGGATCGTCTATCCTATGCCAAGGCGGTATGGGATAGCTGTGTTACAGCGCTAATAACACTGCATGTTAGGAAGGAAACTGGTCATGCCATGTCATTCATGGCATACCGGCCATGCTTTTATTATCTTATTTATTCAGATAGTGATGTAAATAGTCATAGTGCCTAGCAAAACACAAAGAGCTTAGCATGTAATTCAGGCAACGCAAACACGGGCAATAAATTGGGTCTGGGAGGATGCGGGAGACATCACTGGGGAGAAATCAGTGGGAAACGATTCCTGGAGGAGGGATGTGGAGGAGGAAAGAGGGCAAATGGGGATAAGAAACAGGAAGCTGTCCCAGGCATAGGGGACAGCCTGAGAGCAGGCCTGAAACTGAGAGTGGAAAGAGAGGACAAAGGGAGAGAAGACTGGGAGAAGGAAGTGGAGAGCACAGGGGGAAGTGGAGAAGAGATCATGGAAGGCTTTGAGGAGCTTGAATCTCACATAGCTCCATAATGTGTAGGGAGCAGTGGAAACAGGAGATGATTTTGTGAGCAGCATTTTGGAGAGAGGAGAAGTAAGAAGTAGGGAAGCAGGAGAGAAGAAGGTTACAGTGTTTGAGATAAGAGGTGACCTTGGCACCGTCAGCTTTATGGACACTCAGAGATCTACTTTCTAATTCTTTCTGTATTTTGTTCTAGGGCTCTAAATGAGAATATGGCCAATGGCATTGAAGATCTTATTGGGATCCCATTCCCAAATCACAGCAGTGAAGTCCTTTGCGGTTTAAATGAACAGCGGCACGATGGTCTACTCTGTGATGTCATCCTCATTGTCCAGGACCAGGAGTACAGGACCCACAGGTCTGTCCTTGCAGCCTGCAGCAAGTACTTTAAAAAACTCTTCACTACTGGCACTTTAACAGACCAGCCCTATGTTTACGAGATTGACTTTGTCAAGCCTGAAGCACTTTCTGCTATCCTAGAGTTTGCCTATACTTCAACCCTCACCATCACCACCTCAAATGTCAAGCACATCCTCAATGCAGCCAAGATGCTGGAGATCCAGTGCATTATCAATGTATGCCTTGAAATCATGGAGCCTGACAGAGAAGCTGAAGAGGAAGATGATAAAGAGGATGAAGATGACGATGATGATGAAGAAGATGATGATGATGAAGAGGAGGAGGAGGAGGAAGAAGTGGAAGATTTTGTGAATCAGGAGAACCTCACAGATGTCCAAGAAGTAAGCTGTCACCAAAGCCCTTCAAAGTCTGACCTTACCGAAGAAACATACACAGAAGCACCTAGAGACTTCCCACACCATTACCCAGCCCATAGCTCTGCCGGCCACTTGGGCATGATACGAGACTTTTCCATCGAGTCATTACTAAGGGAAAATTTGTATCCTAAAACGAACATTCCAGAAAGGAGGCCAGCCCTATCTCCCTTCACACCAGGCTTCTTTCCCCACCTGTGGCATGGAAATTTCAGTTCCTTTTCCCAGCTAGAAGAGCAGCAAGTGGACAATGGCCCTTTGGACCTGGTGATCAAAAAGAGGAAGATTAAGGAGGAGGAGAAGGAAGAGCTCCCTCCGGCTCCTTTCCCTAATGACTTCTTCAAGGACATGTTTGCTGGCAATCCAGGAGGTCACCTAGGGCACATTAAAGCAGAGAACGACTATAGCGCTTATCTCAACTTTCTAAGTGCCACCCACCTGGGAGGAGTGTTTCCTCCATGGCCCCTGGAGGAAGAAAGGAAGATAAAGCCCAAGGCATCGCAGCAGTGTCCGATCTGTAACAAAGTCATCATGGGGGCAGGGAAGCTGCCACGGCACATGAGAACCCACACAGGAGAAAAGCCATACATGTGCACGATCTGTGAAGTTCGCTTTACCAGGTGTGCATCAGTTATTACTGTTGGATTTAGCAATGCAGCTACAAAAGGGGGATGGCACCCTAATAAAGCACTGATGGATTTACTGAGTCCAGCAATACAGGTTGCTAACCATAAATGCTATTTATAGAGATTGCTTATTACGTGGAGCCTGTGTCAGGTTAGGGCCTTAGTAGACAACAAGAAAGATCTCAGTGAAGCCACTCCATGTAGACACAGGCATTTAAGCAATGTCTCTTTCCACTTAAGAGTAAAGTGAATATCAAGGATATAGGGGCCTGACACAAAGTCCATTGATTTTAATGATAGGTTTCAGAGTAGCAGCCATGTTAATCTGTATTCGCAAAAAGAACAGGAGTACTTGTGGCACCTTAGAGACTAACAAATTTATTTGAGCATAAGTTTTCGTGAGCTGTAGCTTATGCTCAGATAAATTTGTTAGTCTCTAAGGTGTGTGACAAAGCTCTGTCCTTGCCTCCATGGGTCCCGTGTTTCCTGGCGGATTTCGCTAGCCTCAGAGGCTCACTGTGACACTCCACGTAACCCTTCTTTCTCTAGAGACAAGAGTCACAGTCTACTGAGCCATTTTCATCATAAGCCAGCGAGGGAGGTGAGGAGAAGTTATCCTTCCTTGCACAGTCTCTGTTGTCTCCCAGTCTCAGTGATTAATCAGGGGGCAAAGGGAGGGCACCCGGGCCCACCCTCTACTCCGGGCTCGAACCCAGGGACCCTAATAGTATCAGCTATGGTAGCTGACCTTTTAGAAAAATGACATGTACAATTCCCTGAGCTACTTCCCCCACAACAGCCCTCACTTCCTCAAGCTCCACTTCACCCTTACCTCAGGGCCTCCTTCCTTTTGCCTGATATGGTGTATACTACCCAGCCTCTCCAACAGTACAACTTCCTCCCACAGCTCTTGACATGCACCCCCACCTGACTGGGAGGCTTTTAACTAGTTTCAGCCAGCCCCTGATTGGCTTCAGGTGTCTTAATTGATCTGGAGCAGCTTCCATTTCACTTAACCTGGTACCGGAGATTTGTTTAGCCTGGAGCTAATATATCTATCTCCCACTTTTTTTCTATAGCCATCTGGCCTTGCCCTATCACAGGTGCCACAAGTACTCCTTTTCTTATTGATTTTAATGGGTTTTGGGTCATCTATCCTATGCCCAGGCAGTATGGGATAGCTGTGTTACAGCGCTAACACTGCATGTTAGGAAGGAAACTGGTCATGCCAAGTCATTCATTGCATACCGGGCATGCTTTTATTATTCTTATTTATTCAGATAGTGATGTAACTGACAGCCTGTCAGTTATCCAGATAGCTACTAACCAGACAAGAGTGTAAATAAAGGTATGTAACATTTTCCACCTGGTCATTGTTTACCAATGTGGAATCCACTGTGGAAGCATTGCAGAAACAGGTATGTGACTAAGACCGGTGAAACAAATCAATGGATGTTTCTGGCTAAAATGTTTTTGGCAATCTAGATATTCTAAGGGCTGATCCAAAACTCACTGAAATCAATCGGAGTCTTTCTATTGACTTAGTGGAATTTGGATCAAGACTCTGTTTTCTTGTAATTCACTGGCAAGCCTTGTCCATGCATTGTGTTAGAAAGCGCATTAACTAGCACCGGATTAAACATGGTTTTGGACTGGGTGTGGACCACAACCAGCTACCACCTGTTTAAACACAACTGTCCTTGTCCATACTAAGGCTCAGAACATGCTAATTATAACATTGTTTTCTGTGTTGTTGTAGCCGTGTTGGTCCCAGGATATTAGAGAGACAAGGTGGGTGAGGTAATATCTTTTATTGGACCAACTTTCTGTTGGTGGAACAGGCAAGCTTTCGAGCTACACAGACAGACTTCTTCTTCTTCCTAGACCTGAAGAAGAACTCTGTGTAGCTGAAAAGCTTGTCTCTTTCACCAACAGAAGTTGGTCCAATAAAAGATATTACAACACCCACCTTTTCTCTCTAATTATAACATGTTAGTTACCAGGTTTCCTAACAGGGTGCATGTTCCCAGTGGAGACAAGGATGAAATCAGCAAGCCTGGGTCCAAATTCTGTGCTGGTTTACACCCTTTGCACCTCCATTAACTTCAGCAGGGCCCTGGGAAGATATAAATGAGCATGGATTAGGCCCATTTTGCTCTAAGTCGGCGACACAGATCTCCGATGCAGCACCATGCAGCTCGTCTCTGAAAAGCTTGGCCAATTAAATCCATGAGCAGAGAAAAACAGATTCCTGGATCTGTTCTTGCTGCGTATAATTAATATCTAATGAGTAGAATCTTTACCATAATAAAGATTTCTGACAAGAGCGTGGTATTTCACCTTCTGGCTGTGAGGGAGAGAAAGCCCTGTTAGGCTTGGGTGAGCAAGCTGTTGAAAATAACATGAACAGTCGGAAGAGCAGAGCACCTGACAATGGGCAGATACCTGGGGTGCATCAGCACTCAGCCTGCCTTTTCTTCCTTTGTCCCTGTGATAATATTCAAATGCAGTCTTTGCAGATGATGGGGATTTGACCTGAAAATAAATGTCCATGCCATGCTACATTAACACAGCTGATACCGCATTCTAATATGTTCCACATTGTGCCGCAGGCCAGCGTAGACAACGTGATCTGGCTAACCCTTATGTTTAAAGGGAAAGGCCGATTGCCTGTGTTAATTAATGACTGCAGGTAATTTGTTCCTACTGTCGCTGTCACCCCACTTTTTACATGTAAGTGCTATTGAAAAATGCTGAATTGTTTGCACTGGACACATACCACTTCCATTTAGCAACATAATAGGGAGCAATAGTGCAAACTTCCCCAATCTGCTCTACACGTATGCCTCACCCCTGACCTGTAGGGACTGTTTACGTTTTCATGCCCATTCCGTGTATGGCTGGCCTCTCTGTTGAGGCCACTGCCATTAATGCCAATTACTACCAGGTGTGGTTGCGCTGGTGCTATGGATAACTGTCCAGAGGAAAAGTAGCTAAGACCACAAACACATTTCACACGCACCATCAGACATACCTTGCTCTTATATAGCATTTTTCATCCATATTATTTATGTGATCATAGCACCTAGGAGTCCCAGTCATGGACCAAGACCCCATTGTGCTAGGTGCTGTACAAACCATTGATCTCAAAGCACTTTACAAAGATGGTCAGTATCATTATCCCCATTTTACAGATAGGGAAACAGGCTGTCCAGGAGCAGACTAGGGAATAGAAGCTAAGGGTTCTGCATCCCAGTACAGTGCTCTGACCACTAGGCCATACTGCAGGTTGAACCAACAGCCTGCCAGTAAGAAGCTCCATATTGCATTGCCTATCTATGTCTCCTTCCAGTCCTCTCCCAAAACTCATATCTATCTGCAACAAGCTATAAAAGTATCATTGACAACTGAACCTAATTGGTAGGGTGTAGCTTGTGGCAGCCTATGTGCCATCCAGAGGACTTTGTTCATAGAGAAGATGCTACATTAGAAAAACATTCTGGAACAAATTCTGATCTGGGATGCACATGTGGTCCCCATTGACTTCAGTGGGAGCTGAGCGTACTGCTGAGACAGAATTTGTCCCTTTAGCGAGCAATTCCCGTAAAATGAGAAATGACACTTAATGGTCTCTTTATTGTTATTAATCATTTATATTGTGGTAGCAATTAGAGGGCTCAGCCAAGTCCAGGTCCCAGTGTACTGCATGCTGCACGTGTATTTATATTAGCTCCTTCCAAACTCACTTGAATATGAATATAGCTTTTCCAGAATTTGTGGGGTGAGATTTTCAAAAGTGCTCAGCTTTGATCTGACTTTGCTCTCGTAGAAGAAAACGGGAGTTTTCTCATTGTCTTTAACAGAAACAGAGTTAGGCCAATGCAGGATGCTTTCCACCAACTGCAATGGGAGCAGAATTAGGCCAGGGCCAAATACTTTTAAAAATCTCACCTGTCCATTTGACGATGAAGGGCAGATTTCAATTTGCGTAGGAAGATCCGGATTCTGAATACCTTCTGGGTGTACCACTCCCACTGAACTCAGGACTTGGGCCCTGAGTGTTTTCTTATGTCATATTGTGTGCAATAATATAGACAATTGAGAAGATATTAAATCCGGAGATGGACAAAACAGAGACTGGTTTGGTTTTGTATAACCACCACCACAGATGGTTCTGATCCAGGACCCAGTTATCCAAACTTCAGAGTTCAAAGAGGATTGGATGAATGGTTCTGATTTTGTACTACTGCAGTATAAGGGTACTGTATTACACATTCTGCTTTCACACATCAGAAATTCTATATTACACGATTTCTAAATTCATATCCAAGAAGCAGAAGCTAGAAAATGGGTAACAAAGAAAGTCAAGCAAAACTAAAGCCCTAATCCTGCCTAGAATTATGCAGGTATGTAACTTTACCACCATTGACTGCTATTCATTTGAGTAAAGTTTGCATGCCATCGTTTTTGCAGAATCTGCCCCTGAGATCGTACCATCTAATCCCACAACACGAAAGCCTTTTTTCCCCTCTCTGATACACTGAACAAAGTGGGAATTTAAAAACCTTGAGATTTTTGTAAAGAGTTTGAAATAGTTTTAATGCACAGGGAGAAAGGTTGTCTGTTACAAAGAAGGCTAGGTGTGTTTTTACTGCAATACTGGTTTAATGTTGATTAGTTGTGATTAGTTTTTAAACCAGACTAGGGTGATTGTGATGCCCATGGAAGAGTTCCTGAGCAAACATCTGCCACCTGTTGCTGCAGCGCTCTGGGAACACTGCAGAACTCCGGGAATCCCCTCTAGCTAAAGAATAGATTAAGGCCCCAATTCTGCAGCTGGATCTGTGAACTCTTGTTCCTGTGTAAATCTGATTGCAAGAAACAGGGCTAATTTAATAGGACATTGGGATTTTTTGGGTTTTTTTTTAAATGAAGATTGCTTAGACTCTAGTCTGGTTTTTGAAGGTTTGGAGGACTAGAGAAAACTGACAATGTGTTAGCTGTCCTGTTTGCTGCACTGTAGCCATGTTGGTCCCAGCCAGGCCCACAGTTCTCAAGGAGAGAGTCTTCAAGCCAGAATGACTCCCTTTTTTAATTTGTTGTTATTATTGGTGTTGTGGTAGCAAACAAGGTCCTAATCAGTATCATGGCCCTAGTGTGTGAGGTGCTGTATACATCCCCCGATAGACACCTTTCTGCCCCAAAGATTTTATAATTTAAATCCTCAGTTCTTCAAAGACTCATGCTTAACTTTACACACCGAGTGTTCCCATTGACTTAAAGGGGGACTTTCAAAGGCAAACACTTGGATAAGTCTGTGCAGGACTAGGGTCTCTTTTGAAACAGGAAAAGGAGTACTTGTGGCACCTTAGAGACTAACAAATTTACTGTTAGTCTCTAAGGTGCCACAAGTAAATTTGTTAGTCTCTAAGGTGCCACAAGTACTCCTTTTCTTTTTGCGAATACAGACTAACACGGCTGCTACTCTGAAACCTTTTGAAACAGGGTGCATTCAGTGAGTGTGACAAACCAAAGGGAGAAAGGTAAGATCCGGGGGTTCTGTAAGTTACATTTGTGCATCTCCTGATGCTTCCAAATCACCTGAAAGTGCTTTAAAAAGAAAAAAAAAAGTAAGCTGATAATTTTTATTAAAAAATAGAAAAACAAGCCAGTGAAACCCTCCTGCTGTATAATACACTGGCTTCTATTAACAGCTATCCATAGAATATTCCTGTAATTCACATTGTAGAGGCATGTGCAGATTGTATCTTACTGACAGTTGTTCGTAATGGTTTAAATCAGTTGTGCCTGTAACTATAGTATACGATTCTGGCACCCAAAGTGTCTGTCAAGAAAAGGGATCCCAGTAGGTTAAAAATTATATTACTATAATATTTTTTTAATTATAATTATATTGTATTGTAAGAGTATCTGTGACAACTGAACCTAATTGGTATGCTGTAGCTTGTTAAGATTGCCTGATACTTCCCATTATAGGACCCCATTTTCAGTTGTTTATAACTTTGCAAATCTTTAACCACTTGAGGTGAAATTTTCCACGCCGGGTGTCTGCCTCAGGCGGCTTTGAAAAATTTCAGCCAAAATGGTCCAGGTGTTTCTGAGAACGAGGCTGGGAGGGAACATTGTTTTGCCCATTTTAAAAAATTCTGATGGCCTTTTCTTTGGAGGAGGGACTTGAAATTTGGCAGGGCGACCGCCTTTGTGTCAGGGACATGCGTTTTGCCTTCCCCATGAAAATCAACTCAAATTTGGCCAAGCTGTAAGCCTTTGAAAAAATCGCAGTTCATACATGCTCAGTAGAGACTTAGATTTTAGCAGCTAAATTTCCCAAAGAGTCCATCCACCACGGGGGAGCAGGACTATGCCTGCAACTGCAGCTCTGGGTGGTGCCAGGGCTGGGCATATGAACTGAGAGCAGGGAGCCTGTCCCTCCTCTGCTCTTGGTGACCCCTCTGCTAGACCGAGTAGGAGGCTGCCAGATTCAAATGCAGATGAGATAAGAGCTGGCCCTGCAGGGAAGATGGGGGAGGAGATTGGGACAAGAAACAAGAGGTAGAAGAGATACTGTGACGCATATGCGCCCACATTCCACTTCCCCGCTCCTCCCAAGGCCCCAACCCCACTCCACTCCTTCCCCCAAGGCCCCATCCCTGCAAAGCCTCTTCCCGCCCCGCTCTGTCCCCTCCCCTGAGCACACCCTGCCCTTGCTCCTCCCCCTCCCCCGCAGCGCCTCCTGTATGCCACTGAACAGCTGATCGCAGTGGGCGGAAGATGCTGCGGGGGTGGGGAGAGCTGATCAGTGGGGCTGCCGGTGGGTGTTGAGCACCCCCTTTTTTTCCCCGTGTATGCTCCAACCCCTGAGCACCCACGGAGTCGGCACCTGTGCTATGACTGGAAGCTGATGGGAGGGAGGAGGAGAGGGAAATGGACTGGGAGTTGGGATGGAGGGAACTGGGACTGACTGGTCAAGGAGACTGGGGCCGAGAACCAGGGGGGCGGGGAAGACAGATGTGAGGAAGAGCTGGGGTGTGGGGAGAGAACTGGCATTGGATGGGCAGAGATACTCAGTCAAGGATTTGTGGAGGAGAATACTGAGATTGAATGAGAAGCCTAAGGAAGGAGATTGGCACAGGGACCCAGTGGGGATGGAGAATGAGGGAGGAGGGGAAGACTGAAACTAGCTGGACAAAGACACTGGACACAAGGAGCTGTGGGTTTACAGGAGTGGGGGAAGCTGGGAATGGCTTGGCAAGGAGACTGGGAGTAGGGGTGAGACTGAGATAGGGAGTCCAGAGGGGTGAATCATAAAATATCAGGAAGGGACCTCAGGTCATCTTGTCCAACCCCCTGTCAAAGCAGGACCAATCCCCAAATTTTTGCCCTAGACCCCTAAATGGGGCCCTCAAGGATTGAACTCACAACCCTGGGTTTAACAAGCCAATGCTCAAATCACTGAGCTATCCCTCCCCCCAGCGTGAGATTAGCCTGGCTGGGCAAAGAGAATGGGTCTCGGATGAGAAGCCTGAGGAATGGAGAGTGAGACTGGCTAGGTTTAGAGAATGGGACCAGGACAAGCAAGTGGGGTGGGGGGTGAACAGGACTGGGAACAGGGACATGTTGGAGGGGACTAGGCAGAAGGGGTCACCCTTAGGGAGGAATGGGCAGAAGATTCTGTGCCCACTAGAACACACTCCGCTCCAGAGACTGTAACAGGACCCAGGCTTCCTGAGTGTTACCTTCTTCTGCTGTCAGCAAATATCTGTGAAACCCACTGGCAAAGAAGCCCATACCCCTCTAGTGCTGATCCATGTGAGGATGACAACTAACTACCAGGGGCTTCACTTGCTAGGGCAAAAGTAGTGTTGGTTTGCCCCTGACTTTGGTCTATATGCTCTGCTTTTTCTGCCCCCCCCTCTATCCCCCCCACACACTTTGCAAGATATAATACAATCACATATCATGTTCTATACGCTGACATACTTTGTCCCCTCCCTCCCCCTAAGAATTTTTCTGAAATGACGCCCCGTCAGTCACTGCTATCAATTACTCTCTTACCTCAGCCAACCTTAATTCTGGCATTTCCTAACTTTCTGAGTGCTTGACTTTGCAGCCTTAATAATGTTCTTTTAATGTAGTTTTTTTGTGTGTATATATAAATATAATTTAAATCTTAGTCATGTTACAAACATTTTAGATAAATAAAACTGAAGGGATTTCAGAAATCAGATTTACTTTCTACTATTATGCAGTTTGTTTACTTTCTGCCTTTCTCTTCATTTGGACAATTTAAATTGGCTAGGCAGTTTCACTTTTTAGGATCTCGAGCTATGCTGCAATGTTGAGATTTGCAAACACTGTAGAAGAATGTTCATTTTTTTGAAAAAAAAAATCAATTGGATTTTTAAAAAAAATCATGGAAACATTTCTATTGGTCTTAGATTTTTCCAAAAAAAAATTTATTTTAGAAATAAATGTTAGTTGGCTACTAAATCCAATAGGTGCTTTCAAAAATCTTCTCCAAAATCTAAATTTGGAGCTGCACAATATCCCTTTAATTTAGATAGTGTATGTGCCAAATTGTAAATCTTTGTGTAAGTCCCTGGGATATTACTGTAAACAACTAACTAGTGTAAAATGTACCTATCCATATTCTGCAACGATCTCAAAATCTTAACAAGTTGAAAACCATATTTAAAAGCAAGCTCGTGTGACACCTCATGGTCATTGGATGTATAACAGAAAGGGAAGATTTAGCACCAAATTATATTTTACCAAGATGCACTAATCAGCAATGCCAATCTCACCAAAAGTAGCTGTAGTCATGTTGTTCCGACAATATTAGACAGACAAGCTGGGTGAGATAATATCTTTTATTGGACCAACTTCTGTTAGTGAGAGCGACAAGCTTTTGACAGTGGCTCGAAAGCTTGTCTCTCTCACCAACAGAGGTTGGTCCAGTAAAAGATATTACCTCACCCACTTTGTCTCTCTAATCTCACCAACGTCATCCTATTTCCCTGTGGATGTTAATCTCTGGTTTTGATGATAGGAAATTATTTAATTTTTTGTTTGTACTTTTGTCAAACAATTTCTTTTGAACGCGTAGGGGACCAGATTCAGGATCTGAAAGTGGAAGGGTGTGATTGTGCAGCTTTTAGAAGAACATGAAATAACTAGAAAACAATAAGTGCAAAGTACACTTTGGAACAGCAAGGGAAAGGCAGAATTTCATAGACTGTGTCGGTGGTAATGGGGCAGAGCCAAGCCTCTCATCTGTTGCATGTGCAGTGCTAGAGAGCCCTAGGGGGACTGAACCTGGGACTGTGGGATTTTAAAGCCTCTACTTCTTGAACTAAAAGACCCTGTTAGCTAAGGCTGCAGCAGGCTCAATCTATATGTGGCCCAGCCACCACTAGAGGGGGACAGAGCACTGCACCCTTTAAAAAGATGCATGTGATCTGCTGCAAGCTTGGCCAGCCCTGCTAGCCAGAGCAAAGGAGCTGGGGGGCCATTTGCTCTGGGGTCCTCCTCCCCCTTTAGTTTGATTTTTGCCCCCAGGGGCACCAGGAAGAAGCAGTCCCTGCCCCCATGGGAGCCCACTGACTTGTGAGCCACCCCTAATCTGCCCCAGTAGTTGCTGGTGATCAATACAGCAGCCTGCCTCTGGGGAGCACACTCCCTTCTCAGAGCTCTTAGCCACAGCTAGCCCAGGAAGAGAAAGATCAGGAGCAGGATGTGAACCTGGGGCACACACGTAGCAATATGCAAAGCATTATCACTACACTAGCCAGGGAAAGTCCCTTTTAAAGGGCCTGATCCTGGGAGCTGAAGTCAATGGTAGGTGAAGGCTCCCAGCATCTCTCAGAAGGTGTTCAGTGTTTCCCAGGACTGGGCCCAGAAGCTGTGTGCCGTTGGCATTACCCGGCACCTCTGGCAGGGGTACGGAAGCTCTCCATCGTGCAGTGGTTGATGTAGATCAGTAGGGAGAAATCTGCCTGTACTACACCTCCTTTGTAGCTAGAGACAGCCTCAGTTGCCAGGGCAGCAAATCTACCGCCTTTCGCCAGCACTACATTCTCTGGATAAAGGGAGTTTGAAAATTGAGTTCCTTGGGCCGGGTTTTGACATGGGTGCAACATAAAGAAATTCTCCCCACCCCGTTGCATCACCTGCCCAAGGACCTGGCACAATTGCAATCCCTGACCTCAGGGGACTTCCCTCATCTGTCTGCCCTGAAGGGGGCAGGGAGGCGACAGGGCCATGGCACCAGTCCATGGAGCAGGCCAACTGCATTGGAAGAAGCAGACGCCCCATCCCTCCCTGAGCTTGTCCCTGTGGTGGTGTGGCTCTTTACTGCCCCCTGCTGGAGTCAGATGCTAACTGTCTCGTTGGTCTTGTGTGTTAGCGAGCAGATGGTTCTGTGGATGCCATTAGATGGAGCTTCCTGAAGCCTGCACAGAGCTGAAAGCAGCTGTGCTGAAGGGGCCCAGTGTAGCTGGTGTTATGGGATCTTCCCTTTCGTCAGATAGAAGTGAGCATGGTCAACATGTTTGTTAGGATGGACCTTAGGGCTCATCTATACAGGAAAGCTATATTTAAATTGGTAGAGCTATACCAGTGTAATGCACACCCTGCCACCATGCGGGCACTCCTATTCCATTATAACACACCCACACGGCAAGTTATACCATATAACTATAGCTGTTTAACCATACTGATATCATTATATGGCCATTACTCGAAACATTTCCCACGGAGATAAGCTCTTGTGCTGTGGGGAAGCTTGGCCTACCACTCCCAGATACCAATGTGCACTGTGCTATCTATGTCCACTGGAATGAGAGGCGGTCAGGTCAGGGATCTTACATGGCCGCCTCATTTGTGGCAATGCTGCCATCGGGGCTTAGATCCCAAGGTGATCGGTGCCTTGGATACTACTGCAGCCATGTCAGTGGCTGTCTGCCGTGTCACTACGTGCTGTGACTTATGGACTGTAGCTGGGGTGTCAGCTCAGAAAGTTAAATATCTGCTTTCCCTGCTCGCCCCCTCCTGGGCTGAGATGCATGGACAGCTGCACTCTTGTGTCCCCTGGTTACAGGACTACTGCTGCAGGACCCATGCTGCCATGGATGTGTCCTCCTGATGCTGCTCAGTAGAGGCTATTTGGAAAGTTGTGGGGGGATAGACTAGGTAGGGTTTACTACCGCGATCCATGCTAGGGGCTCAGATCTGCTCTGATGTCTGATGGCTCCATCCTCAGCCTTCCCCACTATACCTCTGCTGAGCCTCAGCAGAATGCCTTCCTTAGGGAACCTGGGCGTGCATCTTACATCTATACACCAGCCTACAGAAAGTCTGAGTGAATGGGGCTCGCATGAGGGAGCAGTGCAGGGATTGAGGTGGAACAAAATCTAACCCACCAGCAGGGCCTGGGGTAGCTCCACAGCCCCTCCATGGTTGTTTTTCCAACTCCGGGGCTGGAAAAGTCCATACCCATAGATGTAGGTTGTGGCCATTGGTTCTCACTAACCATGGACCCAATGGCCATGCCTTTGCTTGGCCTCTCTATGGTGGCCTATGCAGAGCTGGCATAGGCTCAAGTCCAAGGTATGCAGGTCATGGAGACTCTGAGTGTCTTCTCCACAGCTACATACCCTGCCTTTTGGAGCCACGGCCCGTCTGACCTTCTGTAGATGGGTGAAAGTTCACCCTTCCAGAGCAGACAGTGTTGCCATGTTTTTTCCCAGAAGGCTGTGCAGCTCGTCTCACTAGGTTTGGGTGGTAGGTGCTGTCCAAGGCAGGGACTGTAACTACCTCTGTGAACAGCTGACAAGCGAAGATGAGCAACATGCAATGGCTAGGGGGAGGGAGTCCAGCCCCAAAGCATCTGATATACATATGCAGATCTGCTAATTTATTTTTTTTAAATTTGTAATTACATAAATATCACTCTTCCCCTGCTGTCGCTCAGCCTAGTCATTAAATGCTGGGTGATTTCTTGGATCCATCATTGTAGAAATGGGTCTTATTTAATTTGTTTCCTCTTTTAGCATTTAATGTTAAAGTTTTGATTGTCAAATAACCCAAGAGACTTGCACGTATCACAACACTTTGGGTACAGAGTTGAAGCCAAATGATCTCCAGCCTGGAAAGTGAGAGTGTGGAGTGGAAACACCAACTCACGTTATCTGTAGCAAGTGGGTGGGTGGATTAGTTCTAGGTAGGGATGAATTTTAACCTACCCTCTCCAGGTACTTATGTGATCCTTCATCACTTTGTCTTAGGCCCAAATCCTCAAAGGTATATAGGTGTTAAACTCCCATTGAAATCAGTGGGCATTAGGTGCCTGCATACCTTTGAGGTCTGGGCCTTAGTGCCTCCCAAGTATCTCTCCTGACAATATCCTGGGGTGGTAAAGAAGCATGAGTATCCCCATCTTACAGATGGGGAAATGAGGTAGAAAGAGATTAAGTGACTTGCTCACGGTCAAGAGGAAGATGATGGCAGAGCTAGGATCTGAGTGCCAATCTCATACCATAACCACAAGACCATTCTTCCTCCCTGGCACTGTCCTTTTTAATAATATACATATTTAAAAAAAATAAAGGCTACCCTGGGGCTTAATGTGACAGCACCCCTTTAAGTATCTCTGCTCAAGTGATAACAGGTGGCTGTGACTTTTGTTTTTCAGGCAGGACAAGCTAAAAATCCACATGCGGAAACACACAGGAGAAAGGCCATACCTCTGCATACACTGCAATGCCAAATTCGTTCACAACTACGACCTAAAAAACCACATGCGCATTCACACGGGTGTCCGGCCTTACCAGTGTGAATTCTGCTACAAGAGCTTCACTCGCTCCGACCACCTCCACCGCCACATCAAGCGGCAGAGCTGTCGAATATCTAGGCCCAGGAGAGGGCGCAAGCCCGCAGCCTGGAGGGCAGCCAGCTTGCTGTTTGCACAGAATGGCCAGCCAGATGAGAAAGGCTTCATGATGCCTCCAACTCTGGAGGAAATGAGCAGCCATCTTGGCACCACGGCCATGTGCCTTCCGGGCCCCAGCCACAAGCACTTCATGAGTGGGGCCAAGAACGCTCTAAACCTGCAAGATCTAGAGAGCCAGTTCGAAGAAACCCAAATGAAGCTGTTTGGGAGGACGCACCTGGACATGGAAAGGAACAGGGGTATCTTTGCCTTTGCCCTGGGGCATAACGACAACATCTCGGCACGGCCATACTTCCCTCTCCCTGACCCTTGGAGCGCAGGATTCAGTGGACTGCCCGGACTAAACCATGTGGCCCCAATTTCTGAGGCTAGCAACTAAACCAGTTCTACCCATGCATTGGGTGTGGTATGTTCTGTACCATTCTTAAAGAGTGAACGACTCTTTCTGATTCTCACCTGCTGTCTCTCATCATCTCACTCCAAAGAAACAATTGGTCGCCCATGTGAATCTAGACTTTGCCGTAGGATGGTAGGCGGAGCCACACCCGAGCAGACAATGGACATTCTTCTGAATGAGGTGCTGCTGTTGGTATTATTCTGTGATTGTACTAGGAAATGTAGGTTGAGTTTGTCAGTGACTCCACCAGCACAATCTGCTAAGGGTGTCCTTTTAGACCATTTGTAGGACCCTTGGCATAAGAGATGACAAGCTTGTCTCCTCCCAGCAGTAGAGCCTCCCCTTTGTTCTTGGAATCCAGTTTTGAGGGAGTGGAAAGGGTCAAGCTCCAGGATGCAGATGTCTGGTCTTTTGAATGCTTCTGAAAACGTCATTTGCCTTAGTTTGGAGGTCAAGACAATGCTTCGGAAGGAGATTTCCATTGCTCTCCATTCGTGATACCAGATGGTTAGCTGGACATCACTGAAGATGGCAAACCATTTTTTTGCCACTTCTAAATCCCTTGTTTTTTTAACCCCGTAATCAAATGACAAAAACAGTCTGAAAGGGCCTCGACATGGGCCAGATTCTTAGCTGATGCAAATGAATGCCACTCTTTGCAGCTATGCTGATTTATTGCAGCTGAGGATCTGGCCTAGGGTCATTACTAATTATTAGCAAATATGTCACATGTCAGAATCCCTTGACGAAATGCTGAGCATACATAGACCCTGCTGTATAGGATCATCTCGGAAAAGGATTCGGATATTGCTCAGGAGATCCTGACTGAAAATTATTATACTAAAGAGTCCACAAAACATGACTGCCACTGAGTGCTAGTAGAAATCATACTTCTTCAGCATTTGTCAGCTCAGAAATATAGGGCTTACAACATAAAATATGAGATACTCCACTGAAAGAAGGCTCTGATAGCAATGTGCTTCTATTTTCCCCTTTTAAACAGTGGGGGTAACTTTTTAACAGTCTACTGATGTAACCTGCAGTTAGTTTGATGCCAATACAGAGACAGGTTTTCAGTTTAATCAAGGCTCAAAAATGTAAATTTTAAAAACTATGGCATGCTCTCTCTTTTTTTTACTGTTATCTTTTGGTTTCAGCAGAATCAAAGAGAACCAGAGGACCATAGTTTCTTTTTTTTTTAAATTTCAGTTCATCCATTAAAGGTACTGCTCTTCAGTCACAATTCAAGGAGGGTTTCTCTACCGGACCACTGACGTTGCTACATCCACGGGACAAAATGAGCACCCTCTTCGAAGTTGCTCTCACATATGATTCCCTTTGTCAAGAAGCACTTCGAGCATAAATAATTCCTTTCTGCTTTGGGAACACATATAAAAGAATGATCCTGATGAACTGCCTGATACTAGCTTCCCCCTGCCCCCCAAAAATAAATTCACAGAGACCCTGTGTGCAATGAAAAGTGGGGACTGGAAAGAAAACTTTTTAAAACTGCATCAAACTTTTTTTTGTATATTTACCAACTTCTTATACAAACTACATTTTACAGACAACTGGTTATTTCAGGTGTTTTTGTCTACAATTTGGAGTCATGTAAAGTATCCAAAGATGCTGAGTACTGTATTATCTACAAGAACTTGAAGCAAGGTGTGTTTTTGTTTTTAATTTTGTTTTTGGTTTTTAATTTTTTTTCCTGTTTGTGCGGAAAAAACTTTCGACGTTTTCTATTTATAACTATTTTTATGTGATTACTTTATGTACAAAAAAAAAGAAAGGAAAAAAAGATATACAAACAAGTTTGCCTTAGTTAATCATGGGACAATCATCCTTAACTTTTGTTGAATCTATAAATTTTTTAAAAAGACAAGCTACTTTTACATATTTATTAAACAGTATTAATTGAGTCTCTTAAATTATGAGCAGGACTTGGTTCTTGTGTGTGTGGCAAACATTGGAAAGCCAAACAGTTCCAGAAGTTCAACCAATGGCAAGTTTTTACAGCAACATTTAAATGCCAATTTGTTTGCAGAATATACAAATTTGGCGATTTCCAAAGGCTTTTTGTAAAATATTCGCTCCTTATTTAATTGTCTAGCTGCAATGTTTATGGTTAACGGAAACCATTGTTATTATTATTACGATAAGAAGTTAAGGTTGATTTTCCTGAATGAGCTCATTTTGGTTATATGTAGCTGGCTGAGATCATTTCATGGTGGAAGGAATATAACAGACTCTATTTCTGCCTTGCAGTTTCTTTACATTTCAATGTTGTGCGGTGATGTTGGGCCACAGGTATATATACAGGTGTTCATGTATGTGTGAAACATTGGAGGGAGTATCTCACTGTGCAGTCTCCATAACTCAGCCTTGCTCTCCTAATCATGAACTGCAGGTCAGCCGTAACTGTCAATGACGTTCTTTTCAGCTGCTCCCTGGGAGTTGGAGGCTGATAGCATTTATAGCAGTATAACTCTATTAGTTGCAAGGGAGTCCTTTCTGATTTCAACTGGTGTGAGTTCAGATTCAGGCCTTTTGCCTGGAAGGAACTAGATATGGCCACATTCTCTCTGAGCTACTGGTGAGGTGTAGGGTGACCAGATAACAAGTGTGGAAAAGTGGGACACTTTTTTTCGGGGCTGAGGAGACGGGGGGAAGGTAATATAGTTGCGTATATAAGACAAAGCCCCTAATATCGGGACAGTCCCAATAAAATTGGGATGTCTGGTCACCCTAGTGAAGTGACATCTTCTTCCTCTTCTCATCATTTTTAATTATGATCCAGATACTAGAGGTACTTAAGCATATGCCTAATTTTAAGCACTTGTGTAGCCCCGTTGACCTCAGCACCTATTATTCTTGTCACAGTTGAAGAATGACATAGCTCTCAATTTTTTAGAAAAGACTAGAAGCCTGAAAAGTGGAACTAATACACTAAAAGACCAAAACGAAGGGAGAGTTTAACTTTTCTCATAAGAGCAGTAACTAGAAATCAGACAGGAAACCACATACAACTCCATCCAACTGGTAGAGCCCCAGGTAAGTCACCTTGAGACACCAGATGTTTGAGTAGCTACATGTTCAATTAATCAAGTTAAAGGATAAGTGCTACTCCCTGGTCAGCTTTCCCAGTTGGCCACATATACCTACTAATGGATAAGAAAACACGCAGTAGTTCAGTTATATTGTCTGGTCAGACAGCCATCATCCCTAGTACCAGAAAGATGTGGATAAACTGGTTGATAATTCCCACACACAAAATATATTTGCCCTATATCCATACACACACGGGACATGTCATTCTGTCATGATGCATGCACTAATAAGTGATATCTTCATAGCAGCTGAGTGTGTCTCCCAGCCCGGGTGGCTCTGCTTGAGCTAGCGCACAATTAAGTAGCAGCATGGACATTGTGCCACGGGCTAGCCGCCTGTGTCCAAGGCTGCCCAACCTCCTGGGTCCATACTAAGGCAGCTAGCCCACTAAGGCAGCTATTTTTAGCGCACTCGCTTGAGCAGAGCTAGCGCATGTCTTTCTTACCCAGGCTGGGAGACGTGCTCCCAGCTGCAGTGTAAACCTACCCATTCTGACCTTAAAGTCTATGAGTCTATGGGGACCACGATTTTGAAAATCTGGTGCTGCAAACACATAGGGAGCCAGTTTCTGCCAAGTTCTGAGCACTTTCAATTACAATTGTCAGGCTTAGAAAAGTAATGTCGTCTCCTTTCTTTTGTCTCTGTGCAAAGGCAAAAGAGAGAACATACCTTCAGAATGTTTCATTCTATACAGACAGGAGAGCAGGAGTTTCTTGTGACCCCACAAATGGGCAGGGACAGCTGGAGAACGGAAGCAGCTCTGCCTCCAGTCCCCTTCCCTATTTGCTGGGGAGAGTAGCTGGCTGGGTGCATGAGGGTGGAAAGCTACTGCACAGATAACAGGTGAAGGAACAAGTGTTTCCAACTCTCATTATTTTATCCTGAGTCTCAAGATAGTCAGTGTTTCACTTGAATCCCCAGCTCCTGGAGTCAGGTGATTACAGGAGAATCTCAGCTTGCATCAAAACAGTAAGTTTGTAGTACTCATGCTTGCAGAGAAAAGTTTGACAATGTCCCTTGCATGCAAGGCTCAGAAACCAGAGAGTAAATAAAAAAGACCCCAGCTTTTAGTGTTCTTTTTAAATCTTGTACTGTTTATGCCACACTTGTGATTTTGGGGGCAGAAGGTGGCGTGACTGAAAGGGTCAAAAATGCTAAGCTTGAATATGCTTACTAGGCGCTTTCCCACTCTCTCTCCCCCCACCCCTGAGAGAAAAATGTAACACACACATCACAGCACAGTGTATAATATCTGTGGCCTGGAAATGCCTTTTTAGTTGTTTTTATGTGTCAAACCAATGTTTTACTTGACTTGCACTAATTGCTGTAGAGCAGTATATGGTTAGATTTCTTTGGTTTGATTTATTTTTTGGTTGCAATTCCTATTGGCTAATGAGCTGGCAGTCCTATAAACATACCTGTTGCACATTTTACACCCCTGGACAAAATAAAATATAACCTGAAACAGCCAGTGTCCTAGATATTCTGATTGTAGCCACTTTGCATTCCAATGCCCCAGCTGGCACCATGGAAAATTCTGCTTCCTTTCGCAGAGCATCGAAAAACCAGCAACACTTAGGGCTTGAACTTGCAAGTCCTTGCTCAGGGTTCAACCTCCAGTGAAGGTGCAATGGATGCTCCATGTGGGCTGCAGTAGAGTTAAGTGCTAGGTGAAGTCATCTAGGCTGTGGGTTTGTCTACACTTAAAATGCTGCACTGGTGCAGCTGCGCTGTTTTAGCGCGTCAGTGAAGACACTATCTACGCTGATGGGAGGGTTTCACACATTGGCATAGGTAATCCACCTCCCTGAGAGACATGAGCTATGAGAAGTCCTCCCATGGACTTAGCACCATCTACACTGGGAATTAGGTCATTATAACTGCACTGCTCAGTGTTGTGGATTTTCCACATCCCTGAGTGACATAGTTATACTGACATAAGTTGCTAGTATAGACCAAGCCTGAGTGATCGTAAACCCCAAGCTCCCTGCAAACCCAGGCCCCTATTCAGGAAACCATCCTTACTCTGCAAGGTACACTGACATATGTTCATGAATTGAGGGGCCACTGCATACTCACATGTGCAGGATACAAAAGGGTGGAGTGGAAGCAAGAATCGGTGTTTCTGAGGGAAACTAGTCCTCAGCATCATCCTCACGTTCATCTGGCACTCAGATCTGGATTTTGAAAGGAAGTTAGTCATCGCAATGAAAGCAGTGCATGATTTTGCAGATAAAGCTAATTTCACCAAAAAACATAGTTTAAGATCAACCAAAACATTTTGTGACTTCACATCAAATTCGCTGAATTGCTTCGGTCAATAACAAAAAATTAGGAAAATTAAAAAAAATAAAAACATTTTGTTTCGACATTTTCTAAATGAAACACTTCCATTTTTCAATTTCAACAATTTTATGGTCAAATTTTACTTCAGATTTTTTTTTAAAGGTTGAAAAAAAACCCTAGAAAACAAAAAGATCCATTCAACCTGAAATGAATTTTTTCTCCTTTTTCGGTTTGCCAAAAAGGTTGGAAAACATTCACCTTTAAACACCACAAACCCTGCATCTTGGCAGGGGATTAGACTAGATGACCCTTGCGGTCCCATCTATCCCATGGCTCTATGATCTTGGGTCACCCTGAAACAATTTTGTTTTCCATTGTCCAGTCTGGCCATCAACCAAAAAATTGGTTATCGATGATTCACATATCTCTCATTGCAACAACGAGCAAAGCTTCAGTCTCTAGGAGTTAGAAGCCAATGGGACTTAGGATCCTGTCAAGGTTCCTTACCCACTCTGAACTCTAGGGTACAGATGTGGGGACCTGCATGAAAACCCTCCTAAGCTTATTTTTACCAGCTTATGTTAAAACTTCCCCAAGGTACAAACTATTTTACCTTTTGTCCCTGGACTTCGTTGCTGCCACCACCAAGCGTCTAACAAGAATAACGGGGAAAGAGTCCACTTGGAAACATCTTTCCCCCCAAAATCACCCCAAGCCCTACACCCCCTCTCCTGGGGAAGGCTTGATAAAAATCCTCACCAATTTGCATAGGTGAACACAGACCCAAACCCGTGGATCTTAAGAACAATGAAAAAGCAATCAGATTCTTAAAAGAAGAATTTTAATTAAAGAAAAAGTAAAAGAGTCACCTCTGTAAAATCAGGATGGTAAATACCTTACAGGGTAATCAGATTCAAAACACAGAGAATCCCTCTAGGCAAAACCTTAAGTTACAAAAAGACACAAAAACAGGAATATACATTCCATTCAGCACAAGTTATTTTATCAGCCATTTAAACAAAACAGAATCTAACGCATATCTAACTAGATTGCTTATTAGCCCTTTACAGGAGTTCTGTCCTGCATTCCTGCTCTGGTCCCGGCAGAAGCAACACACAGAGAGAACCCTTTGTTTACACATACCCATCACCCCACTGCCAGCATAGACAAAGTTGCTGTTGCAGTCCACACTAACCCAGGATGGATCGAACCATTTACAATCTATTTTCATGCACCCAGATCAGGTGCTGTGCAAACACAGCTAAAGAGACAATGCCTGCCCTGGAAAGCTTTCTTCAACATGACAGGTAGCGTGGCCTAGTGGATGGAATCAATAGTGTGGGAGTCAAGAGATCTAGGTACTTTTCCTGGCTCTGCCGCTGACCTTATGTGGAAACTTCAGCAAGTGTCTTTTTCCTTCTTGTGTCTTGTCTGTTTAATCTGTCAGCTCTCTGTGACATTGTCTCTTACTCCGTGTTTACACAGTCTTAGCATAATGGGGGGGCCTGATTTTATGTAGGCTCTCTAGGTGTTCCTGCTATACAAATAATACATTATTAATTTCTACATGCGGAGGGGAACCTGTGGCTCTCAGTGGGTGTGCGTCAAAGGAGGGAGCTTACCACTGCTACGGGATGGTCTGCCCAGTCCCCACAGAAGCCTTGTTACCGTGGATGTTCTGCAGGGTTCAAGCTCAAAAGAAGAGGGCAGGTGAGGTGAATGTGTGTGGGGGGGGGACGAGGGGGCATAGCCAGACTCTGTGGCTCCCAGCAATGCTGCAGGAGGGTCCTGATTTTGGGGGCACTTCTAGCCATCCGGATTCTGTGCTGTGCAGGAGCCGCAGTCAGCCAGGACAGAATCCCGTTCCCCTGACAGAACCATGCCAAGAGCTTGTGTGAGTTCGTTGGGTTTCTACTCTCATGTGGGTGACTGCTCTGGGGAAGAGAATGGTGTCCAGAATTAGGCACTGTGGTGACCCCACCTCCTCCCTCCCACACAGGGAGCCAGCATCATTAGGCCTACCCCCCATTTCAGCAATAAAAATGTCTCTTAAATGGGACTTAGGTGGTGGCACATAGGCAGGGGCTAGCCTCCCTGCATCAGGGCAAATGTCACACATGGACTTTAAAATGTGCCAAACAAAAGGCTGACACTCAGTGGCAAACACAGTACAAAGAGCAGGCTAGTGATACCAACTTTGAAATGTAAAAAACCCCAACCCCCTTCCCCCCACAAGGCATGCCTGCCACAACTCCACCCACAAGGCAACCCCCCCCCCCAACAGTCATTATAGTATCTCGAGAGATAACACATATAGATTAGAATAATAACATCATTTCCTTATTTAAACTGCAAACGTGGGAACACTGCAGCATCTTTAGCTGGACACGGAAACTTCTCCCATTAGATATCCCAGTGCATTGTGACAATAATGTAAATCTTTAGATCCATGTAAAAAAAACCTGGAAGATTAGATTATTTTTCTGGCAACTGGCAAATCCACAAAAAAACCCAGCCAGGCCAGTCAAATCCCGGCTAGGTGGTAACCCTAGCTCCGCTAGCTGAGAAGGCTTGGGCTAGAGTACAACAGATGTACTTTTGGCTGCAGCTCGCTGCCAGTCATTTCAGCATCTGCCCTGTCACAGGAGTATTCAAAAAGAAAACAATGGGCTTGTGGATACTGCACAACACCACTGTCTCCCCACACCCACCCACAATGGATAAAGGAAAAATAACCACCTTGTTCATTATTGTTTCCCTACAGCTTCCAATGATTCTCAAACTCACACGCCCCTGTGTGGTGGCCTTGTGTTACTACACTGCCATTTTAAATAAAACCTGTGGAATTACTGCCTGTTTCCAGGCCTGCTAAAGGTTTTGTATTTTTTTTTCTTTTCTTATGCTGCCTGAGCTTTTATTTGTCATTGGGGGGAGGAGTATTGTTTGTTCCTCATGATTATGTGCCTGATTTTCCACTGTCTTACATTTTGTGTAGCTGTCTGCACCTATCTATGCAAAGGTTTCAGAATAGCAGCTGTGTTAGTCTGTATTCACAAAAAGAAAAGGAGGACTTGTGGCACCTTAGAGATTAACAAATTTATTTGAGCATAAGCTTTCGTGAGCTACAGCTCACGCTCACGAAAGCTTATGCTCAAATAAATTTGTTAGTCTCTAAGGTGCCACAAGTCCTCCTTTTCTTTTTATCTATGCAAAGTGGGTCTAGCTAGCTATGTTTAGGCCCAGAGGTGCAAAGGTATTTTTTATGTCAATGGAAGTTAGGAGCCTAAATATCTTCGAGGATCTGGATCTAACTACACAAGCTACAGGGCAGTGGAAGATCAAACCTAATATAAAAACATGCGGAAAGGGGAGATTTGGATCTTCGAGTCTACCACGTAGGTGCAGCAGGGCTAGTCCTACAAAGTGCTGAGTACCATCAACTCTTATTGACTTCGGACAGGATGGAGTCTTAGGCCTAGTCTAAACTTAAAACTTAGTATGACTTAGCTATATTAACTCTGGGTTGTAAAAAATTTTGCACCCTGAGCACTGTAGTTCTTGGTTCTAGCTCCCATTGACGTCAGCAGAACCAAAAACCAGACATTGCCAGGTGGATGGAAGAATCCCATTGACCTAGCTACTGCCTCTCTGAGAGGTGGATGAACTCCATCAATGGAAAAGTCGCATCCATTGACGGAGCAGCAGCTACACTAATGCCATAGCTGCAGCACAATAGTGTTGCCACTCTAGCAGCTGTAACACTCTTGGAAGTTGTGAGTGCTCTGCATAGTGCAGGATTTACTGCAATGTTACTGAAAAACTTTGGTTCCTAGATGCTACAGTGATGGGTGCCTTAAAAATGCTAGTCAGTAATAATAACACAGGTGTGGATGAGATCCAGTTGCAAAGGATGTGACTAAATGACATTACCAAGATCTGGTGTGTAGCTATTCAAGCTTCCAAGGCGTTCTTGGGCAACTTTTATATGCACTTGCAGCTCCAAAGATGATCAGGCAGCCACTATACCTATGAAGAAGTAGAATGCATTAGCGGGTTAAAAAGAAATTTGGCCTGAGCTCAAAAAGGTTGTAGAAAACAACAGAAATGTTATTTATAAAGCTCACAAGAGGCCCATGTAGAGTGATGTGTTTCGACTGGATCACTTGGGTTATGGGACATCACAGTGTAATGAGTTCTGTTCTGTTCTTTACAGGCTCATACACTGCCTTTATCACTAGCTCTTTGAGGTAAGGGCTGACTTTTTTTTGTTCTGCGTTTGTACAGCACCCAGCACAATGGGGTCTTGGTCCATGACTGGGCTTCTAGTTGTAATGCAGTGCAAACAAAAAGTAAATAATAATAGTATCTGTGTATATAAACCACTGCCTTCCCTGAACCGAATCAGAACTGCTGGAAAGTCTGTTCTAAGCCTGTGTCTCTACATACTAACTCAAGCTTGTCAAAAAGTTTCAAAATTCCAAGTAACTTTTTTCATTAATATTTTGATGAGAAGATTATTCAAAATTGTGTCCAAAGTTACATTTCAGATTTTTGAGGGCCAAGGTGTGGGGGGAACCATCTACAGAGCAACAAAATTTTGGATTTTGGGAAACAAACACAAAGAAAACCATGCACAACAACCAGGGATGTCACAAAATTGTCACCAAAAAGTTGCCCCGTGATTTGATCAGACCTAAGACCCTCAAAGGCCCTTTTTAGCTCAAGCCAGTGTCTGCGGAGCTGGGGGCATTGCATTCTAGCCACAGTGCTCCTGGGAAGTTCTGAGTGGCCATCGTGCAAAGTACCCTGGCAACCATTAAATGCCAGGTGGTCACAAATCTGGTGCAATGTATTTGAAAATGTTAGAGTAAAGGCCACCTTCTGAAAGCTTAAAAAATAAAAGCCACAAAGGGAGGGTAAGTAATAAAAGGGAGCAGGTCATAAATACAGGGCACCAGTGGCTAGGCTAGAGAGAGCCCCTTGGTGGTAGGAAGTTTGAAATTGATTTTTTAAAATAGTGAGAGATAGACCGAGCTGGCAAAAGCCTGACATAGCCTATTGAGAACTCATGCAGTGGTGGAATCACCATCACCATCTTAAATTCAACCTGTCCATTTACAGGCAGACAATGTGAAATGTTCTGGGCTGGCATAATATGCCCTGGGTAACTCAGGAGGCAATGGGCTAGTGTATAGTGCACTAGCCTGGGATTTGGGAAACCTTGGGAGCGGGGGGGTCCATGCTCAGCTTTGTCACTCGCCTGCTGGGTTAGCTGGGTGCCTCAGTTTTCCCATCTGTAAAACAGGGCTGAGAAGACCATCTTCTTTGTAAAGCATTTTGAGATCTGCTAATGAAAAGCTCTATGTAGGAGCTATGTATTATTATTGTTTATTAACTCAGGCTAGTTAGCAAACAGGACACTGCATTTCTCAGTGTTGCCAACTCTTGCTATTTTATCCTGAGTCTCGCAATGTTAGTGTTTTTCTTAATGCCCTAGCCCTGAAGTCATGCCTGTGCCAGATTCTGTACTCTAGTTTTAAAAAGTAAGTCTCTTGCCCTCATAGGTGCAGGGATAAGCTTGAAAACGTGAACCCTAAAAGTTCAAAAGCCAGAAGGCAAATAAAAAGAACTCCATCTCTATTTGTTTTTAAAGCCCGCAATTTTTAAACCAGTTTCACAGTTTCTGGGGCCTGGCCTGGATCAAGAGTTTGAATACTTAGGGTTGGTGACATTGCAGTCTAAACATGCTGCATGTGACAAAGCTGTCCTTCTGTAAGCTCTAGCTGAGTGGGGCTAATACACACTTGGAGATTTTAAGATGAGATCTGGGGGGGAAATGAGGCACATGCTGGACTGATGATGGCACATAGTCCTCCGCAGAGAGCTGGCAGAGCTGAGGGTAATCAGTACTCTCGCTGAGTTGTGGCACAGGCACACATTCGGTTTCAACCCAGCTGGATTTGCACTCTACGCATTTTGTTTACAATACATACCTACCTCTTATAGAGCACTTGTCCTCAGTGGATCTCAGTGTGCATTACAAAGGAGGTCAGTATCATTAGCCCCATTTCACAGATGGGGAAACTGAGGTGCAGAGAGGTGATGTAACTGGTTTCAGGCCAAGCAGAGCCAGGATAGAACCAGACGTGCCAGAACAGGGGTTGTGGGGGAGCGAGCCATGGCCCAATCACTTTTAAAAGTGGGAGGGCTGCCAATGCCAGTCATCCTCTCCACACACACGCTTTTAGAGAGCTTCTGCCATTCTGGGCTAGAACCCATATCTCCTGAATCCCAGTCCAGTGCTTAACAGGAAACACAGTGGAAACCACAGAGTTTCATTAAGTTTCCATTGCAAAACCATGACTTTCGCATGAGTTGGTAACAAGAAGTTTCACTTGCTTTCAGATTTTGCTTAGAGAGGGCCTAGGCTGAAGAGTTCAGATCTAGAACCCATTCTCTCCACAGGCTGGCTGTGGAGGTTTAGTGCGACCAGCTCTTGAGGCAGGAGCTAGCTGCTAAGTCCAGTTTGGAGCCAAAGTTTGGGGGTGTTCAGGTGTGGGGGGTGTTGACTGAGACCCAAGTTGAGTTCTGGTGCAAACGTTTCATTCTGCTCTACTAGGCCGAGCAGCATTGGTGAGAGTGTGACGATCCTGCCCCAACCTGAAAGCACATAAACTATCAGGAGTCTCTCCCACACTGAACCAAGAGAGAGAAGAATGAAATATTTTCAGATGATTTACTGGAAGAGACCTTAAAGCAAGCAATGAAGAGAGAGCAGACACCGTGCCGCGATGAGTCAAAAAGCTAACGTGGGAAAAATCCATTTCCCTCTGATGTTTTGATTCGCAGTGTCAGCCATCATCCCAGAGCAAGTCCTCAGCAGCTGGGCACAGAGTTCAGTGTCTGCTGCCTGACAGCCTAGTTGGGAAGGCATGTTAAAAGGTGAGGGACAGATTCACATTGTCCTCATGAGTTTTTTGTTGGGCATGAACAGACAGCTCTCCATTCTGAAGTCCAAGAAGCATCATGCCAACGACTCTTTTAACTCCCCACATGCCAAGGGATGAGCTCACTTGTGAGCCACCCTACGTTGGTGGCTCAGAGACTGACCCTATCATTTTTAGGAGAAGGAACCTGACAGCCGAGCATGTGGAATCAGGTAAATTACAGAGCTAGTAGGGTGGTGGGGATGTTTGGGGTTGGGGCCTCCAATGAAGGAGCACGGTGAGGGGGTATATCTGGTTCCTGCAACTCCCTCTGGAGGTCCAGTAGTCCGACTACACCACACCCCAGGAAGCTGCTACGTGACAGGAAAGATGCAGCAGGAATTGGGTGAGACTCCTTGACCTCTGTAATGTAGGTCAGACTAGAGGATCATAACAGTCCTTTCGGACCACGGGCACTATGAATCTGAGTAGAGTGGGCTTTGAAGGCCTAGTGCCAATGACACAGCAGGAGAGAAACACAGACGTCTTCCAGTTCTGCAGCCCTCCCACGTGCAACTTGCCCCTGTCTGAGCACAGGACTGGAGAGAGGGACTCACGTTCTAATCCCAGATCTGAAGTCCTTTTGGGCAAGACAGTTCATCTTTCTGCCTTAGCTTTCTCATGTGTCAAATGGAAAGAATGACCTTATTCACCTGTGCGCGTTAGTATTTAATAGGTGATGCAGCACTTTGAGATGGTAACGCTTTATATAGGAGATGAGTATTAGTCATATTGGTTTCAATGACAGTTACTGGCAATTGCTGTGATCGGCCCAAGGTTGTTGTAGGACTTCTGAAGGGCCAGAGAGGTGGTCAGTGCTATTGTTAATGGGAGGGGAGATGTCCATAGGTCAGTCTCATTATTAAAATGTTGTCCACACTATGATGAAGTTTGGAAACCCCTGAGCTATCGTGTGTACACGAACATGCTTTTCTATAATGTTAAGTCACTGTGAGTCCATTGTTCAAGTGTTTCATGGAAAGTGTCTCCTTATTTTTGGCTTAGTTCACAAAAAACATGACTAATCAAATTATATGCTGGCAGGTTTCAAAGGAATGGCCCTTGCTGGCAGTTGCATGAAAGATCACAAGCCCTAACGATTCTGGTTGGTGGGGAAATAGAACAAATAAAATAATCCAGCAAAACTGAACAACCCAATAAATCACGTATCAGGAACTTGTATAGAACAGGGAGGGTAAGCAACTTGCCTTTTATACAGTAAAAGACCAGTGAAGAGCTTTAAGGAGTAGAGTGATGTGGCAAGAATGGATGATGAGTGAAGAAGTGGCACTGCACTACAGTGAAGAAACCTGGAGAGAAGATGGTAATGATAGACAAGGGGACAGAGGGCCAAATGGATAGGCCTGGGTTTTATTAGCAGGGATGATAGTGAAAGAATGGATTTTTAGCTATAGAGGAAGTCAAAACTCTTCCATCATGAACAGCAATGGAAGAGGTGGAGTGTGATTGAGGGAGAGGAAATAAACAGCACAAAGCCAGTGGGTCTGATTCTCCTCTATTTTTCACCTGATTTAGTTATTTACATCAGTGAAAAGCAGTTGTACATTTGCTACCAAATCAGAATGGAAACATTTAACTGTCCTGTTTTGTCATTTGTAGATGACAACACAAGATGCAAGTCAGGGGGAAACCAGGCTAAGCAGCCTCCCCCATGCTCAGATGAGTTTATTTTCATCTCTTCTCCTTAATGTTGTCCTCAGAGTACTTTTTCCAGTAGCCAAGAACTCAAGTTGCCACAAAGAAGGTGTGTGATGGAGGTCAAGCGGGGAGTAAAGAATCTCCAAAGGCTACACAAAGTAGGAGAGGGTTTTGAGAACATTGCAAATCACATTTTGAAGCAGACCTAGGCTTGTTCTCCACTGTCACCCCTTAACCTTCTCTTTGTTGAGCTACATGCATTGAGCTCCTTGAATGTATCACTTTGAGGCATGTTTTCTAACCCTAGTCAGAAAGGAAAAGAGCAGTTCAGATGCTTGGTACTGATAAACCAAGTGAGAAGCAAAGACACAGTGGACTCCGAAAGGATTTTGCCTGGTACGGTGTATGGCAGGATTGGGTGCAGAGGAAGGAGGCATGTCAAAACGTGACGCAACGGCCACCATGAACTCTGTGGGAGATGACCTAGATACATATGGTACGGTGCTTTGGAGATGATGACCAGTCTTTGTTAAAGCATGGGACTGGGATTCAGGAGATCTGGCTCCAATTTCCTCCTCTGCTAGTGCCTCCCTGTGTGACCTTGGAAAAGTCACTCTGCTGTGGTTCTCCATCTGGAAAAATGGGATAATAAACTTTTTTTTCTGCTACCCTTTGTCTGTCTGGTCCAGTCAGGGCTAGATCACAACATTACAATCAAGACCCAAGCGCTCTGTTGTTGGGGCAGCCTGGAGTCACAATCTTTGTCCCAGTCTCCCCGTTGCCCTGGGAAGGGTGTACACTGTGACAGGTCTATACCCAGCACAGAGCACACTCCTTGATATGTCAGTGGTGTATTGGAAGGTGTAGTTCATATTCCACCTCTGCCCCCCTTTCCTGTCTGTCTGCATGAGAGGGGATCATTATAGTTCTGGACAGCCTGCTTTCTTGTGTGTGTAGGAAGTGGCTCTACCACACATGGGAGAAAGGGGTGCTGTATGTCTCCTTACCACCTGGGACTGGCATGCAGAATGGGCCACAACCTGGTCATTAAACTGGAAGCTCCATAGGCCTGGGATTGTTTCTAACTACGTATGTACAATACCTAGCACAATGGGGCCTTGATCTCAGTTGTGGTTTCCACGTGACACTGCAAAATTAACAAAATAACTAAACATGGATTATGGTCCCTGGCAAAGCTCCCATTTTTGTCTCTGCTGATGCAGGATCAGGGTCTAAGAGAATCTGTGGGCAGAAATTGAATGTCTGAAATGTCTCACTGAATGTCTGAAAAAAGCTTGCAGCAACATTTTTAATACTGCCTTTAAAATAGGATACAGAGGGCAGTGATTTGTGAAAGATAACTGGCTTGTGTATGCTCTTCTCTGCCAAAAGTAATTGCAGCTGTATTTGTTGTTCAGGAAAGTGTAGTTAACAGTTCTCTCTCATTAGGCAAATAAATGGATTTATATGATAAGACTCAGGCAACCTTGACATTTTGGGGACTGCTCTTGGTTCTGCTGACGTCAATGGGAGCTAGATTGAGCCTTAACCCTTGTGTAGAAGGTGCTGTCATCTCCCGAGCATCTCTTTGCATCTGAGTGTGGCTCTTTTGTGGCCTGCCTCAGTTCCCCCTCAGTGATATAACAATGAGTTCACTTTAGCAGCCTGGTCAAGGAGAAGCCAAACACTCTACAGCCGTGTATCTCCATTTAATAAAACCTTCTGACAGGAGCACTTGTACCAGGGTTTGAAGGCTGTTACGTCAGAGCCCAGATAAAACTTAAAAGTCCCCACACAAAAGGCTCTGGGTTCCAGCAGTGGTTCCTTCTACTGTAAGGCCTCAGGCTTCTCCGCTGCCTGGAGAACACTGCAGTCTCTTCCCAGCTTGGTCAGGGTCTCTTCCAGGCCTCCTTGCCTGAAGTGATTTTTAATTCACTCAGTGCCCCCCAGGCTTTAGGAGCATGGACTCTGCCTCATTCACACTCCCCTCCTTCAGAGCCTCCTTTCCTCAGGAGGTCTCCTAACAGAGCGCCCCTAACCCTTTTATTAGGCCCAGGTGCTCTTACTTAATTAGCTGTCTGCCAGCTACTCAGGCAGTTAACTATCCCCAGGTGGACCTTGGTTGTCTAATGAGGCTGGGCATTTGACTCCCCTTTGAGGGCTAGCCACAGGACACCTTGCTTTACTATTGTTTATGGCTTTAACTTCTGTAAACAGACAATCCATATTCACAGATTTTAGGTCTAGGGGGGCCATTGTGAGCATCTAGTGAAGTCTGATCTCCTGTATAACACAGGCCAGAGAATTTAACCAAATGAGAGCGGAAACAAGCCTATAACTTCTGGTTGAGCTAGAGTGTATCTTTTAGGTCTTGCCTACCCTACAGATGGCCCCTAGTGTAGATGCAGCTTATGCTGACAGAAGATGTTTTTCTGTCAACATAGTGACAGGTTTCAGAGTAGCAGCCGTGTTAGTCTGTATTCGCTAAAAGAAAAGGAGTACTTGTGGCACCTTAGAGACTAACAAATTTATTAGAGCATAAGCTTTCGTGAGCTACAGCTCACTTCATCGGATGCATTTGGTGTCTCCCCTCTGTTTTTTCCACCAAATGCATCCGATGAAGTGAGCTGTAGCTCACGAAAGCTTATGCTTTAATAAATTTGTTAGTCTCTAAGGTGCCACAAGTACTCCTTTTCGTCAACATAGTAGTATCTCCTCCCAGAACAATATTAGCTATACCAGCAGAAGCGCTCATCTGTCGGCATAGCTGTGTCTACATTGGGAGTTTTGCCAGCATCGCTATTTCAGGAAGGGTATGGGGTTCCCTCCCCACATCCCTATTCCTGACTGATGTAGCTCTGCAGGCCAGATCTACTCTGCAAAGTTTGGTCAAAGAAACGCATCCATTGCAACGTGCTATTCAACTTATCTATTCAAAACAAAACAAAACAAGTCATTGCTAGAAATGGGTGATTCCCCTTCCCAACCACTTATTTTGTTCATTAAAGGACACTCAGGGTTTTTCTACACTGCAATTTAAAACCCATGGCTGGCTGATGCCCACTGGCTTGGGCTGGGACTACGGGGCTGTTTCATTGCAGTGTAGATGTTCAGACTCGGGCTGGAGCCTGGCTCTAGAACCCTGCGAAGTGGCTACACCATAACTGAACAGCCCCTTAGCCCGAGCCCAGCAAGCCCGAGTCAGCAGGCATTGGCCAGCTGCAGGTTTTTAATTGCAGTGTAAACCCTCAGACCCAAATCTCCCTTCCTCCCAGGGGAATGTCCTGTGAAGTGGTGCAACACTGTCCCATCGACCCCTTGCAGGAGGCACAACCCTTCCCACACAGCCCCCTCTCTCTCTCTCTCTCTCTCTCTCTCTCTCTCGACCCTTCAAGTAGGAAGAGGGACAGGCAGGCTAACTGCCCACAGATGATAGCAGTGTCTTGGATTTGGGGGCAGGAGTCAAAGAGGCCTGCTGGCTAGCCTGTCAAACCATGAAATGGGAAGAGGCCAGTTCGCTGTCCCTTGAAGGTGCAGTGGAGAGAGCATCTGGGCTCCCCTCCTAAGAAAACTTAAGGTGCGGGGGAAGCTTGAGCTTGTTAGGGAAACATAGGTTATGTGAGGAGGGGAGGTGGTTGAATAGCCAGTGTGCTGAACAACAATGCAGGCTGGGATGCTTCTCCAGATGTTTGGATAGCTTGAGAATGCTGTATGAGCTTTCAGAACGTTGGATGCTTTGAACAGGCCTCAGACATCAAGTCTTAAGATTCTGCCATCTACAAGTGCCTATTTTTCCTTTGCATTAATACCTTGTCCAGGTATATATCAGCCCCTGCCAGGTAGGGCTGACTGTTAAACTAGCTGATCTTTAAGGGCCTTCAGCATCACACTAGCCTCTCAGCAATTCTGTCTGACTATTAACTTCCAGGAAATAACTTCGCCATCACTCATCCTTATTATCAAGCGCTCAGGCCCTTATTCAACAAAATATTTAAGCTTATGCTTAACTTTAAGCTTGTGAGTATTCCCAGTGAACTGAAGTCAAGATATTATACCAATAAAATAAAAACCAGCAGGATCTTATTAAAGGGGGAAAAGGCAAAATACCACATTTATTGTGAATACAGAAAGAATCATAGTAAGCAGTTAGTTATAGCTATAACATTCCATTCAATTTCATATTTATTCACACACACACACACACACACACACACACAGATTCTGCAAGGTTGTTATCATAGTTACCAGCCTTAGAGTTGCTCGTGCCAAGCCACTGGCCAGGTGGCCTGGACATGAGGAGGGAGCAGGGCCTTATCAGATGCACATCTGATGCTCCTGGAAGTTGGTTTGCAGAATCAGACCCCAAAATTCTCACTTTCTAGAATCCATTTTTATAGGAATTTCTTCCTATGCCAGGCAATGGGAATTGCTTCATCATGCTGTTGCTGAATCAATCAGCAGATGGCACATTTCTGACGGCTCCATGCTGCCAGATGTTATCTTGTTCTTTGGTTCTCCCATTCTTGAGGCTGTTGAGTGGATTCCAGTCTGCCCTCCGGGGGTCCTCTGGTTATTTCCACTTGATGCCTTCTTCAGCCGATGGACATTGGATTCTTAGGCTGCCACCTCCCTGATCATTCAGTTATTATCCACACCAAGCATCCATCCACATACATCTTCTATCTCTATTTTAAATCACAATTGTTAACAAAGCAAGATGAATACAACAAAAGGGGTGGGGAGTTTCTGGATGCTGTTTCTATTGTTACAAAGTATTGCTTTGAGTCTCTCTCTGTGTGATTAGTTGTTGTTACAAAGGATTGCTTTGAGAACAGACTCTGTCTTAGAATGTACTAACACAATTAGCAGCTTGCAAGTTTCACACATAAAGGGAGAGAAACAGTACCAAAAAACAAGAGACCTCTTAATTAGTAATACCCTGGAATTTAAACTATGGGGAATCAAACTCATTTGTGATTTTAATACAGAACTTCTTTAATATGATCCAACAAAGGGGGCTACTCGCATGCTTACAATAAAATGTGTACTTAGCTGGGTTGAGGCCTTTAGTAGCGCTGATAGAATCAACCATTAATTTACCCTCCCAGTCCTCCAGTGTAGTGACACTGCACTATTATTCCCATTTTACAGATAGGGAAACAGTCAGTGTGCCACACTCATCACTGATGTAAGCAAGCACAGTGTCAGTGGCTTCAACAGCATTGTCTGCTTTTGCCAGAAATATATTTGACCCAGAGAATGTAAGTGACTTTCCCCATGGCCGCAGATTAGGAGTCGGTGTCAGAACAGAGATTAGAATTCAGGAGCTGGCCATCCTTCTCCTGTGCTCAGACTATGCCAAGTTATCACTTAAATTCACAAGATTCAGGGCCCAGTATCTGCAGGACCAACCCTTAAAGAAGGATCTTTAAGAAGAGAGGAAGGTAGTTAGGCTGCTGGCCTGGGACTCAGGAGACCCTGACTCAATTCCCCACTTTGCCTCGGACTCCCTTTGTGAGCCTGGGAAGGTCATTCAGACTTTCTGTGCCTCAGTTCCCTATCTGTGCCCTGCCCTACCTTGCAGATGTGATGTCAGGATAAATGCATTCAAGACTGTGAGGTGCGCATTCACTACTGAGTAGTGACCTGCATTGTACAGATCAGGAGATAGACCCGAAAACCCATGTCTTATAAATGAAGGGTATGTATTGCATAGAGCAGGGGTGGGCAAACTTTTTGGCCCCAGGGCCACATCGGGGTGGTGAAACATTATGGAGGGCTGGGTAGAGAAGGCAAACAGCCTGGCCCCCCTCCTATTTGCCCCCTCCCACTTCCCATCCCCTGACTGCCCCCCTCAAAACCCACGACTCATCCAACCCCCTGCTCCTTGTCCCCTGACCACCCCTCCTCTGCCCCTGCCTCTAACCGCTCCCCGGGACCCCACCCCCATCCAACCCCCCCGCTCCCTGTCCCCGACCCCTATCCACCCCCCCACCCCCTGACAGGCCCCCCAGGACCCCCGACCCATCCAATCCCTCCTACTCCTTGTCCCCTGACTGCCCCCTCCTGGGACCCCTGTCTCTAACTTCCCCCACCAGGACCCCAACCCCTATCCAACCCCCCCCATACCCCCCCGGGACCCCCTGACTCCCTGGACCCCACCCCCTATCCAACCCTCCCTGCTCCCTGTCTCCTGACCCCCCCACCGAACCTTTGCCCCATCCAACTGTCCCCTGACTGCCCCCAGGGACCTCCTGCCCCTTATCCAACCCCTCCCTCCCCCCGCCCCCTTACCATGGTACTTAGAGTGGCAGGACAGGCTTATTGGAAAGCATGGCTGCGGGGGAGGGGGAACAGCGGGGGAGTGGCCGAGGGCGAGCCTCCCCGGCTGGGAGCTCGGGGCCGGGCAGGATGGTCCCGCGGGCTGGATGTGGCCAGTGGGCCGTAGTCTCTGGCATAGAGACATAGGGCTGGGATGGACTTCAAGAGGTTTCATAGATTCCAAGGCCAGAAGGGACCAATGTGATCTAGTCTGACCTCCTGTACAGCACAGGCCTCAGAACTTGCCCGAAACATTTCCTAGAGCATATATTTTAGAATCCACCACAACCAATAGTTATTACCCTCACTATTATAAAGGTACACATAGGTCATCTCATCCATTCTCCCCTTGCTGAGGCAAGACCCAAGTGTAACTAGACCATCCCGCCAGGTGTTTGCCCAACCTATTCTTAAAAACCTCCAATGATGGGAACTCCACACCTCTCTTGGCAATCTATTCCAGTACTTAACTATCCATATAATTAGGAAGTTTTGTCCTAATAGCTAGCCTAAATCTCCCTTTCTGCAGATTAAGCTGATTTCTACTTGTTCTACCTTCCGTGGACATGGAGAACAATTGATAACAGGCCACAACATATTTGAAGACTGTAATCAGGTCCCCCCAGTCTTCTTTTCTCAAGACTAAATACATCCAATTTTTTAAGCTATCCACATAGGTCAGGTTTTCTAAACCTTTTATCATTTTTGTTGCTCTCCTTTGAACTCCTTCTGATTTGTCCACATCTCTCCTAAAGTGTGGAGCCCAAAATTGGACACAGTACTCCAGCTGAGGCCTCCCGAGCACTGAGCAGAGAAGATCACCTCCTGCATCTTACATACAAAACTCCTGTTAATACACCCAGAATAATAATAGCCGCTTTTTTTTTTTGCAACTGCATCACAGATTGAATATGAGCCAACTGTCATCCACTGTAACGCTCAGATCCTTTACAGCAGTACTTCTGCTGCGACAGTTATTCCCATTTTCTATTTGTGCATTCGCTTTTTCCTTCCTAAGTCTAGTACTTTGCACTTGCCTTTATTGAATTTCATCTTGTTGATTTCAGACCAGTTCTCCAATTTGTCAAAGTTATTTTGAATTCGAATCCTGTCCTCAAATGTACTTGCAACCCCAGCCAATTTGGTTTCATCCACAAAATGTATAACTGTACTCCCCTCTCCATTATCCAAGTAATTAATGAAAACATTGAATAGTACTGGGATCCAAGACAGACCCCTGTAGTACCCCACGAAGATACCTCCTCCCAGTTTCACAGTAAACCATTGATAACTACTCTTTGATTGGTTTCAGAGTAGCAGCCGTGTTAGTCTGTATTCGCAAAAAGAAAAGGAGTACTTGTACTCTAAGGTGCCACAAGTACTCCTTTTCTTTTTACTCTTTAATTATGGTCTTTCAACCAGTTGTAAACCCACCTTATAGTAATTTCATCTTGACCACATTTCCCTACTTTACAAAAATGTCATGTGGGACTGTTACCAAAATCAAAGATGCATCCGATGAAGTGAGCTGTAGCTCACGAAAGCTTATGCTCTAATAAATTTGTTAGTCTCTAAGGTGCCACAAGTACTCCTTTTCTTTTTGCAAAATCAAAGATGTATCACCTCTACTGTTTGCCTTCATCTACTAGGCCAGTAAAACTGTGAAAGAAGGAAATTAGGTTGATTTGGCATGATTTGTTCTTGATAAATCCATGTTGGCTATTACTTATCACCCTATTATCCTCTAAGTGCTTACAAATTGCTTGCTTGATAAACCCTGCCAGTATCTTTTGCCCAGGTCCTCTTTGTCTCTCTTTTAAAAGACAGGTACTATGTTTGCCCTTCTCCAGTCCTCTGGAACCTCACCTGTCTTCCATGAGTTCTTGAAGATAATAGCTAACAGTTCCAAGATTCAGAGTGGTAGCCGTGTTAGTCTGTATCAGCAAAAAGAACGAGGAGTACTTGTGGCACCTGAGAGACTAACAAATTTATTTGAGCATAAGCTCTCATGTGTGAAGTGGGTTTTAGCCCACAAAGCTTATGCTCAAATAAATTTGTTAGTCTCTAGGGTGCCACAAGTACTTCTCGTTCTAGTTCCAAGATTTTTCAGCCAGTTCCTTAAGTACCTTAGGGTGAATTTTGTCAGGTTTTGCTGATTTGAATACATCTAACTTATCTAAATAGTCTTTAACCTGACCAGCTTTGCTTCCTTGTGCTCTGAAATGAAACTGGAGCAAACTAATCTGCATGTATTTGTGTCTTTCGGCTGATCTTTTATTTCACAGAGGGAAAAAACGTAGTGGAAGTCAGAATCCGCCACTTCAAAGGCAAGCTGGGATGGTAATATGTGCTAGCTTGAGTATTACAGGGGAGATGTTTTCAATTATCTGAAAAGGTAAAACACATGGTTTTGGCTGAACAGAAAAACCTTTTGGTAGCTCTCTTCTAAACAAAGGAAGGACAGTTAGTGAGTGGGGGACACTGGGATTCTCAGTAGAAACTATTTGGGTCCCTGGAGGAATAAAGGCCACTTTATTTTGGCTGATTGAGGAAATTTTCCTGTTTTGGGGAGGTTTTTATAAGTGAAGTTATAAGTGTATTAGAGAGCTGCCAGTAAAGTGTGAGGTCAGCATTCTGAGCTGGTCAGAATACTTCTGACCAAAAGTTTTGCCATCAGAAAACGATGATTCATTGAAATTTAAATGTTTTGCAGAAACGTAGATTGCTACAAAATTTGACTTGGCAGAAGGGTGTGTGTGTGTGTGACAACAACCCCAGAACGGCACATTCTGTTAAAAACAGAGTGGAATGTTTTGACTTTTCCCTTTCAAAATGACTTTTTGATTCAATTTTCAAAAAAAATTATATTATATAATATTTTGAACATTTCAAAACTGAAACATTTGGACCAGAAACTGCTTTCTGAGTTTTGCTTTGTGGAAGATTTTGTATTTTTTTTTTGTTCTCTTTTGGAATGGAATTGTTGAATATTCATCAAAATAGAAAATCTGGTTCCTGCCCAGTTCTGGTGAGCTTTATTATCCTCATTCTGTGGATGGGAAAAGAAAAGCAGAGGGTTTAATGATTTGCCTAGCTACCAAGAGAATTAGAATGGCTAAGGGGAGGGATTTTTAGTACTCCTTGGCCTAACTCTGCTCCCATGGAAGTCAATGGTGCTCTTGAAAAGCCCACTTAATTTAGTGCAATTTATAACATTATAAATATTGACCAAAACATGTTAGAACAACACTGAGAGATCTCTGTTTGCTAAGCAATATGCATGCTGCGTGGATGTTTATGCCATGTGGCCTGAAGCTCTAGGGGGTGGGAGCTCTCTGCTCCCATGTTTTGATGAACAGGGGGAAGAATGGCTACAGAAAACTGCATTTGCATAAACTTTCTACCCAGAATTCCTCCAATGACATTTTGACAGTCCCCATAATTGTACACCAACTCAGAATTGGTAGAGTATTGGGACTGCACTGCAAGAGAGGAAGAAGAGCTCATCCCTGATGGTAAGGAGTGTATCCTTGATCACAAATACTTTACTTAAGGGTTTTATGCTACTGGTTCCCTTCCAGTGAAACTCCCATCTAGAAATCCTCTGGGAGAACTTCTTGAAGATGTTGCAGAAAAATAACAGCAGAACGGAGTGAACTTTGAGGTTCTGTTGTATAGAAATTGATTTCAGAGGCCAGAAGAGTTAAAGGTGTTTATAAACTCTTATTGCTGTTTAATGTTAGACAGTGAAAGTAGGCTTGGCGTTATTTTAAACAGAGGCTTTGGTGTTACTTGGCAAACACTTAAAAGCATTAATTTCAATTAAAAGTTTGTTGATTAAACACAAGAAAGGACAAGACATCAAAACAGACATTTATATTGAAACTGGTTGAGTGATTATGCAAAACAAACAGTCAAAACTTTTAAAGCTTTTCTCCATTTGGAGACTAAATATCAGTTTCTCATTTTCAGAACAAACTTTTTTTGATGAAAAGGAAAGGATTAATTTTACTCTTGGTCCTGATGTGTAGAGAGCATTTACTTATCTTGTTGTTAATGAACAGACAGACACAAGGTAAAGAAGAGTCAGGATAGCAAAGATGGGCGAAGTGCAGCTTTTGGTGATATTTTTGGAACATTGGATTGCTGGTTAGTTATGAGTGGATGCTTTTGGTTGGCAAGTCACAATACCTGTTGCTTGGATCCTGGTTTACAATCTGGTTAGGGACATCATCTGATTTGCCTTGTTTAAGAAGAAAAGAGCCAGCTTGGATGAATACAGCATAGCTGACTTCAGCATTTGATGAAAAGCCAAGAGAGTGAGAGAGAGAGAGAGGATCGAAAGGGAAAGGGCAGAAAAAATCACAAGGAAAGGGAAAACAGTGCATGATCTTACGTGCCTCTGCAGTGCTGGTCATTAGATATCCCGTCTGATGGCTGAGGACTGGAAGTCATGACGATGTGGTGATTTTCAGCACTTGCAGGTAAAAACAAAGTTTTTTTGAAAAAAAGACATCAGCAGTTCAGCTCTCCCACTCATTTCCCATTATATCCCATCTCCCAAACTACCAGTACAGCAATTCATCGACAGGACATTTCCCTGAGAAGAAGGTCAGCTGGCCTTAACCTTGTTCAAAGTCTCTTTTTAAGGAACACAAATTGGGGGGCAGAGGGGGAGTCATAGTTCACTTTCCTCATTATTTTGTCCACCAATTAGGCTTAATATCCGTCATGCCAATTTTGGTCTATTAACTTCCAGTTCCACATTTTCTGTTTTGACTAAGCATAATTTCAGTAGTCCTTGGATTATATCGAAGTGGCTTTTTGGTTTAGACTAATCCAGCTTCTTTGTCTGCTTCTTTTGTACTTGTTACAACATTCAACATCATAAACAACTTGACCTATTTTTCCTGCTTATTGAAACATCTTATGAACTTTTACATACTTTTTACTTTTCAGCTCACAGTTGGGGGTATGCTTTGTTGGCCCAGTAGTCACAATCCCTCCTACCTGGCCACTAAATAAAGCTGGGCTAAGAGTTGGAGCCTCAGGACAGAACAAAGCAGCATTTCCCAAGGAATTGGAATCCGGCCTGCTTGAGGATTCTGGGGCTGCGACCCACGAGGGAAGTGACATACTAAAGGGACATTTGCCTATTGGACATGCACACCAACAGGTGGGGAACCAAATTAACAGACTACTCCCAAAGTTATCCTGAGGCAGTTCTTCATTTATCATTCATATAGATGTATTGTTGCTGTGTTCCTATTTCCTCTAACAGAGTCTTTCCTCATTTCATACCTGGGCTAAGGGCTTGCCTATGCTACAATGGCCGAGCTAGGGTCCTGCAGCTGTCCTGCCATAGTGTAGATGTTTCCTGCAGTGACAGAAAGTGTTTTCCCATAGATATAGTTAATTCACCCCTCAGAAGCAGTTTCACAGTTGAGAACAACTGCATCTGTATTTCCCCTCAGTGGTCCAGCAAGTACACCCAATCTCAGGCTTCCAGCTGTTGCTTCTCTTTGGTTGAGACCCCCGTCTGACTGCCTCCTGACCAGGGAATGTCAAGGCTGAACACTTCCCTGTGATCACTGTGTCACTCCCAGGAAAGACTAAACAGACCTGTTTGAGAGACTGATAAGAGAGATTGCTACAGGTATAAGTTACCACCTGGTTCTTTCCAAACAAACCTACTTTAGTCTTAAAGTATAAAACATTACAGAGAAAACATATACCCATGCTAATCAGCTTACCAGAGTTCATCCCTACTCTCATGTGGGCTGTGGCAGGAGCAGTCTTTGAACACTCCACTCTAGGGGTTTTCTTGTGGTTGCAAGATCATCACAGCTTCAGCTCAGACCTAGCACTCAGTAGGCCAAGTTCTTCCAATCCTTCCCTAAGGACAGGGGCCCTCTGTGGGCCAGAAGTTCTGTCTATTGGCTGGATCAGAAAGAAGGCCTCATTGACCATGGTAACCCCCAGTCACTTTCCTTAGAGAACCCTTAATTTGAGTTGAAACCTCAGCATATGCCATGTCCCCTTTTCTGAAATCCCCAAGACCTTCTCCTATATGCTTCAGGGATCAGTCTACAAAAATCATACTCTTTATAATCCTTCACATAAGGGGGGGAAATGTCCAAGGCCTTCATCCCAGACAATAGTGGAGCCAGGTATTTTACCATGTCCCCCTTTGCCACTTTATTCAATTCACACTCCATTGCAAAAGCCTATCCATGTCATCCTCCTCCCTAAAGCAAGGAAGTAATTTGGAGTCTGCACCACCTACTGGGACAGGTCCCTGAGGACTAGCTCCACCTACTAGTCTGTGGTTGTGCTGGCGCTGTTTTTCCATCTCAATCTGATATTGATGCTCCCTGTCCTTTTCTTCCTCCTCATGCTAACACTGCTTCTCCTTCTCTCTCATTCTTATGCTGTTGCTCCCAGTCTGCAAGCGGCTAGATTTCCTCTCCAGGATCCCTCTCCAGCTGCAGCATCTCCTGCTTCAGCGGCTGAGCTGTCCACACTCCTACTGCAGCGCTGTGCTTGGTCTGGATAGAACCTACTTGCTGCATCTGTTAGCCTCTTCCCTGTTTCCTTTGAGGGTGTGGGCTCCAAGACTCCCCGCAGCTGCTGGACCCTCTGCCAGCAGTCTGGAGGTTCTCTGCAAACCTGGACCATCATTCCTGGACTGCTCATTAGAATACAGCAAATTTACTAGCTGTGATTTCATTCAGTCCTCAGCATTGATCTGCCTTTCTCTGAGTAACTCAACCACATGATATTCCTTCAGCTGTTCATAATGCACTTTCCTGTCTGTCATTTCACTATTCCTTTCCTGAAAAGACTCTCGAGACCTTTTTCTTCATGCTTTTCCTTTTGGAGTCCTTGCTTTCCCTGTTTTCAGCACACATGCAATTCAGTTGCAGATCTCACAAACCTGGTACCCAGAGGGTAGCTAGGTTGACAGAAGAATTCTTTTGTTGACCTCGCCATGTCTTGACTGGCGGGGCGTGGGGGGAAGTAAGGTTGACCTAAATATGGTGCTCAGGGATGTAAATTTCTCACAGCCCACTGTTAGGTATATCTAATTTTTCAATGTAGACCCATGCTCAGCATTTATAAGTGGGGAAGTATCATCTATTAAGGGTACCTCAGGAAAGTGTTTAGTGATCCCAAAATTTCTGGACGGGATCTTGAGGCAGTGGTGTCTGTTAGCCTCAAAAGGGACCTCCCAACTGTAAGAATAAGGCCTTTGTTTCCACTGGCAGAAGGGTAACATAAGCATGAGGGGACAGGTCTTTGAAGAAAACAGTATTCTGCAACACCATGTCCTTGACACACAAATACAATGTGTCAGCACCCAAGAAGTGAGCCTAGAGATAACTTGCAAAGGAAAAAAATTGAGTTATGCCTCTTTGTTCCCCTTCATTATAAAGTATTTTAAAAAGTTCTGAATTTTTTTCTTGTTTTATTTTAAGGATTCAGATCTTGTCTGCCCTGGGAAACTCTCTGGTGACTAGAGAAATGGCAAACTGACAGCTTCCTAACTATTGAGGCCGTGTAACCTGACTAACTGAGATGGGGACTGGTTTTGATTCAGACTCTTTGGGTTCTGTTAAAACCTAGTTAATTGAAACACTAAGGAGAAAGACAAACCCTCAAAGACATTCTGCAGCGGGCACTGGGCCCAATGTGACGTATAGCTGCACTGGCGGCAGAGACTTAGGCCAGGTATACACTAGAAACTTTTGCTGGTGTAGTTGGGTTGGTTAGGGGCTGTGATTCTTTCTTTCTGTTTACTTACAACATTTCTAGACCAACAAAAGGCCTAGTGTAGGTGCACTGATACCAGCTTAAAAGTGCTTTTTGCAGGTTCAGTTTATTTCATTTGGGGAAGCTATACCTGCAAAAAGCTTTTTAAGCCAGTATAACTGTGTTTACACTAGGAGGTTTCAGAGTAGCAGCCGTGTTAGTCTGTATTCGCAAAAAGAAAAGGAGGACTTGTGGCACCTTAGAGACTAACCAATTTCTTTGAGCATAAGCTTTCATGAGCTACAACTCACTTCAGCTGTAGCTCATGAAAGCTTATGCTCAAAGAAACTGGTTAGTCTCTAAGGTGCCACAAGTCCTCCTTTTCTTTTTACACTAGGAGGGTTTGCTGGCACAGTTCTATAGGTACAGCTATACTGGCAAACTTTTTTTAGTATGGAACAGGAAAGACACAATTTGCTCTGGTTCAGGAAAAGCTCCACCAGGACAAACCGCAGCTTTCCCCGGTCTACACTTGGGGTTTGCACTGGTGTAGCTACGCCCAAAGGCTAATTGCTGCATAAGACAAGGCCTGAGATTAAGCAACCCCCATTCTTTGATTATGGAATGGGGTGGGGGGGGGGCGGGAGCTCACAATCCACATTGCTGAGACTTCAAGCAGAACCCGGAATGACAAGTCTTCACATTCCTGACATAGCTAAATACAAACTGAGGAAAAACCCACCCAGCCCCCTTTTTAAAAAAATTACAAAACAGTTTGGGTCTATTTTGCCCATCATAAGAAGCAGAAAAGGGCACAAGCTCTTTTTATTTTCTTTTTTCCCTCTGGTTTGGCCAACTTGCATTTGGCAGAGGTGACTGAATGCCATCACTTTACTACTTCTTTCCCCTGCAAGATCACCAGAGCTGCCAGGAGGCCTCGTCAGCCCTTAGCTAGGACTGCTCTGACTTAGGCCAGCTAGTAAAAGCTTTCATGGGGCCAGGAGACTGGTCAGGGATTGCTGGAATGCACCAGCTCTCTGCCTGGGTCCCCTCCCTGGACCTGCCTCTGGCACCCCTGCCACTAACCATATGTGAGTTGGAGGGAGTGGCTATTGCAGCTAAGCATTTTCCCTCCCACACACACCATGGGGGGGAACTGGGCAGCTCTATGGGGCAAAGAGGCTCTAGCATGTGTCAGGATCTGGCCTCCAGACTCACTCCATGTGCAGCTTCCAAATCTTTCTGCCTCATTCCTTCCATTTCCCTGGCCTCCTTTCCTGACTCTCTCCTGCTGCTACTCTGAAACCTCTCCTCCCTCAGCGTTTCTACCTCCCAGTTAGTGAACTCTTTAAGCACAACCATTATCCTGTCCTTGAATAGCTGTGTAGTCTAACAGCATGCCCGGGAATGGTTTACACTAATTAGAAAATAATAAGTCCCAGATTTTTGGATATAGAAACTGTAGATGCACAGGTTTCAGAGTAGCAGCCGTGTTAGTCTGTATTCTCAAAAAGAAAAGGAGTACTTGTGGCACCTTAGAGACTAACAAATTTATTAGAGCATAAGCTTTCGTGAGCTACAGCTCACTTCATGAAGTGAGCTGTAGCTCACGAAAGCTTATGCTCTAATAAATTTGTTAGTCTCTAAGGTGCCACAAGTACTCCTTTTCTTTTTGTAGATGCACAGTAAGATTAAATAGTTTCAAGACGTGAGACTCTTCCCCTTTAGTTAGCCACCCAGGATGGAGCTAGCAATGATCCACAACCTTCTGATCTTCTCCAAAGTTTGGGAGTGTTCAGACCGGTGCACAGAGGTGTGCATGAACAAAGGCAGATGTGCTTAGCAGCTGTAGTGCTGCTTGCCTGAGCCAGTCACTACACACACACAGACCTTCATGCTAGCAGAAGGGAGAGCATTCTTACCTACTCTGGGGCTAGATTTCAATGGTAGGGGCACATCCCTGAGCAAGGGATGTTGCGTGAGCTGCGCTAACCCAGAATTAGCCACAGGAGGCATTAGGCCATGGACACACTCACTGAGTCACAATTCCTCCCCTGTTTCCTCTTTGCTCCTGGGTGATTTTTTGCTTCCATATACCAACATTAAATTACTATCCCCCATTGGGTGGCTCCCATACTCTGACTCAACCTCATTTACTTGCTGGTCAAGTTCCCCACCCATTCCCCACCCCACCTGCTCAGGGGTGGGGTAAGTCAGTGACTAGTTCCAATTACTCAAATGCCCCAGGTTCTGGTTTCCATTGCAGAGTTATATCTCCTTTGATCAGGCCCATAATCAGAGTCAGAATCTAGCCCCCAAAGAGATATGGTAAAGATGAATTAGTTAGGAGTGCTCTGAGAAGTAGGATAATGCTTAATGTAGTGGTGGCGGATCTGAGCCATTAATGTTTGTAAAGCTCTTTGAAGAACTAAGCACTTTGGGGCAGGGACTGTCTTTTGTTTTTGTTTGTACAGCATCTAGCGCAACGGGGTCCTGGTTCATGCCTGGGGCTCCTAAGTGCCATCACAATACCAACGATTAACAACTCAAATCTATATGCCAGGTATTATTTAAAAAAGACTTGTGTTAGTCAGTAGAACCACAGTAAAAATAAATGTGTTACACTTTTTAAATTTATGGAACAGGAAAAAATGTCCATCTGAGTTTCAACATCAAGTGTCAGAAGGAAGCAATTTGAAGAGGCCAAGCTATTAAATTGACTAATCAGGGTCTGAAATAAGAGTATAGGTTTGGGTTCTATTAGTACCACTCCCCACAGTGAGATTTACAATATCCAATGTTAAAGGGTTAGTGCAATTTTTTTTTTAATCAGCCAGAATAAGAGGTTTCTAAATTTAAACTGTTAAAATTGTCAGCATTTAAAATAATGTTCCAATGAAAGGTGGTGAAAAATAAATCTATTCTCAATGGCAGAAAGAGAAAAATGGAGTAATCACTTATCCAAATCATAATTTCATTCATCGTTATTAGATGGCTTTAGATTGCTTGCTCATGCCGGATTAGGGGCTTGAAGTAAATGACTGAAATCCTCTTTAGAATCCCGAATTGCTAAATCCTTGGCTATTTCTCCATTATCATGCTTTGTTTCTGATCCATTTCTATGTTCAGGACTTAATCTTAATTTATTTGCAAATGAATTCTTCTTTTCTCTTAAACACAATCTCCTACTTTCTAATAACAGCCATTCCTTTCATTTAAAAAAACAAAACAAAAATATCTCCAAGGCAAACACTTATGCACACATCATTTTTGCTCACTTGAGTCGCCCCGTGGTATCCATGAGTAAAGTTAGGCAGATGCATAGGTCTTTACTGTTTTGAGACCACAGAACCAACTGATTCCATAAATCAGTGGTTTTCAAACAGCAGTTCGCAACCCAGGACTGGGTCGCGGAATGTAAGGCACTGGGTCACAGCGGCTCTGGTCAGCCCCGCCAACCGGGCCGTTAAAAGTTCCATCAGTGGTGCTGCCCAGCTAAGGCAGGCTAGTTCCTACCTGTTCTGACACCGCGCTGTGCCCCGGAAGTGGCCAGCAGCAGGTCCAACTCCTAGGCGGGGGGGGCCCACGGGTCTCTGCGCTCTGCCCCTGCCCTGAGCATCAGCTCCACATTCCCATTGGCCGGAAACTGGCCAATGGGAACTGGGGGGGAGGGTTGCCTGCAGGTGAGAGCTGTGTGGAGCCGCTTGTGCGTCTCCGCCTAGGAGCCGGACCTGCTGCTGGCTGCTTTCGGGGCATACCCTGGTCCGTGGTGCCAAGACAGGCAGGAAGCTTGCCTGTGCACTCCCGCTGCACTGCTGACCAGGAGGTGACCAAGGTAAGCCTATGCCCCAATCTCCTGCCCCAGCCCTGAGCCTCCCCCCCAAACCCAGAGCCCTCTCCTGCATCACTAACCCCTCATCCCCAGCTCCGTTGGGTCATGGGCTTCAACAATTTTCTTCAACTAGGTAGCCAGAAAAAACGTTTGAAAACCACTGCCATAAATGATATTACTCTTGCACGTTCTCCATTCATTTCAGCTGAGTTCTCAACAATGGTACATACAAAAGAACTGGGAGGGACTAGGAGGGGAAAATCATTAGTCCCCACCTAAGCACATTCTTCATGCTTTGCTGAACTGGCTCCCTGGGTTCTGATCCGGAATGGAAAGGTTTCTATTGACTTCATTGCACTTTAGATCAGCTCCCTTAATAATTATAGCATCTTAGATTGTTAAAATTCTAACAATCGGGGTATAATCTAAATGTTCATCATGATTGCTGTTGGCCTGCCTTTTGTAAGGCTCCTCAGGGCTAGAGCCCAGAGTAGCTGACATGCCCACATTGCCACCAGGAAACCACACAACCATATCTCCAAGGAGCATTGTGGAGATTAGGTGGCACAGGAAGTGCCACCCAAATGGTCCAGAGTGACAGCACCCTGTGATCTTCTGATTGGCCCATGATCACTCTTTAACTCTGGAGGGTAGCCCAGGAAGTTGGCTGGGCAACCATGCGGGCTTCTGGTCTGCTGAGATTCCAGTCCTCACCTTGCTTTCTGATCTCCAATCTCTGACCCAGCCTGATTCCAGGCTGGTAACTACCTCTGATCTCCATCTCTGATCCTTACTCTTGCCTATTGATCCTGGGTCTAGTGATTACTCTGATCCCTGCTTGCCAACTACCGTCCCATGATTGTCCTTGACTTGGGGACACCAATCCAGCTGAGACTGGTAGGCCAGACTGCCTACACCCTATTCCCTTACAGTTTGTCTAGACCACTTTTGATGCCCTCTGTGGAAGTCCTTTAGCAAGGATCTGGAAGGGGCAGGTCTTTCACCACCACCCACCAGACCCCATGGAGCACTGGATCTGTGGGAGTGGTTTGCTCAACTCCAAACCAAAATTATGTGCTTTGGGCCCAAGTGGATCAGCTTCCAGCAGAAAATCAGATGCTCTGCGCACAACTAGTGTAGTCCCAGGAAGAGAAGGCCATGCTCCCGGCTTGGGTTGGGCTGTTTTGAGGGGGTTCCTGAACCCATGCTGTCTTCTCTTCCAGCTCCACCCTTGAATTTATCCCACTGACCAGGCCAGGGTGGGACTAATGGTCAGCTTGTTAGTTGGAGATGTGTTGGATTGGGTTCCCCCACTGGAGCAGGACAGCTTGGTGTTAACCAACTAGCATGCCTTCCTGAGAGCATTTTCTGCAATTTTTGATGACCTTCATTGCAGTTGCAAAAAGAAAAGGAGGACTTGTGGCACCTTAGAGACTAACAAATTTATTTGAGCATAAGCTTTTGTGAGCTACAGCTCACTTCACTGGATGCATTCAGTGGAAAATACAGTGGGGAGATTTATATACACAAAGAACATGAAAAAATGGGTGTTACCATACACACTGTAAGGAGAGTGATCACTTAAGATGAACTATTACCAGCAGGAGAGCGGGGGGGGGGGGGGAAGGGAGGGAGAAGAAAACCTTTTGTAATGATAATCAAGGTGGGCCATTTCCAGCAGTTGACAAGAACGTCTGAGGAACAGTGGGGGGGAGGGCAGGGAATAGTTTTACTTTGTGTAATGACCCATCGACTCCCAGTCTCTATTCAAGCCTAAGTTAACTGTATCCAGTTTGCAAATTAATTCCAATTCAGCAGTCTCTTGCTGGAGTCTGTTTTTGAAGTTTTTTTTGTTGAAGAATAGCCACTCTTAGGTCTGTAATCGAGTGACCAGAGAGAGTGAAATGTTCTCCGACTGGTTTTTGAATGTTATAATTCTTGATGTCTGATTTGTGTCCATTTAGTCTTTTACATAGAGACTGTCCAGTTTGACCAATGTACAGGGCAGAGGGGCATTGCTGGCACGTGATGGCATATATCACATTGGTAGATGCGCAGGAGAACGAGCCTCTGATAGTGTGGCTGATGTGATTAGGCCCTATGATGGTGTCCCCTGAATAGATATGTGGACACAGTTGGCAACGGGCATTGTTGCAAGGATAGGTTCCTGGGTTAGTGGTTCTGTTGTGTGGTGTGTGGTTGCTGGTGAGTATTTGCTTCAGGTTGGGGGGCTGTCTGTAAGCAAGAACTGGCCTGTCTCCCAAGATCTGTGAGAGTGATGGGTCATCCTTCTGGATAGCTTGTAGATCTTTGATGATGCGTTGGAGAGGTTTTAGTTGGGGACTGAAGGTGATGGCTAGTGGTGTTCTGTTATTTTGGGGTGCAAAGTGGTGTTCTCATCCATCCTCCTTGTTGAAGGAAAAGGCCTGGGTAGGGACTGTCAAATAGGGCAAGTAAATGGGTGACTGCAGGTGATGTTGGCAAGAGGGTTTTGGCTTCTTTGACAACGAGCTGATGTTCCAGGAAAGAGGATTACTGTGCTTGGATGGGATCCATCTATCACACACTGGGAAGACCATCTCTGGAGATTGTCTGGCTAACCTAATAAGGAAAGCTTTAGACTAGGTCCTATAGGGGATGATGACAAAAATCCAGCCACTGTACATCTAGGCTCAAATAATGAAGACAAGAGGAAGGGGCTAATTTCGGGAGAAGGGTCTAGAAATCAAAACTGCATTAAAAAAGGCAAGAAAAGCAGCAACAGGGCAGTATAGAAAATATCTTTGACGCTGTATATAAATGCAAAGAGTATGGGGAACAAGCAGGATGAACTGGAAGTCATGATATATGAAGAAAATTATGACTTAATTGGCATCACAGAGACTGCTGAGAAGGATCTGGGAGTTGTGGTAGATTATAATCTCAACACGGGTCAACAATGCGATGCTGTTGCAAAAAAAGCAAATGCAATTTTAGGTTGCATTAACAGAGGCATAGCACGCACATCATGGGAGGTGATAGTACCGCTCTCCTCGATGTTGTTAGGCCTCAGCTGGAGTACTGTGTCCAGCTTTGGTCACCAATGTATGGAAAAGGATATAGAGAAACTTGAAAGGATCCAGAGGCGAGCAACAAATATGATCAAAGGAATGGAATGGAATGGAAGGCATATGAGTAAAGGCTGAAGGAACTGGGTATGTTTAGTTTAGAAAAAGGGAGATTAAGGGCAGGGGACATGATAGCGGTCTGAAGATACTTGAAAGGCTGTTATAAAAAAGATGGAGGAAAGTTGTTCTCTCTTGCCACAGAGGGCAGGACAAGAGGCAATGAGTTCAAACTACAGCACAGCAGATTTAGATTAAATCTCAGGAAAAACTTCCTAGCTGTAAGAACAGTAGGACAATGGAACAGACTGCCTAGGGAGGTTGTGGAAGTTCCTTCCCTGGAGGCTTTCAAAAAGAGGCTGGAGAGCCATCTGGCTTGGATGGTTTAGACACAACAAATCATGCATCTTGGCGGCAGGGGTGGAGGTGTTAGACTAGATGACCCTTGCGGTCCCTTCTAACCCTATGATTCTATGGCAGGGGTCGGCAACCTTTTAGAAGTGGTGTGCTAAGTCTTCATTTATTCTCTTTAATTTAAGGTTTCACGTGCCCGTAATACATTTTAACGTTTTTTAGAAGGTCTCTTTCTATAAATCTATATATTATATAACTAAGCTATTGGCGTATGTAAAGTAAAATAAGGTTTTCAAAATGTTTAAGAAGCTTCATTTAAAATTAAATTAAAATGCTGATCTTACGCCGCTGACCCACTCAGCCTGCTGCCAGCCTGGGGTTCCGTTCACCTAGGCTGCGGGCTGAGCGGGGCCTGTGGCCAGGACCCCGGCTGTCAAGGGGCCGGCAGTCAGAACCCCAGACCAGCAGCGGGCTGAGCGGGGCCGGCGGCTGGGACCCCAGACCAGCAGTGGGCTGAGCAGCTCAGCCTGCTGCTGCTCAGCCCTCTGCTGGTCTGGGGTTCCGTCCGCCGGTTCCTGCCAGCCAGGGTCCCGGCTGCCAGCCCTGCTCAGCCTGCTGCCGGTCTGGGATCCCGGCCCTGCCCATATAGAATGGGTACCTACCTTCTCCCTGGTTCTAGCCCATTCTCTTCCTCTCTCTCTGCACTGAGCTGAGGGTGGGAGTGCACTGAGCACAGGGCTGGGGGTGAAGGAGCAGGTTGGGGGTTGGGGTGTAGGGTCTGGCCAGGAGCTAGAATGAGGGAGGGGGCTCAGGGTTGGGGCAGGAGGTTTGCGGGTGGAGTGCTTACCTGGGCAGCTCCCATTTGGTGCAAGGGGTGCAGGTGGGAATGTGGGGAGGTGGGGGTGGGTGCAGGAGCTCCCATTTGGTGCAAGGGGTGGGGGTGGGAATGTGGGGGGTGCAAGAGTCAGGACATGGGGTGTGGGGGGGCGGTATGTGTGGGGGGTGCAGGAGTCAGGGCAGGGGGCAGGGGTGTGTGTGAGGAGGGTGCAGGAGTCAGGGCAGAAGGCTGGGGGCATGTGAGGGAGTGCAGGAGTCAGGGCAAGGGGTTTGGGGAGGCTGGGTATGTGTGAGGGGTGCTGGAGTCAGGGCTGGGATCGTGGGGGGGGGTGCAGGGATCAGGGCTTGGGGTGTGCGCTGGGGTCGTGGGGGTGCTCCCAGCCCCTTGCCCTGAGCAGCTCATAGCAGGGGGCTGGAGGGGATATGCCTGGATTCCACCCCCCTTCCCCAAGGTCCCATCCCCACCTTTTCTCCACCTCCTCCCTGGAGCAGGGAGCGCTCTGCAGTTCCCTTCTCCCCCTCCCTCACAAGGGACTTCAGCTGATGGGCGGCAGGGAGGGAGAGGAGGAGGGGCAGGAACCCCGCATGCTGGGGGAAGAGGCGGGGGGGGGGGAGGAGGGAGCTTGCCTGCCCTGCAGTAGCAGCCGGCAGGACCAAGCTTCTTTACCCTGGCCCCATAGGGGAAGGGGTGGGACGGAGAAGAGCGGGCCAGGGTGGGCAGGATTTTTAATGGCACGCTGCTGCCTGCCGGGGTCCCGGCCTGGGTTCGGCAGCGGGCTGAGCGGGGGTCGGTGGCTGGGACCCGGCAGGCAGCAGCGTGCCATTAAAAATCGGCTCGCGTGCCGTCTTTGGCCCGCGTGCCATAGGTTGCTGACCCCTGTTCTATGGAATAGCCCAGTGAGAGAGAGAGGAAGCATATGAGACAACTCTTAGAAAACCAGTGTGCTAGAAAATGTTTAGCTGTTTCAATGGTCAAGTTAAAAAGGGACTAACTTGACATCCCTCCTAGAACTCCTCATAATGGCAGTTATCATTTAAATAGTCAACTCTTTTCTATTGTGGCTGGATTTCCAGCTATTGCTTTATTTCACTGAACTGTTCTTTACTCGCCTGGCATTTTGTGCATGTGAAATATTTTTGGTCAGATTTCCTTACACAGGGAGAAATATAAGGCTAGTTAAGAACAGACCAGTGATTAAGCCTTAAGTGAGGTTTAATCCTCCTTAATCGCATTTACAGAGCTGGTGGTTGGATATAAGATTAAAGCTATTAACAGGCGGACACTAGAGCATATAATTTCTTTATCTAACAAACACTGCTGTTTTTATTTAAATCTGGGCTTTTTATGCATAGGGGCTAAATACAGACTGGTGGGATAATCCGCTCCTCCCTCCTACCGCAACTCAAATATTCTGAGATGTTGTAGACAGTGGCGGTGCTAGCAGCTCCCTTCCACTCAGGGAGCACAAATGTTGGCATTCTGGTGGGTGCCCGGTTGAAGGAGAGCCAGGAGCCCATTCACTTTAGTGCTCTCACAGTCGGGCACCTCTAATATGGCCTTGAATTGGTGGAAAAATTAAAGATCTGTGTAACGCAAAGAATTCTATGCCGACCCTTTCATCCCACAGGATCACCGAACACGTCATCAACTGTATGTACAGCACTACTGAAATGCAAGCAGCTGTGGGGTGAAGGACAGGAAGCAGGTGGATAACTGGCACAGAGGATGCTGCATAAGCATGATAGGAAAGGTTTCAGAGTAGCAGCCGTGTTAGTCTGTATTCGCAAAAAGAAAAGGAGTACTTGTGGCACCTTAGAGACTAACAAATTTATTAGAGCATCAGCTTTCTGTAGCTCACGAAAGCTTATGCTCTAATAAATTTGTTAGTGTCTAAGGTGCCACAAGTACTCCTTTTCTTCATGATAGGAAAGAAGTCTTTGGCTGAAAGTTCTTGGCCAAACTCCTATAAAGAGAGTGCCATAAAGTTTTACAGGCACACATGGCCACTTTTTAGAAAGTCTTATAACAGGAGACTCACACAGAATAAACTTCACGGTATTCAGTAGAGCTGGTTTTTTTTGGTTTAAATTTTTCGAGCCTAATGCTCAGTTATCTGTTTCAGAGGGGATGAGGGACTGAATCAAACCACTGGGATTTTAACTGGTGATTCTAGGGAATTTAATATATGCCTAGCACGCACAGATACCGGCTTCCAATTGTCCCAGGGGGTGCTCAACCCCAGCTCACCTCCAGGCCCTGCCTCCACTCCACCCCTTCCCCCAAACCCCCACCTCCACCCCTCATCTTCCTGCCCCAGCCCTCACTCACACCTTCCTCCAATGCCCTGCCCCCACTCTGCTTCTTCCTACCCTGCCTCTTCCCACCTCCGCTTCTTCCTTGCCCCACCTCTTTCTGCCCCCTCCCCCAAGAGCGTCCTGTCCCTGTGCCTCCCCCTCCCTCCCAGTGCCTCCTGCATGCTGTGGAACAGCTGATCTGCGGCCAGCAAGAGGCACTGGGAGGGAGGGTGAAGAATTGATTGGTGGAGCTGCCAGTGGGCGGAAGGTGCTGTGGGGGGAACTGACTGCTGGTAGGTGCTAAGCACCAGGCACCCACAGAGTCAACACCTATGCTAGCATGTTGCTAACACCATTTCTCTTCTCCAACTCATATAAAACACATCCAGTGACCCCTCGCCACACGTGAATTTCCAGCCCCCCTCTCTGCCTTATACAGGACAACCCTTTCCTCTTCCACAATCTTTGGATGAGTGAGAGATAGCTCAGTGGACCTTTTCAAAGGACCTTGGATTTCCTTCAAAAGACAAAAAGAAAAGGAGTACTTGTGGCACCTTAGAGACTAACAAATTAAATTTGTTAGTCTCTAAGGAGCTTATGCTCTAATAAATTTGTTAGTCTCTAAGGTGCCACAAGTACTCCTTTTCTTTTTGCGAATACAGACTAACACGGCTGCTACTCTGAAACCTTCAAAAGACAGGTTTCAGAGTAGCAGCCATGTTAGTCTGTATTCGCAAAAAGAAAAGGAGTACTTGTGGCACCTTAGAGACCAACAAATTTATTTGAGCATAAGCTTTCGTGAGCTACAGCTCACTTCATTGGATGCATTTGGTGGAAAAATGTTTCATGTTCTCTGTGTGTGTATATCAATCTCCCCTCTGTATTTTCCACCAAATGCATCCGATGAAGTGAGCTGTAGCTCACGAAAGCTTATGCTCAAATAAATTTATTAGTCTCTAAGGTGCCACAAGTACTCCTTTTCTTCAAAAGACAGATGAATTATAAGATGCTAGGAGAGGAATCATGGGAGTTATTTAGTTTAAACCTAAGTCCAAGAACTCCCGTAGATTCTGGTAAGGATCACACAATGTGCTGTGAGAAAAATCACAGAGTGCAGAGAATCTAGAGGCAAAATATTTCACCCTGGGATATTTCCCCAGAATGCCGTGTGGTTAGTTTGAAAAAGCACAGAGCTGTGTGGACACAATGATTCACAAGGTAAGTGTCTTAAACTGGCATAAACAAAATGTGCGGGTGTATTCTTTTGCTGTAGCTATTCCACATTAGTTATAGAAATAAATAAAATAAATCCAGAAAAATCTTTACTTTTAGAGAAGGGCTAACGCTGGCCTTTGCCACAGGGTTGACCCCAGTTCCACTGATCTTCCAGATCCACAGGTTTGTATTGTCTCAGGCAAGGGCTATGCATTGTAGCTCCTGTCACTTAACACCCAGAAACTTTTCAGGTGATGCCTTTTATGGTCTTGAAAAAATAAGCAGCCTGATGGCTTCCCTGGGCCTGTTCCAGCTGTGACTATAATCAGGTATGTCACAGCTCATGATTCGTTAGCCATGTCAGTTGCTACTCTTATCATTGTGCTCATTAAAGGGCAATAAAAAAGGTGTGTGTGTGTAGGGGGGTGCATAGCAAGATTCCCCCACTCTGATAACCTTATCTTTATTGAATTTTAAATAATTTTTTAAACCTTTCTGGCAGTTCAGTCTTCTACCGCCTTCTCCCCTTTGACGATATTGTAGAACTGGGAAAGAAACTGATGAGACCGAAACTGTTTCAAACAGCTGTTTTTCCAACCGAAACTGTTTCAAACAGCTGTTTTTCCAAGCAACTAAACTTCATTTCCAGATCGGAGCTGAGCTTAAAATACCTTGGCTATGCCTCTGAATTCATCTAGCAGCAGGAGACCATTATCCACTGATATTATCTGTTAAATAACTGCAAAATACCTGTTGATAGCCGCAATATGCACGTGCTTAGAGAATCTTCTGCAAGTCTGAGCTTTTGCCCTGGATGCACTTAGGAAAAAACCCAGAGCATCTTAAAGAGACTGAGTCAATGTATAAAGTCACTGTCCTCTGAAACAGTGTACCAACCACTATCATAAGTAAACTCTGAGATGATGACTTGAAGAGATTAGAGAGAAAAATAGTTTTTGGCTTTTCATTTTGTTCCCTTTCTGAATTTGACAGCACTTCATTGTGCCTAGATGGTTCCAGAGGTTAGCTGATGAGCAGTTGTTTTGCCCTAGTCATGCATGCTTCCTGGGGCATTTACACATACTCTTCTCCAGATTCTGCAAGACCTGTTTATCAGTAAAAGAAACAGCACAACGGAAAGTTAAAAATCAGCAGGCAGCTCTCTGTTCAGAGAGAAAGAAGAGGCAGGCACCACTACATCTGCTGGTATGGCTCTTGGACCTGCTCAGTAGCCTAGGTAAGGCCAAGTCTACGCTAAAAAGCTAAACTGACCCAGCTACGTCACTTGGGGTGTGAAAAATCCACACTTCTGAGACATAGTTAAGCTGGTATAGAAGGTGCTAGGTTGGCTGAAGAATTCTTCAGGCCATGTCTATCCTGCAAAATTATGTCACTCTAACTTATGTTGGCATACAGTCACTGCAGTTATTAAATTGCTTGTGTGTGTGCACACTTGGCATCAGGAGCGCTTGTATCGATTGTATTGTCAGTGTGGGGCATTGTGGGATGGGTCTTGAAAGCCAATAACAGTCGACGTAAGCAACACAGTGGCTCTACACCACTTGGGGAGGTGGTGTTGCGAAGCCGGCATAGAGAGGCACTTACGTCAGCATGAGCCACATTTAAGTGAAGACACTTCCATAGCTAGGTTGACACAAGGCAGTTTATGTTGATGTAACCATGTAGTGTAGACCAGGCATCAGTCCTGGGGAGCCGGAACGGGGGAGGAGGGAAGGGGGCCATGGCACCATCACTTTTTACCTGCCTTAAGGGTGAGCAACAAGGTAGAAGGGGTGGAGAGGAGCAAGCGTTGGGGGGGCCTCAGGGGGAAGAGGCAGAGCGGGCGCAGGGCCCCAGGGGAACAAGGTGGAGTGAGGGCAGCTTCTTGGGGGAAGAGGCGGGGGTGGGAAGAGTGGGAGTGGGATCTCAGGGGAGCGGCAGAGCATAGGCAGGGCCTCGGGGTGCGGGCAGGGCCATGGTCCAGGTGCCATTTCCCCCCCCCACACACACACACAGACTTCTAGGGAGCTTCTGGTGCTCCTGCCTCAGTCAACCTAGCTACCGCCTCTAAGGGAGGTAGATTAACTAGAGTGATGGGAGAACCCTTCTACGCTAAAGTGTCTACGCTAAAGCACTACAGTGATGCAGCTGCAGCAGTTTAAGTGTAGACAACCTAAGAAAGTGCTGTCAACTACTACAGCATTGCAGCTACCATCAACCACCATTCCAGCTACTGGGATTTGTGTTGTAATTTTATTTTAGGCATACTCCTACCTTCAAAGACATGACAGAATGAAACTTGAGACCCACAACATTGCTATAGTAGAAGAAATTAAGACAGTTCCCTGGAGATGATTCTTTTGGTTTTACTTTAATTTTCTTCAAAACTATGAGAACCAGCTTCTGTAGTGGTGTTGTTTTTGATTCTCCTAGGAGGTCAGAGGAAAGTGGGGTGTCATAGGCATAAAATTTAAAATGTTGTACCAAATGTGAGGCTCTTTAAGACTTTGCATTATCATAACACTGAGCACCATGATTACTTACTCCCCAGTGGCAAAAGGGTCAGAACTCCAATCAGCCTGCTGCAAAAGTACCAGCACCTCTCAGCTCAGTTTTAAGGATGTTTTCAGAACCACCCACCAGGCCCACAGGTTACCTTACAAACCTAGCAAAGCAGACACCCACTGCTTGCTGTAGCAGACAAAACCACTGCTGAGTTCAGACCCAGTTACCATAGAAATGGCACACTCAATGAGCTGGGTCTATTATCCATGTCTTTCTGCTCCAAAAACGAGGTTTCTACCATCAGACTTATTTTCTACAATTTTGCAGTAATCTTTAACGCTAGAAGGAGAACTAATGTCATTCTGACATCTGAATGGCTAAGCTGGGGGCCTTGCTAATGTTTGAAGTTTTTACTTGTGCAAACCACTTTTCCCTTTATGCTTCAGAACCCAAACCCAGTGGATGATGGTGAAGACGAACTCCACTAAAGATATTAATGTCACTCCCCACTTGGTCTACATTATTAAAAGTATTTACGTTGCTTTGCATACTGTTGTGGAAATGATTTATTTTGCAATAAGCACTTACGGCACCATATGTTAGACATTTGTCTTTTTCAGTCATTGCTTGCTTCTCTTTAGAAGCTATTGCTCTACATCTTCTTTTAGTCTGTGTTTCCCTTTGTTTTGTGTGAAGTGTACATCTTCCAATAAAAAGAAAAGGAGTACTTGTGGCACCTTAGAGACTAACAAATTTATTTGAGCATAAGCTTTCGTGAGCTATAGCTCACTTCATCGGATGCATCTGATGAAGGGAGCTGTAGCTCACAAAAGCTTATGCTCAAATAAATTTGTTAGTCTCTAAGGTGCCACAAATCCTCCTTTTCTTTTTGTGGATACAGACTAACACAGCTGCTACTCTGAAATCTTCCAACAGTTCCAATGCTTTCAACATTTGTAGCTGTTTCTTTGATTGCTGCTGTGGCATGTGTCAATGACTAGATTTAGTTCTAACTCTGATTGCTGCATGCAGTGTAGTTGTAGCTGTGTTGGTCCCAGAATATTAGAGAGAGAAGGTGGTATGAGGTAATATCCCGGACACTTTTCACAAAGTGAGCATTCTATATCTGACCTATCAGTCCTCCTCCTCCAAGGAAACCTGTACACCGCTTGTGGAAGACGAGCCTCAGAGCTTAAATTCATAACGCTGCTGGACACTGAAAAGCATGGACTGAACAGAGACACTGGATTTATCCCTTAACAATCTGTAACTCATTAACCCCCTCTTTGTCCTATGATTGCAGAGGTGTTAAAGGGCCACTCTGCCTTGAATGGTCCCTCAGAACATGTGCTAACTACTTATGCTAAACAGTCTGCTCCACCTTGCATTTAGCTGTGACTCTGGGAGTACCTTTCTCAGACCTTCCTGAAGAACTATGTGTGGCTGGAAAGCTTGTCTCTCTCACCAGCACAAGTTGGTCCAGTAAAAGACATTACCTCAACACCTTATCTCTCCGATTGTTTCAGCAGATGTTCTGGCTTCATTATCTTTGGTGCCTAAACCTATATGATCTTTTATAAGTCTGTCTGCAAGTGTGCCAAATTTGCATGAAGAGGTTAACGAGCATAGTCCTGCTGTGCCCTGGTCTAGAGCTTCAAATTAGAAAATAAACTTCTCATGTATAACATCTCTTTTAGGCACAAAGGGCTGAATGCATAAAAAGAGTTAGGCACCCAAGTCCCCTGTATTAGGATCCTATGCTGCAGTTTTGGCTCCACAGTGATGCACAAAACTCCTGCCTAATCCTTACACGTGCCTAAACTTATTAGAGTAAAAATTCCCAGGATACTTATTTCAGAGTAGCAGCCGTGTTAGTCTGTATTCGCAAAAAGAAGGGGAGGACTTGTGGCACCTTAGAGACTAACAAATTTATTTGAGCCTAAGCTTTCGTGAGCTACAGTTCACTTCATTGGATGCATGCAGTCATACTTATGATTAGGATACTTATGTTTCTGCCTCTGGGCATGAACACTGCTGCTTCTCTGTGGCATCCAGAGGCCTAGCTCCTGCCTAACCCCCAGAGTGCTTCACCAACTAGGGGAAGACAGACGTTCGGCCACCTAAATCAAACACAGGGCCTGATCCGGTACATGTGCTCAGGCTATTTATCCACAGCAGAACAGTCATATGATCAGAAAGAGAATTACTCAGTATATAGGGTTTAAGGCATCCCACTGGGAGGCACCTAGCTAAAAAATGGGTTCCTGGCTGAGAGCCACTAAGCTAACATAAGCAGGCACCTCCCTGTACCCTGCATTTAGATGCCTATCTCTGAGAGAAGGGTGGGGCTTAGCACAACCCCGGTAATTGGCATCTCCCATGGGCTAACTTAGATGGGTCGCCGCCTAGCATGCTGGCTTTTGTGAATTACAGTCTAATTCAGTCTAAGGTGCTTATCTGTCTCCATTCATTGTATAGGGAACCTGGGGACCTAACTCAGGCTTTGTGAATCACACTATTGTTGCAGTGATTTTTCTAGGCTGTGTCACACCTAATTTCTTTTGTGCAGTCACCCCAAATTATCTTTCTAAAGCAACTAAGATTTTAATTCCATCTTGTCTTTTTTCATCTGCTAGCTGTAAGTGCTGGCCCATCAAAAGCAGCCCTTGCCCACTGCTGTATTCATAATAGCCACTCTGAACACTATGCTTTCTTCATGTAAAAGAAAAGGAGGACTTGTGGCACTTTAGAGACTAATAAATTTATTAGAGCATAAGCTTTCATGAGCTACAGCTGCTTTCAGAGACACCGTTACATTGCCCGCAGGAGTGGAATGTTGCTCACAGCCATTACAGCCACAACAAAATAAAAACATTAAAAAGTATTTCACTTGTGACACCATTCTCAAGAGAGGTTTCAGAGTTGCAGCCATGTTAGTCTGTATTTGCAAAAAGAAAAGGAGTACTTGTGGCACCTTAGAGACTAACAAATTTATTTGAGCATAAGCTTTCGTGAGCTACAGCTCATTTCATCAGATGCATTCTCAAGAGGTTATACAAAAAGCAGCCACAAGAACCCATTTGCAGTGTACAACAACAAAAAGTTTTACTGATCCTACAAAACTGAGGAACTATGCTACATAGTCTTGAGCATCAGCTACCAACACATGTATTAACGAACTGCATATATCAGTGATTCTCAAACTTTTGTGCTGGTGATCCCTTTCACATAGCAAGCCTCTGAAAGCAACCCCCCCTTATAAATTAAAAACATTTTAAAATATATTTAACACCATTATAAATGCTGGAGGCAAAGCTTGTGACCCCCCCCCCCATGTAATAACCTCGCGACACCTTGGGATCCCAACCCCCCAGTTTGAGAACCCCTGGCATATATTATATACAGGCATCCCCTTGCTAGAATACTCTCATAAAAGTAGCAAAGCCCTTACCCTTAACAGTGACCTCATATTTAGGCTATGTCTAGTCTAGAATAAAAGATTTTTTAAAATGTTCACTAGCATATTCTCAGATGATTATTGGGGCATGTGTACCATGGATTAAAAACTGTCTAACTGATAGATCTCAAAGAGTAACTGTATATGGGAAAATGTCATGCAATGCGAGTATTTCTACTGGGGTCCCACTTGGCTCTTTTTGGACCAATACCATTAAATACTTTTATCCAAAATGTAAAATTATTTCTGGCAAAATTTTTGCACATGACAGTTTGGTGGAATGATAAAATAATTATAAGGATCAGTCAGGTCTTTGGATTACTTAGTAAATGGGCTCACTTAAACAACATTTTTTAATACAGCAAAATATAAGGCCATACATCTTGGACTCATTCTGGCCTACCCATTTGCAGAGATCTGGCGGCAGTCCCTGCATGTAATGGTCTATGACCAGGGTCTCCAAAATCTCCTCCAGCCTGCACACCTTGGGCTGTAACTACTTCCGTGCAAGGTGTATGAGGTCAAATAGCTGGGACCTCAGGGGTTTGTTCTCCTGGTATTTCCACTCATAGAACCTCTGGGCTCCTACCGCTGCCATTACCCCTGCTCATGCTAGGATCTCTGCCTTCAGACGGGTATAGTCAGTGGCATCTGTGGCAGGCAAGTCAAAGTAGGCCTTCTGGGCCTATCCACACAAAAAAGGGGCGAGAATGCTGGCTCATTGCTCCTGGGGCCACGCCTCATGCTGAGCAATCCTTTTGAATGAGAGGAGATATGCCTCTACATCATCTCCTGACGTCATCTTTGGCAGACAACCAGTGGCCCTGAGGGTTCGCGTCCCGTCAGACTCCCGGGCCTGGGTGGTGAGGATCTTCAGCTGGTGGGGGAAGTAGCCCAGGGAATTGTACATGTCATGTTTCTAAAAGGTCAGCTACCATAGCTGATACTGTTAGGGTCCCTGGGCTGGAGCCCGGAGTAGAGGGTGGGCCCGATCTCTCCCCCCAACCTTTGCCCCCTGTTTAATCACTGAGACTGGGAGACAATAGAGACTGTGCAAGGGAGGATAACTTCTCCTCACCCCCCTCGCTGGCTTGTGATGAAAATGGCTCAGTAGACTGTGACCTTTGTCTCTAGAGAAAGAAGGGTTACATGGAGGTCACAAAAAGAAAAGGAGTACTTGAGGCACCTTAGAGACTAACAAATTTATTAGAGCATAAGCTTTCGTGAGCTACAGCTCTGAGGCTAGCGAAATCCACCGGGAAACGCAGGACCTATGGAGGCAAGGACAGAGCTTTGTCACATACTATACTTCCCCCACCCCACCCAGAATTTTTCTGAAATGGTGCCCCTGGCTGGGGGATTGTATTTTGGAAAGCAGTGACTCAGAAAAGCATTTAGGATCATTGTGTATAACTACCATCAACCTCAGCCTGGACCAGTCCACACAAGAAATCCACATCATGGACATTACAGTGCAAATAAGCGATGGTCACCTAATACCACCCTATACTGGAAACCTATTGACTGGTACACTTGCCTACATGCCTCCAGCTTTCATCCACACCACATCACACGATCCATTGTCTACAGCGAAGCTCTAAGATACAACTGCATTTCCTCCAATCCCTTAGACAGAGACAAACACCTACGGGATCTCTATCAAGCGTTCTTAAAACTACAATACCCACCTGCTGAAGTGAAGAAACAGATTGACAGAGCCAGAAGGGTACGCAGAAGTTACCTACTACAGGACAGGCCCAACAAAGAAAATAACAGAATGCGACTAGCCATCACCTTCAGCCCCCAACTAAAACCTCTCCAATGCATCATCAAGGATCTACAATCTATCCTGGAGGACAATCCCTTACTCTCACAGACCTTGGGAGGCAGGCCAGTCCTCACTTACAGACAGCCCCCCAACCTGAAGCAAATACTCACCATCAACTACACACCACACAACAAAAACACTAACCTAGGAATGTATCCCTGCAACAAACCCTGTTGCCAACTCTGTCCACATATCTATTCAAGGGGCACCATCATAGGACCTAACCACATCCGCTACACCATCAGGGGCTCGTTCACCTGCACATCTACCAATGTGATAAATGCCATCATGTGCCAGCAATGCCCTTCTGCCATGTACATTGGCCAAACCAGACAGTCTCTACGTAAAAGAATAAATGGACACAAATCAGATGTCAAGAATTATAACATTCAAAAACCAGTTGGAGAACACTTCAACCTCCCTGGACACTCAATAACAGACTTAAAAGTGGCAATTCTTCAACAAAAAAACTTCAAAAACAGATTCCAATGAGAAACTGCAGAACTGGAATTAATTTGCAAACTGGACACCATCAAATTAGGCCTGAATAAAGACTGGAAGTGGATGAATCACTACAAGAACTAAAAAAACTAACTTCCCCCTACTGTTACTCACACCTTCTTATTAACTGTTTGACATGAGCCACTCTGATTACCACTACAAAAGTGATTTTTCATCCTGTTGATAATAGTGCACTTTAATTGAATTCTCTTGACCTCCTACTTGATAAGGCAACTCCCATCTTTTCATGTACAGCTATATATATCTTCCTACTGTATTTTCCACTCCATGAATCTGATGAAGTGGGTTTTAGCCCAAGAAAGCTTATGCCCAAATAAATTTGTTAGTCTATAAGGTGCCCCAAGTACTCCTCGGTTTTTTTGTTTTGTTTTTTTTTAAAGTGAACATGATCTCCTAATGTCATGTGATGGTTAAAAGAACAAATAAGATCCTTGGATGTATAAGCAGGGGAATATTGAGTAGAAGCAGGGAGATGTTATTATCATTGTGTGCAACTTTAGTGAGATCATTACTGGAATACTATGTTCAGTTCTAGTGTTCACACTTCAAAAAGGATGATAAACTGGGAAAGATCCAGAAAAGAGGTACAAGAATGACTTGAAGTCTGGAAAACTTACCTTGGAGTGAGAGACTAAAGGAGCTCAATCTATTTTGCTTATCCAAAGGAAGGTTAAGAGGTGACTTGTTTACGATCAACAAGTACCTGCATGGGGAAGAGATTTCTGATAGTATGCACCTCTTGAATCTAACAAAAAAAGACATGATCCAGTGGTTGAATGCTGAAGCTAGATAAATTCCCAGCAAAAATAAAATTCACATTTTTAATGGTGAGGATAATTAACCATTGGAACAACTTACCAAGGGAAGTGATAAATTCTCCATCACTTGAAGTCTTTATAGAAGAACTAACTCCATGTAACTGGGGCTGTAATAGACTCATCAAACAATGCAGGGAAGATGTTTTTGAGGGTCTCTGAATTCTCGTTTGATGGTCTCCAGATCTTGTGCCCGGGTTTACAATGTATTCTCAGAAATTGCTGTTTGAAAAATAAACAGAACATACAAAAGCTGCAACTAAAGTTTTGCACCACTAAGAATATAAAGGAAACACCATAACGAATTTTAAACACTTCACAAACTACTGTACGTACACAAAGATCCCTTCTCCATCCATCTCAACTACCAGTCTCTCCCAGATGGTATAGAAAATTGGGGTAAATCTCATTTAGACTAATCTATACAGACATATGCTTAATTAGCAGAGTGTATTTTACATGCTACAAAATGGAAACAGACTGTATTGAATAACTGACTGATCACAGCATAAATTGGTTTATTCTGATCCTTCCGACTGAGGCACAAACTATTTCTTTATCATATAGACTTAATTGTAACTATTAATTAAACCCAAGTCACTGAAGGGAACAATAGAAAAGCAATAAAGATGAGATAAAGATTAATCAAGCTAAAGCCTTGATCATGCCAAGATTGATGCATATGCTTAATTTTGTGCATCTGAGTAGTCTCACTGACTTCAGTGGGATTACTTATGCATGCAAGTTAAACATACGCATAATTATTTGCTGTATTGAGGCCTAATATTATTTCAGATGTTATTTCAGAAAAGAAGCTATTGTCCCATAGGCCCTATCTACACACAAATTTGCATTAGTTTATTAAAGGAGATTTTAGGTAAACTGGTGAACCCCCCTGTGTAGAGTGAAATCGGAATGTCTAACAGTGGTTTATTTTGATTTAGCATAAACCCGTTCCCTGTTAATTTAAGATTAATCAAAATAAACTGTTTAAATAGATTTAAAGTGTCCACACACATATCGTTGCACTGATTTCACAAAATAGGTTTGAAGTCACACTTTTAATTAATCCAGTACAACTTTGTGCGTAGATGGGGCCTTCAGTATTAAGTTATTTGCGTATCTTAAGATGGTTGTATTAATTTACCCATGAGAATTTTACAGTATGAACTTGGAATGTGAATTAGTATACTCAATTATTTTAGCTACATTATGCCTTTCTTTTAATAGATGCCACCTTTTACGGATAATGTCTGGCTGTTTTGTCTAATATGTTGATATTCAACAATTCATTTCCTTTTTTTTAGGGCTTACTGTACATTGTTAGTCTCCAACTGGTTCATAATTCAGAACTTCAGTGAAGTAAATATTTGTTTTCTAAATACACACAATAATAATGATACAATTTAGTAAAATAAAATATTATTTATTATTATTAATAATACTTTAATATAGTGCTATTTACATGTGCATGGTGCTTTATAGATAAGGGAAAGGCATGATTTTATAATCTCAGGGTATAATCCTGCAAAAAATGTACACAGGTATGTAACATTACATCAATTTAGACCTAAATAGGAGAAGGAGCATCAAGGCTTAGATAAGGGTTCTCAATTTTTTCACTGGGTGACAGTTTCCATCCCATCTACAATCACATGGACTACCTCGTCTCTTGTTTGCAATCGTATAACAAATTTATGTGCAGCTTCAGCAAAACCGATCAGGTGAAACATTAGGAAAATATTTATATACATTTTTAAAAGAGTTGGTTGAACACAATGTTGCAAACTCTCATGAATAAGGAGATTTGGGCTCCTGCCACAGGTAGTCCTGTAATAACTTCAAATGTTCCAACCTTCACGCCATTGGGAGGGAGTAAAGAGAGAGCATTTCTCACATAATTCCAGCTCTTCCAATAAATGATGTTAATGTTTCTAGGTGTTCCACAAGCCTTAGTAACCTTTGGGTGGGGAGAAATTACCTTTCAACTCTTTCACAGATAAAATAATGGAGAGCTTCCCTAACATCATGTAAGTCAAGTAGGTCCTGTCTACACTACAACTTTGGCTGACACAAGTTATGCTGTTGAACAGCTGCAGACGTTTGCATATCACTCAGGTGCGTGAATACTTATCTGCTTGCGTCAGTGCTGCAAATACTAATCTCAAGTGCTTGTGTCGGTGTAAAGAGCATTGCACCACGGGTAGGTAGCCCAGTGTGCCACATACCATTGTCAAGTAAAATGCTTTTAGGACATATTTACAGTGTTTTGTGGGATAATAACCATTCACACAGGGATGTTCCCAGCATGCAAGTTTCTCTACCTCATAATACATTCCACATCCCATAATTTTTGTGCTGTTTTTTGAAAATCCCACAAATCTGCAGTGCTTTTCAGTTTCTGCCATCTCTGCCAGAAGCATGGAGCCTGCAGAGCTCATGTTATTTTCAAGAACATTCCAAATTCAGGAGACATGATTCTCCTGTTCTTTCAGACCTTCAGGAAGTACCACATTGTCATTGCAATGAGGGTGATGAGGATATCTTTGAGGACATTGCAAAAAAAAAAAAAAAAGTTCCAGGTTGCTAGTATCATTTTTGGAGCACTGCTTCTGGTCTTGAGAAATGAGCAGTGACTTGTGGGATTGCATCACAATATAGATCTGGACTGATGAGCAGTGGTTGCAGAACTTCTGGATGCAAATGGCCACATTCCTTGGGGGACACTAGAATGAAGATGTAATGTCCTGGGTCTATGAAGCAAGGCCTGGGAGTCCCTAGAGAGCTGCCACATCCTAGGTTCCACCCAATAGCTACTGAAACCAGCTGGGAAGCTGCTAGGGCTATAGCTCCAGCCAAGAGACCACCCACAGGAACTCTCATTGGAGGATTGCCTGTCTCCACCAATTGGTCCAACTATGCCATTTAAGCCAGGAGGAGGAACAGGAAGTTTGTGTGAGCAGCAAGGTGGTTTCCTGTTGTGGCTGCATTTGACCCTGTTTGTGCCTGCCTCCTGCACCCAACCCTGTTGCTGGTTCCCACTCTGCTCTTTGCTCCTGCCTTCATTCCTGCTCCCACCATGTTCATGCTCTGTGCTGGAGCCTTGCCTCTCCTCCTACCCTTATGCCTCGCCTTCAGTCCTCAGTGATCAGGCCTGGCTCCAACTTCTGACCTTGACCTGGCTTGACCCTTGCTCTGGCATTTAGTATTTGACCTCAGCACCGACTCTCAGCTTCAATTTCTGGTTCTGACTCTGGCTTGCCCCCTGGCTCTGGTAACTGGCAGTTGACTCTGGTGATGACCCTTGGCTTCATTCCCCACCCTGGATGCCTGCTCTGACTACTAGGCCAGACTGTCTGTATATTGGTCAATGACAGCAAGGTGCATGGACAGTGGAGAAGCAAGTGGCAATCACACTCTGGAAGCTTGTAATGCCAGAATGCTATGGATCAATGGGAAATCATTTTGGAGTTGGAAAATGCACAGTCGGAGCCATTGTCATTCAAGTGGGTAGGGTCATTAATCATCTTCTGCTACACAGGGTGGTGACTCTTGACAATATACAAGAAATAGTGGATGGATTTGCAGCAGTGGGGTGACAGATGGAACACATATCCCTATTATGGAACCAGCCCATCTTGCAACTGTATTCATCAACAGAAAGGGATAATTTTCCATAGTTATGCAGGCATGAGTGGATCACTGGAGATGATTCACCAGCATCAATGTTGGTTGGTCAGAGAAGATGCATGACACTCTGTCTTTAATAACAAAGGATTGTTAAGAAAGCTGCACGCAGATAGATTATGTTATCAGTGGGTTACCATGGTTGATATGGAAATGCCAATAGCATTTCTGGGAACCCAGCCTATCCTTTGCTCCCCTGGCTGATGAAGCCGTATACTGGCCATCTTGACAGCACCAGGGAAGATTCAACTAAAGGCTCAGTAGGCACAGAATGACTGTGGAATGCGCTTTTGGTAGGTTGAAGGGTTGCTGGTGTTGTTTATTCACTAGATGAAATCTCAGCAAGAAAAATATCCCAATGGCTATAGCTGCACATAGTGTACTGCATAATATATGTTAGGCAAAGGGGGAAAAGCTGCTTCCAGGGTGCAGATGGAGCAGGAGGCTGCTAAATTTGAGCAGACACTAGGGCTGTTACAGGAGCCCAGGGGGAAGCCATGCATTTGAATGAAGCATTAAAATTTACACCAGTGGTTCTCAACCTGCTTGTGGCCCAATCAGCACAGAGCTGCAGCCCATGTGACATCCTCAGGGCCATACAGGTAGTATTGGTGGTGGCCTACAATGGTAAATAGGTTGAGAACCACTGGTTTATACAGTCAGCCACAGTAGTGTTCTGCCTTGAGATAATGTCTGTCTTGTGTTATGTAAATTATGAGTTGTTTTTTTTACCATGAGTATCTATTCTGTTGTGCCTGTTGCAGGTGATAAATACTGCTGGGGCTAGGGCTTTGTCTACCACTATGAATTATGTGGTGCTTGCAGAACACTTATGAATATGACTGAGTGTTTTCCTGAGGCTATGAACTCTGTGAGGCTGGGTGTGCATTTTTAAGTACTCTTTGATTTCTTGATTACTGCTATGCATTCTTAAATATTTGTTGTGAGCTAACAGAGATTTTGGTTTTCCAAAAATATAAATTTATTGAGTGGAAAAATGTAATGCACAAAAAGTGCAAACAAACATACAATGTCATACAAACTTCAAACTACTTTACAGGTTGAAACTTTTAAAATTCCTATTGAAAAGGAAGTAAACACTTATGTCCAGACAGGTCATTCCATGTAGTCCATTATGGCTATAGATACAATCTTTGGTTTTCACTGGTCAATGTATCACACATGAAGCTGTGGTTTTCCTGGTTGTCCTCCCTAGTCGTCTTCCTTCTCCACTTCCTCCTTGCTGCTCATGGAAGATTTCTCCATCTTAGACATTTTAGAGGTAACTGCAAGGTGCTGGTGAGGTCACTGCCAAGTATGGCTTGCAGTTCATTGTAAAAGCAGCAAGTCTGTGGGATAGCATCAAATTTCTTGGTGTGCTGCCTCACCTTGTGGTATGCCTTGCATAGGTCCCTTGCTTTCATGCAGCACTGCTGATGAAACCTGTTAAGCCCCTTTGCCTGCGTCCCTTCTGCAATCTACTCATACAAGTCCATGTTTCTATTGCTGTGTTTCCCAGCCTCTTCTCTCCACAGTCCAGAGGTCCCAACACTTCCTGCCTGCTTCAGGCAGGAGTGTGCCTACTACCGCCCAGTGTGCATGGAACCGGCATGGTCAGTTGGACTTAAACAACATAGGAGAGCTACTAGGTGTGCTTACCACGGTGGGCAGCCAGAAAATGGCATTTCAAAAAATGCTGGGTTTTTAAAGTGTGTGATTGGGGGTGGATTTCTGGTCTCTGTGACCCCTGGGCAGTGGAGTTTAAAATTGTGGGCAGAGCAGTCACGGTTGCACCAACTAGGACATTGTGGGACAGTGGCTGGATGACATTTAGGCTTTGACTACACTTCAGGGAAAAGTCGATCTAAGCTATGCAATTTGAGTTACGTGAATAGCGTAACTCAAGTCGACGTAGCTTAGATCTACTTACCATGGGGTCGACACTATACGACGTCGATGGGAGACGCTCTCCTGTTGACTCCTCCTACTCTTCTCAATCTGGTGGAATACAGGAGTCAATGGCAGAGCGATATGCGGTCGATTTAGCGGGTCTTCACTAGACCCACTAAATCGACCGCCAATGCATCGGTCACTGCACGTCCATCCCCTGGTAAGTGTAGACAAGCCTACAGGGTTGACACAGATCATAAAATGTCTACTCTGGCACTGTATCGACCAAAGTAGTTCAACAATGGCTCTGTGCCGTTCGGGGAAATGATTTTACTGCATTGCCATAATGGGCTGCCTAGGCTGACTGGAGACAAATTTGAGTGTAGACACTTGCATAAATAGGTTGACCCAAGGCGACTTAGGTCAACCTAGCTTTGTAGGTGGACCAGGTCTTAGGGATAGAACTGAGGTCTCTAATATTGCTGAACTAATGGTATGACTACACTATGGAGTCTATGCCAGCATAGCCTACACTGTCCTACCTCACTAGTGCAACTGCAGTTGACAGTGACAGGAGTTTTTCTGTCAGAATAGGAACACCACTTCTTGAATGCTGTTAGCTGTATCAACAGAAGCCATTCTTTGTCTACACTGAGGGTTTTGTTAGGATTAGTTGGTCAGAGGTGTATTTATTTCAGAAACATTATAATAAATCCACCCCGACAAATATAGCTATGCTGACAAAAACCCCAGTATAGAGGCAGCTATGTTGATGGATAAGTGCTTCTGCCAATGTAGCTAATGTTGTTCAGGGAGATGGTGTTCATACACCTATAGGATTTTTTCTGTGTCTAACCTAGGGGAGCCTGGCTATGCTAGCATAGATTCCCTAGTGTAGATCCTTGGTTCCCAAACTTGTTTTTCCCAAGGGCCCTTTTGGAAACTGTCCTAGATCCCTTTCATTTTCAGTACTACCAGAATGCCCCTGCCAGCATGGAAATGCCTGTGTGATGTTGAGCTGTCACTTTCTGTTCACAGATGTACAACAGTGTTGCAAAATATACAGTCTTGGCCAGGCAAGCCAGACTTTCTTTAGACAGAAAGAAAAAAGAGAGTGATCGGAAAGAGACGGACTTAGGTAGGGAAGGAAAAGAGCACACGAAGTGTGTGTGTACGAGAAAGAGACTCACATTCCAGGTGGTATTCGGGATTTGCCACTTTCACTGGCTAATGTCATCTGGTTCCCTCTCTTTGGCCCAGTATGGTAGGGACATCTTTCAGAATTAGGATGAAGATGGGCTGGAGACAGTGAGGGCGGCAGCCATAAAGCTAAAGTTTGCTGCCGCTGTTGTTGACACACAGCTGCTGCGTCTGCCAGTTTTCCCTAAAAGTCTTTTCTTTTTAAGAACTGCCCAAAGGGATTGTTGGGCAGAAGAGTCCATCTTCTCATTATTTCGTCCACCAACAGGCCTAATTTCCGACAAGCCAATTTTTATTAATTAATTTCCGGTCTTTTACTCCTCTTGTTTACCAGTCACAATCTTCAGACGGTCCTTGAGTGGTATCAGTAAACCCCTTTCTGTTTGGACTAATTCAGTCTTTTTTTTTTTTTACAGTCAAACTCACAATTAGGAAAAATTTGTAACCCCAGTTATCACAGCACGACCTAACCCCGATTATAGACAAGCTATGGCAATGGAAGAATGCTTCCATTGATGTAGCTACCATTGTAGGAATGCCACTTCCTCAAACACCAATGGAAAACCCCCTTAGGTCAGCATAGGCTGTGTCTACACTACAGGGATACACTAGCATAGTAATGCTAGTGTAGTCTCCATCCTGTAGTTATACCCTGTAAATTTAGATCAATCTAGCTACATCACTCAGGATTTGAAAAATTCACACCTCTGAATGCTATAGTTAAGCTGAGCTAATGGCAGGTGTAGATGCGACTAGATCAATGGAAGAATTCTGTGAATCACTGCAGCTTTGTCACTGTAGTGTAGACTTGCCCTTACTGTCTTGAGAAGGAACATGTCAAATTAGGTGCTTCTAGTATGGCTCTATCACATTTAAGCAGTTGCACCACATACTAAGGTTCATGACCAAGGCCCTACCAAATTCACAGCCATGAAAAACGCATCATGGAGTGTTAAATCTGGTCTTTCCCCATGAAATCTGGTCTTCTGTGTGCTTTTACCCTATAGTATACTATACGGATTTCACAGGGGAGACCAGCGTTTCTCAAATTGGGGGTCCTGACCCAAAAGGGAGTTGCAGGGGGCCTTCAGAGCTGGGTGGCCGAAGAGTGGCGCCTGCTGGCTGAGGGTCCAGCTCTGAAGGCAGCAGCGCAGAAGTAGAAGACGGCAATACCATACCATGCCATCCTTACTTCTGCACTGCTGCTGGCGGCGGCTCTGCCTTCAGAGCTGGGCTCCTGGCCAGCTGCCACTTCTCTCCAGCTGCCCACCCTGAAGGTAGCGCCGCCACCAACAGCTGCGCAGAAGTAAGGGTAGCAGTACCGCAATCCCACCTACAATAACCAAGCGACCACCCCACAATTCCTGTTTGGGTCAGGATCCCTACAACTACAACACTGTGAAATTTCAGATTTAAATAACTGAAATGAAATTTACGATTTTTAAAATTCTATGTGAAATTGACCAAAATGGACCATGAATTTAGGAGGGCCCTATTTATGACTCTGCCACTGGTTTGTAAGAGAACTGGTTCTTTACCTCAATTGGTATAGAGGCTTTTTACATCCCTAGGTCCCAAGTTCAGCCCCACATTTGACCCAAACAGAGATGTTCCTACATTTGGCTATGCTGTTTGTAATGACTAGATCACAATCTGCTCCCAGAGCCAGGAATGGAAACCACATGGAGGATAACAGCATGCTTTCCCCTGAAACCAGTTACTTCCAGAGCTGAAATAGGAGCAGTCTATGTGGTAGATCTGAAGGTGTGAGTTTAAACTTCACACATGAATAGAATTGGGCAAGAAACTCATTTCCTGTCCAAAATATTTTTTGAACTTCCCCAAATTTTCTCATTCTACATTGGGACAAAACTGAACTTTTGATGTATTTAATGAAAGATATATTAGCTGGAGAGCCCAAAGTATCCAATAGCGTAGGAGTTATGGCACTCACCTTGGATGTGGAAAACCCAGGTTTACAGGTGGAAACCCAGGTTTCGGGACTTACCTGGGATGTCAAAAACCTGGATACAAGTACCCTAAGCCTCCGGCTATTGGCTACTCTGGGGCAGTTCTGGTTCAATCTCTCCTGTTTGAGCTGTTCCACTTTGTACAAGTAATTAAATATTGATGGAGCCAGAGCGATTGACTCTATGGCCTGGAGGTTAGGGCACTCACATAGGTGTGGAAGAACTAGGTTCTCTCCACTGCTCCAATGAATAGTCTAGCCTCTGTAGGTTGTCATATTTTGATTTCATTTTGGTTGTTGGGTTAGCATGCTGGTGTTGGTAGCCTGTACTATACAGGAGCAAACCTTAAGCTTTGACTTTAATATTTAGCTTTTGTAGTTTGGTTAATGAGAGCTGTCTCCTTAAGAACAGGATGTGCCAGACTAAGGGTATTTGAGAGCAGCCTGTGTGTCCGCATTGAAGACCCTGTTGTGTGCAAGCTTGCAAAGGTCAGAATTTGATTTAATACATTTATCTTTCAAGACAGCAAGGCTCATTCTCAAAGGTGTTACATTTGGGTCTATGGGGGGACCATATACCTCCGGGCATTGCTAATTAGCTATAGAGCCTTTCACCTGTAGGTCCCTAGTGTAAATCCTGCCCAGCTCAACACAGATTAAATAAAAAGAAAAGGAGTAATTGTGGCACCTTAGAGACTAACAAATTTGTTAGTCTCTAAGGTGCCACAAGTACTCCTTTTCTTTTTGCGAATACAGACTAACACGGCTGCTACTCTGAAACCACAGATTAAATGTTATTGTTCCTATCTAATGGATCTCATGCAATTTAACAAGATTCAGAAAGAGACTGGATGCTTCCCTGGATATCAAGAATAGCCAGGCTTATCATAATTAATGATAACAAAGTTGGAGAGCAGCATGAGGAGGGAGACAGATTATTCCACGTCTGCCAAGAATGGGAGTTTTACACCTTACGCATCGGGGTCAGAGACAAGATGGACTTTGGGTCTGATCCACTGTAGCGATGTCGGTGCTCCTAGGTGGTCACTAGAAGAGACGAGTTGGCTGAGTCCTGCTTCCATCTCCGATGACACAAACTGCCCCCCCCCGCCCCATTGGGCACTTGCCCGTCCCAGGGCAGCGTGGCCTCCCCGTCGGTAACGTATTTCCAAACTCGCCACCACGCCTTGCGCTAGCCTGGGACCTTGGCAGGGCAGGGGCTGCCCCGCGCGGGGGTCGGGCAGCCTCCGGCACCGCGGGGCAGGCCCCCATCCTGGAGCTTGGGCCGGGGCCTGGATCACGGCACTTGCTGTAGCTGTGTGGGGTGGTGAGGCCGTGTGGGTGCCACAGGTGGTGGTGGTGGTGGCGGCGTGGGGGGAGTTTGGAGAGCACAAGACCCAGGCAACCCCCCCCCCCCCGCATTTAATCTGTGTGTGTGCGTGGGAGGGGGCAATCCAGGGGGGCAATCCTGGCATGCTGGGGTGTGTGTGGGGGGGGGTCCTGACTCCTGGGCTTTTAACTCGTGCAGGGCCCAACGCTGTGACCCCTCCCTTTTACCCCTGAGTCGGCCACGGCGTGTGAGGGGAGGTCGGCCCCTCTCGGTGTGGGGGGAGGGGTATCGGAGGGCGCCGACGCGGCCGTGGGCTCGGCGGTGGTTGGCGTAGTGACGGGGTGGGGGGAAGGGGGCACTATGTCTCTCTGCTGGAACCCGCGGCCGCGCGGAAGGTTACTAGTTCGTTATGCGAACTCGGCGACCGCTTGGCGGAAGGATCAGCGCCCCGAGTCAGATTGGGTTGTTCGTTCTCCCCTCTGCGCAACCTCCCCCGGCGGGGAGTGACACCCTTGTAGGCCAATCAGCGAGTGCCGTTCCCTTCGCGCTGATCACGCGCTCCGTCGCGAGGGCTCCGCCGCGACGTTTCTCGCCGCCTTTCGCCGATTGGGTTTAAGGCCCGCCAATCGCTACGTCGGGCGGGACGGAAGCCTCTGTCATCCATCCACCGCCCGCTCTCCCTACAACTGACCTAAGGCAGAGCCAACCAACGGGGTGGCTGCGTGCGCCGCGTCGCCCTCATTAACCAATGGCGGGCGCAGTGGGCGGTGGCAAAGAGGAAGCTACTAGCCAGCGAGAGAGGCAGCGGTAGCGGCAGCGGCGCAGCTCGGCGAGGAAGAGGTTGGTCTCTGGCCGGCTTTGGCGTCAGCTAGGCTGGGGCGGCCTCGCCAGGCGCGGCGCGGCTGCTGACTGGTGGCCCTTGCCCGGGGTGCTTCCCCCCCACCTTTGTTGTGGTGAGCGGAGGCGGCTGCTGTGGGAGGCTTGGCTGGTGGCGGGCGCTGAGGGGTTGGGCCCTGGCTCCGAACACTGGGCCCGATCCTCTTTTGCCTCCCCCTCGTCCCCAGTAGGGTTAGCAGTTGGGCCCTGTTCTCCTCCCTGTTCCCAGGAGATGGGCGGGGGCGGGGGCGCCTGCTTCTGTGTCTCGGGCACCATCGGGCTTGTGCGGGGCTGGGGTCGCAGGTCAGTATCCTTTTTCCCCCCGCCCTCCAAAAAAAAAAGTCCTGGGAAAACGCTAGCTCGGACTTTGCCAAACAAAAATCTTTACCCAGATGAAATGTGGAAAATTGGAGCCTGAGAAGCCAACGGTTGTATAAAATTGCGAGCGAGATGAAAATAAAGTTGGGGGGGGGGGGGATGGAAAGTGACTTTCAGCCTTAACTCCAGTGGGTGTTACCCAGGGGTTGACCCTCTCTCCCCTGCTTGTAGGCTGAGAATGCTTATGCGCTTCATCTAGATGTAATCAAATATCTGTGAAGTATATAATCTCATACACAAAAAAGCATATCATTACAGGTGTCAGAAGAGCAGTCGTGTTAGTCTGTATTCGCAAAAAGAAAAGGAGGACTTGTGGCACCTTAGAGACTAACAAATTTATTTGAGCATAAGCTTTCGTGAGCTACAGCTACAGATGCATCCGATGGAGTGAGCTGTAGCTCACGAAAGCTTATGCTCAAATAAATTTGTTAGTCTCTAAGGTGCCACAAGTCCTCCTTTTCTTTTTGCATATCATTACAGTACATCAATTATAGCAACAACTGGGTATAACTGCAAATAGTGGTCATTTTTGCAATTTTGCAAAATTTCCACTTGTAGCATTGTGCATAAGTGAGGGGGGGGGGATAGCTGATAAAATTGTTTATACTCTGTATAAAGGGTGGTTACAAGGCTGTTTGAAAGTTGCGTTTGGGAATCAATTTCAAATCTAAAATCATTCTTCTTGTTTGTTATACTCTCTTACTTCACAAATCAAGCTTGTAGCTTTTAGGAAAATGTTCTTAACAATTACAATATGGAAGTTTAGCTAAAATCTACTCCGGATAGCTTTAGATATAAACCTTCACCAGACAAATCGTGTTTGCATATTGTGGGTGACTGGAAACATTTTCTTAAACTACATCTCAGCACTCACATAAGATATATATCTCTCATGCAATTTTTTTCATGCTATGATAAGGAGCTCTGAGTATATATAAATAATGAAGATACACTTGTATCAAGAAATGAAATAAGCCATTTAGATTACAGATTGATCAGAGGGTGACTTTAAAAAAAAATCTTAAGAGAACCTCTCATTTAACAAAAAGAAAAGGAGGACTTGTGGCACCTTAGACTAACAAATTTATTAGAGCATAAGCTTTTGTGAACTACAGCTCACTTCATCGGATGCATTTGGTGGGGGAAAAAAAAACTCATTTAACAAATGGCTGCAGTAAAGACAGCTTGATATACTTCCAGTTGTTTATAATTGGCAAACTGATTGTCAGGTGGTTGCACTGGCAAATTTAGCAAAATGCAAACTAAAGTGTGTGTGTGGTGTGTGTATATATAAGCCCCCCTCCCCGACAACTCATTTTTTTTTTCATCCCAAACTGATCAGGTTCCTGTAGCTGAGAGAAAGGAGCTGTTTCAATCAGATAAGATACTTGTTTGAAATTGTTTGTAGACTTTCCTTCATAGATGGTTTTGTTCCTTCCCTCGCATTAGAGAAGGAGAGGATTATATTTCGCTCTTAACCTGTTGCTTCGACAAATTATTAACTGTCTTGCGAGTATCAAGGGAGGTAAAAATCAGTTTGATACATTACTCTAGTTATAATCTTAAATTGCTAAGATTGCTGTTGTGGTATTAACTTTATCATGAGGTTAACTCTATAGTAAGTGAGAGTGTAGAAGTGAAGTTCTTGGTTGTCTCCCCCTCACGCCCCTCCAACCCCCCCCACAAACCAAACCAACTTATGGTGTACATGCTTAACTCAAAAAAAAAAAAAAAAAAAAAAACCACAAAAAAAGAAAACAACAACCCACAAAGGTGTAATATAGTATTAACCCTCAATGACACAATTTTTAATAAAGAATTTGATTTAAATCCAATTATAGGAATTTCAAATTGATGATTAACAATGTATTGGAAGATGTGATAGGCTACCACTGTACTGGATTTCCCTTCTGAAGCCCCATACGATTCAGACTCAAAAGTGCAAATTGAGCAAAAATGGTGTGCAGAATTTCAAACAATTCTGATAGCAAAGAATATCCACAATTCTAGTCTCTGTGTCAAACTTACAGCAGGAATAATCAACTCTAGTGTGGCTTATAATGTCAAATGGTAATTGAAAAGGCTTACACTTTGTAAGGGTTTAGTTCCTGTCTAAATTGACACCTTTCTCTCCCCCCCCCCCCCCAGTTGGTTTTTAATTTGTTCATACAATGAGAATTTCCAAACTAAAGGCCCTCCTGGATCCTTCTCAATCCTCTTATGTCAACTTGATCTTTCCAAAGTGCTGAACACCTGTAGTTACTATTGAGTTTAATTGGAGCCTGCAAATGCTCAGTATTGCTGAAAGCTTGGGAGGTGTAAATTCTTCCCATTTCTTCCTAACTTAAAAAAAAAAAAAAAAAAAAAAGTTTGGGAGACCCAACCTTGCAACATGTCTGAAGGGTAAGGAATTTGAGCTCTGTACCAGAGGGAGAAGAGAATTCCAAATTCTGTCTCAAAGAACAGTACATGTTGGAACTTTAGTTACTGTAAAAGTATTTTAGATTTTCAGATGTATTAACACGGCATTAATGGGTGCTGTGTGTAAATTCTCTGTAACTGAAAGCATCCATTTATGGGACTGACTTAGTAAGTGAGCTGTAAATTCTGGTTTTCAATATGGATGTAATTTTTTATCATAAAGCCACAAACTGCTTGTGAACTGTGCTGAGACACAAACAATACCTAAGCTTACTTTGCCAAAATATTTGTAACTGTTAATTTGTTAAACTGAATTGCTGCAGGTCATGCAATGGGATTAGTGGTACAGACAGTCCTGTGTTCAGTACTGTCTGGGCTAGAAGAAATTGAGTGAGTGCAGGTAATAATTCTCAATGATGAAAGTTGAAAACAGCTGGTTTCTTTGAAATGTCCCTGTAGAAAGTGCACTACACAGGCTAAGGTTTCATTCCTCTTGACATTTTACTATGGTTTATGGATAACTGACAATAGCACTAATTATACTGTGCTACAAGAGAGCAGTTAAGGGAATGATTTCTTTCTCTCTGAGCAGCTTAGGTTGGAACTTCTGTTTCATCAACAGATCTCAACTATCTATAAATGACTGAAGACTCGGTCACTTCAGGACTGTGTGTGTGTGTGTGGTGGTGGGGGTGCTGGGGAACTTTTTAAAGATAAGCCATAAACTTCATTATTCTATCTGTTGTATCCTTCTGTTACAACATTTTGTTGGCAGACTTTGCTTGACTTATATGAAGAACTAGGTGGGGGGTGTGTAGTTTTTTTTTTTTTAATATTACAGCCTGCATTGAGGGGGACTTCAATGAATTCTGCCTACTAGTTGTCGGCATTCTTCTGGTTTATATTTTATAGTAGAATATTTACATAGCTTAGCAGACTTTTTTCACTTTTGATTTCTTTTGTTTTGATAACTCTTGTTACTTCTAGTGGCCATTTTAAACACGTTTCTCTGTTAAACGTGCACATTAATGTATTTTTAGTAGTCAAACTGAGATTTGAATAGAAGGCATAAAAGCCTCCATGTACCAGGCAGAGCAAATATGAAAAAATACGTGCATAATTGCCATAGCATTTGGAACCATAATTCTGCTTCTGCTGAAATGGGGGGTGGGTGTATTTGTGTGCTTTGATAGCAAACAATGAAATTCTGATAAACTTGCTTAGAGTATTGGGTACACATGCAGTGAGTAACTTAAAACAGATGAAGTGATTAACTTAGTGAAGTGGAATCCTTGATAATTGCTCTTTTTGTAACCTTATCTAGGTTGCTAAAATACTTTTGCTCCCTTAATCATATGATTAAGGGTATGTCTATACTTAAAACGCTGCTACTGCGCCACTCCAGTGTAGCGTCTGCCTTCTCCAATGCGAGGGGCTCTTCTGCCCATGAAGGCAATCCAGCTCCCTGAGAGGTGGTAGTTAGGTTAATGGAAGAATTCTTCCATCAGCCTAGTGCTCTCTACATGGGGATTTAGGTTGGCTTAACAGTGCTGCTCAGGATTTTTCACACCCCTGACCGATGTAGTTAAACCAACCTAATTTTATAGTGTAGACCAGGCCTAAGATCGCTAAAAGTGACTCTTCTCCTTTCTCCTGCCTCCAGTTTTTAACACAGCATAAAAAAGGTCATTTCTATCAATACATTAAAATTCCTAATCGTTAACCCTAGCTTTCAACTCTTAACTCCCCATAAGACCTGACAATGTAGCTAATAAAACAACAAAGGAGAAGAGTTAGGCTTATGTCTTTAATACTTTAACTTGTATTAGCCCTTAGTATTTGAAAAAAAGATCTGGCTTCTAAAAACTTTCATAATTCCATAGTAGGCACTTGAGGCTCTCATAATATACCTAGAACGAAGGTATCAAGCTTTATAAGACTTTCTAAGTTGTTTCATGAAATGAATAAGGTAAACAAGCTGTCGTAATTCTCAAAAAAAGCAATGACGTGGCAATGGTGGCTCTTGAACTCTACATAGAGTGATGAGTTTTAACTTTCAAACATCACGGGGTAGCTGTGTTAGTCTGTATCCACAAACAACAAGGAGTCTGGTACCACCTTAAAAATTAACTTTCAAACACTTTTTTTTTTAAGGGTTCAGAGGCATGTACATATTACATAAGTGTGCAGTGTGTCAGGTAAATGGAGATATTAATGTCTTTATGATTGAAGAGTAGGTTAAAGTGTGACATAGCAGCAGGGTTGGGATTGACTTGTTACTAATTGGTGCCTCAGGATACCACACCTCGTGGTGCTAGGGAATCTAGAGGGATGACATTCATGCATCCTCAAGAGTGGATTTGCTTTGGAGCTTTGGCAAGTCACTTAAGATATGATCCAACTGTACAGTTTGCTTAACAGGAGATGGGGAATGTGCTTTGAGACTCACAGAAGCTACAAAAGTATAGTGTTTCTAATGATAAACATGTATTTTGGGAGGTATTTAATGCTCCATTGTATAAGAATGCAAAACTTGCTTTTAAACAGTGGGTATTTGAATTGGTGGTACTTGCAGAATTATACCTTTACAGTTACCCTTTAAGTAAAATTGTCTTAAGATGGGGAGGGGTCTGCCTTAAGCTTCAGCAGCTGATGTGAAAGCTGAGCAGGGTCCTTGGCTCTGCCACTTGGGGCACTGGCCCATTAGCTAGCCAGATGAAGCTTCTGACCAGATGGAGCTTGTTGGGAGGGGAGCAGCTTTAGAGCCATTCCCCATTGCCGGCCTAATTGGCTGAAGAGCTGAACTGGGGCTGGAACTGAGGCTATTGCTCAGCAGGCTGGATTTCTCTCTTCCAACCCCCTGCAGTGGGGAGGAGAGGGTGTGCAACTGCTCCACCTGCCCGAGACATAGGGTGTGGAAGAGGAAAATGTGGGGAGGAGGGGAGAGAGCTGAGGCTTTTGCTGAGTACATCAATCTGTTCTTGCATATACGGTTGCTGTTCAGAACCTAAGCAGCAGCACTAGAAGAAGGCAGGCTGAGTTTCCTATGTCATGAATCCAGTGTTGTATTAGATCATGGCCACTTCCTCTCCCTTATTGCATATGCTAACTAGTGTCCCAGAATTCCAGAAGTAGTGGGGGAAGATAATTCACATCTATCTGACTCTAGGGCTGAATTGTTTCTTTGGTATCCAACTGCTGACTATTCCTTTCTGGAAGTGCAAAGAGTGTCTTCAGATTAGAGGCTCCTTTCATTTCAGTTTAGTGCAAAATTCAAGTTTCCTACAATCTAAGGTGAATGGAAAAACTTTCACAAATTTTAAAGGCCATGTGTTCCTAGCAGAATTTAACAAATCTTCCTTGTTTGCGATACTAACGTGGCTCTATGAACCTGGAAATCAGTCTTTTGTTTTAAATACTCTTCCTTAAGATAAAATTGAAAAAAATCTGATTATCACGGTTTACTTTTTGCAAGCTTCTCACTCAGTACTGTATTAACATAAGATATATTGTAAACATTTTCCTTTGTTGAATGCCCTATTAGCCTACATAATACTGAAAGTTGAGGTGTTAACTAAATGATTTTTGACTATTGTCTTGCATATATTAAGCTTCAGTTAATTATGGCATTCTACTAAATGAATAATAAAGTTGATCTATGAAGGAAGGGGATAGGAGCTGCTGCTCCTCCCTACCCCTGTTTTTTATTAATTGAAAGGCCTAAAACTTGGAAAGCTTACTTTTCACATTAGAAAGTGAGGCTTTGTCTATTGTGTTTTTTCTATAAAAGACTGATCATATGACATCACAAGAGATGAGAAGGAAAATGGACTCTTAGCCTCTCAATCTCTTTTGAGCTCCACAATGAGTCTTCAGCGAGATTCTTTCTTGTGGTGCTCAACACCCTTGCTGCCTTATCTAAGGGTAAGTCTACCTCAAGTAGGCTAGCTCTCCTGGTAACCTGCGTTTACAGCACATAGCCTTGAGGAGCACTTGTTGTTACAGACGCATGGGTGGAGTGCTCCGTCCTGCCTACATAGCAAGATGGTCTCATACCCTTAGATTGCAATTTCTGGGCCATCTGCATTGCAAAGAAATGCTCTGAGACTCAGCACCAAGCCTGAATCAGTTGACTTGGGCTCACAGGGCTCAGACTATGGGGTGAAAAATAACCCTGTAGACCTTCAGGCTCAGGCTGGAGCGTGGGCTGTGAAACCCACTGAGGGGGAAGGGTCTCAGAGCCTGGGCTTCAGCCTGAACCCAAATGTCTACATGGCTGTCTTTTTAGCCCTGCAACCAAAGCTCCCTGAGTCGGTTGGCCCCAGTCTCTAAGACTCGGTGTCATGGGGTTTACTTTGCTGTGTAGACATACCCTGAGACACAACAAATGGCAGTCTAAAACACAACATGCAAAGGATGTGGAGAGGAACGAAATAGTTAATATAAATTGCTTATTCCTAATTTCCCCTGTATTTAGCTACTGTTAATTCACTAGATGCACTTCTGAAACACGCACAACAAAATTACTGATTTGATGCCTCATTATAGGGAGGGTATTCAATGTGTTGGGGTAGTGTCAGTGTTTAGATATAGCTATGTCAGAAGAGGACAAATTTTGAGGATGTAATGGTAGGAGCTTCCCTGGCTTTTTGGTACGGTTGCCTGAGCTCCTTGATTTTTTTTTTTTTTTTTTGTACGACACTGCTCTGTGTTCCTGGAGTAGCCTCTTTCCGTCATGGCCCTGGAGACTTTAGCGTACATATTTGTGGTGGCTTTTTTTTTTTTTTGGGAACATAGTTCTGCCATAACAGATTAGTCTCCCCAACATGTGATGAGATCCAGTACCTCCTGTTCAGACCATGCTAGAGCTCGTCTGCGAATCCGGGACTGCGTGGTCTCTTGTGATAGTGGACTGCATGGACGACTGTGCTGATGGTCACCTGTGCTGATGGTGACCAAACAGGAAATTCAAAAGTTCCCTGGGCTTTTACTGCCAACCTGGCTAGTGCATCAGAATTGAGAGTTGTCCAGAGTGGTCACAAGGGAGCATTCTGGGATAGCTCCCGGAGGCCAATAACATTGAATTGTGTCCACAGTACCTGTAACCCGGAACTATGATCTCTATTTTAGTGCTACTCCACTTGCCGAGGTGGAGTACAGAAATCTGATTAAAGAGCTCTTTAAATAGGGAAAAAAAGGTTTGGTTGTGTGGATGGAATCAGTTTTATTTCAGAGTAACTTGGCTAATTCCGAAATAACCGCGTACTGTAGACCAGGCCTTGGAGGCAAACAAGAGTATGTAAGATAATGAATTGAAAGTAGGTTGTTTGCCCACTGACTTGTAACACAAGAGCAAGGGAATATTCAGTGCCTTGAAAGGTAGGATACATTGGTTTAAATCAAAGCAATTAAAATTGGTGATTTTTATCACGATTTAAATCAGCAAGCAGAAAACCTTGATGTAAATCATTGTTTTTGGTCTTATTTTGCATGTGTATTTTTTCCCCTAAAGAGAGGTTGATTCTCTTTTTGGTGTAACCAAAAAGGTATTGATTTGCAAATAAATACAGCCTTTATGCTAAATTTTGGTGCTTCTTTTGGGTAACCAGGACAACTACACTCATTCGTGTAGTATATAACTTAGTTTACTTTTATTCAGATTTTAACCTTTTTAGAATTTATTTTGTTAAATAGTGAATGGATTTTTATTGTAGTTTCTATCTAATTGGATAGAAATAAACTCTCAAATACATGAGAAGAACACTTTAAAACTCTTATTAAATAAAACTATCTTAAATGTGCCAAACTTTTTTAATCCATCAGAGCTATGGTTTGCATAGCTAGCTAACTGATTGAAACAAAGGAAATGGTTAATGAATTGAACAGGTTGTTTCTGGTGGTCCTATTCAAGATTTTAGAACGTGTAGATCTTATCCTTGCACCTAATTTTTAGGCATATGTTGGAAGAGGAAAACAAGATTTCCTGTCTTAAGCTCCCTATTGATTTCTTAACTTTGAATGAACTAGTCATTGAATTGAACTAGTTGAATAAACTGAAGAGATTCTCTTGGCAACTGCAACAGAATGTATAGCTGTCAAAACAGCTGCTTTAATACTTCCACAAGCTCTGGTTCCTGGTGCTTAGCCTATGACTCCCAGCAATTCTGTGGTTTGACTTTCTTTAAAACTTCAGCAGCAAACATATATTGCTCAATATTATTTTAAATTATTAGTCTAGTAAATTTAGGCTTTAACATCTTCATATATACTTTTCTTATACAGAGCTCAGTGTGTACAAGCCAAAGTTTGAAGAGGGGGGCAGGTTCTCCTCAAATAAATCTATTTTCCTCAATGAAGTCAGTGGAGCTAGTCAATGATACATGTGTAACTAAGATTGTAATTTATATTAAGTGTTGAGAAATTGTTTGATCCTGGTGAATATTCCCCAGGATCAGTGTTCAAAACTAACTTGCATGTTCAGTGAAAGCAACAGTTCTCTGTATTCCTGTAAACTCACTTTTTTTTTTTTGAGATGTGAAGCTTTCATATTGAAGCATGAAATCAAACAAATATGGTTGATAGCTCACATGGGAGAGATCTTGATTTTAAGTAAAATCAGTTTCCCCCAGTATAAGGGAAGTGGTTGTGCATGCAAGCACTGGTTGGGGATGTAGATTATCTTAAAACCTCCGATTTAGTGGACTGATTTTTAGGTTTGGGAGCCAGGAGGAAATACTGAAGTCCCACAGCTCTCTGTGAAGTAAACATTACAGGTGAGGGAACTGACAGTTAAGCGGTTTGTTGACATTCAAACAGCAAGTCCCTGCTGGAAACGCAATTGGAGCCTGTAGCTTCTGACTTTCCAGTCCCATGATTTATTCACAAGACTGCTGTCCTTAGGAAAGTCACAGCACTTGTTTGTCTCCCCCACCTGCCAAACTATGAAGTTGGTTCTGAATTTATATGGATTATCCAAAATTACTAAACAATAATAGAAATTAAGAATTCTTTACAACAGTTAAAGCAGAGATAAAATAGTCAAATGGCATCAGTCAGGGTGACTTCTAAGTAAGGCATGTATTTCAGTGTCCTTTCCAGTCTTACAGCTATATAAACCCACAGACATCCTGTTGACTTTTCTGAACTGATAGCAAATATGAGATGAAAGACTGTATGATGCAAAAATAGATCTAATTACTTCTGTTGCAAACACCAATGGACAAAAGCTTGAATACAAATAAAGTTCTTGGTATTCTTACTGAATTTTGGAAGACTTCATTGCCAATGTTTACACACTTCAAATAGCTTGCAGAAAACCAGTACTATGCCTCCCCTGTTAGATGTCAGTTTAAAACAAAACAAAAAAGTAATTTCAAATTGACGGCATCTCGTGTGCAAATAAAATTTGGTAGTCACTTATTCTGGTATGGCAGCAAATGGCTAGCTAAAAAGTTGGCAGAAGACTTCTTCTAAGCAACAATGATCGAGTGACATGTCCAAGTCACGAATTAAGTCAGTCATGTCTTACTCCAAGCTGGACAAAATGTGCACCGTGGTATATATATCTGTCAAATTATCAAAATTTAAAGTGAACAAATGAATTGGGTTTGCATAATCTGCTCAGTTTGGAGGATTATCCTGTACTGTGTCCACTTAGTACCATCTAGATGAGTCGCTCTCTTTTAAAAACTATTGTATTGAACTGCTAACTAAAATGAATGGATTAACTTTTTTAATAACTTGAGCAGTATCACAAGTGGGGAAAACTATAGATCTGATGCAAAAATTTTCTGCACTAGTCACAGGCAAGTTGTGTTAGAACAAGACATTTTTTCTGTTTAAAGCCCTTGCTTTTTTTTTTAAACTGCTGAGCACAGATGTGTAGTATGTATTGTGAGTTGTAGAACTTTCACAATACAGTATAGGTACATGGTGTGGGTTTGCGGGGAGAGGATGGATAGCTTGCTACCGCTTGCATATTGGGGGTGGGGGAAGAAGGAGAACTTGTACCTGACTGGAATCTAGTCTGTGAAGCTAACATAGAAAGTTAATGTCTTCTAGTTAAAAAACTTCAATTATTGGACTAGGCATTCTAGAACTTCCCCAAGTTCTGCTGCCTTTGGGGATAAAGAGTCTTACCAAGGCATCTGCCCCACTAAAAACTAGGTGTTAATGTATCATTCTTTCTTTCCCTAGATTGGATAGGGAAGCTAACTTACTGGACACAAAGTGCTGTTTCGGAGAACATGTCATCCATATTGCCATTCACTCCACCAGTTGTGAAGAGACTGCTGGGGTGGAAGAAATCAGCTGGTGGTTCTGGAGGGGCTGGTGGTGGTGAGCAGAACGGTCAAGAAGAAAAATGGTGTGAGAAGGCAGTGAAAAGCTTGGTCAAGAAACTCAAGAAAACAGGGCAACTAGATGAGCTTGAGAAAGCAATCACCACTCAGAACTGCAATACAAAATGTGTTACAATACCAAGGTAAGTGCTGTCTGGTTTGAAATTATTTCAAACTATTTAACGAGTGACTGATTAGACATCTATTTTAAAATCCTCCCTACAGAACATTAACATGCTTCAAAATATTTAACTTTTTTCTTTGAAAACTAGTAGCTTAACATGGTCTAGCAGTGCTTATTTTAACCTTTACAGTTGAACAATGTTCTTCATAAAGTCTCTAAATCTTCAATAGGACAAATATTTTAAGACATGCCAATTAAAATTACTATCTTGATCCCCACTTTTATGCAGAATGGTTCTGTGAGCTTGTTAGTTTTTAGCATTTTCTTTGATTCTTTCAGTTAACAGCCCTGGAAGGGCCTACAGAACCTGCACTTCTAGTGTAAAATTGACTGTTTTTCCTTGGTCAACACTTCAGTCAGCTAATTGTGTGTAAAGGTCATCTTTAGGTGTGTGGTAAACTCATGTCAGTTGTAGAATCTGCAGTGCTCACACCCCCTCTTGGATGGGAAATCTCGTATGCCCTGAGGCATTTTTGCTGTGAGAACAATTTACTGTGTACTTCTTCTCTGTTACCAGTTAATTAAGTTAATTCCTCTTAACTTGGAGTACATTTCTTCTGCTTTATATTGATATATATAAATGAATTACTTGCATTTCTTCCTCTTTGACTTTCTCAGCTTTATTCGTAGCAGCTCCTGTGTGAAAGGATTATACTTCGTTGTAGATCCATATCGTGCATTATACCACTGAGGCATGTGCGTTATTTTCATTAAAGTCTTTTCGGAAAGTAAATATGGGAGCAGTTCTTGGGTGCCTTGTCTGTCTTTTGAAAAACTTACTACAGGATCTTACAAAATGGGAACTCTCTAGGCACATATGAGCTATATTAAGACTAAGGAGCTGCTTAAGCAAGAGTGTTGCTCCTGTTTTTGAGAGATTGAATTCTGTTTAGGTCGTGGGCTGGGATAAACTTAAAACTGCATACAGACCTTAATGAACAGTAGAACTTTGACTGTTAATGGATGGCTTTCACACCTCAAGGGCAGATTATAGTCATTGTCGTAATAGCTTTAACATCCCTTGTTGCATATGGCATAGCCTTTTGGGAAAAGATGTTTACTTTTTAGCGCTACTACTATTTTTGCCCCCATTCTTCTTTCTTCCCTGCAGCAACTCACTTCTGTGGACTTCATTCCCATCCCCTTCCTCATGCAATCTAGTCTAATGAAATTAAATATATATTGCAGACGTGTTCTCTATTGGCTTTAGTAGGCTGGGGTAGAATTCACACCCTTTGGAGCAATTAGGTTAGTTTTTAGGATATCTGTTTGCAAATTGGCAATCAGTTAACATTTGGAAAGTTCTGCTACCACAAAGCCTAGAATATAATTTTTTTTTAAATGAAAGCGTAGATTCTTTAAAAGCTATGTATAAGTTTATATATAAAGCTTATGCTCTAATAAATTTGTTAGTCTCTAAGGTGCCACAAGTACTCATATTTCTTTTTACAGATACAGGCTAACATGGCTGCTACTCTGAAACCTCTAAATTAGCTCTTAGCACTCAAGAAAGAGATCCTGGAGTTACTGTGGATGTTTCTAAGAAAACATCTGCTCAATGTGCAGCACCCGTCAAAAAAGCTAACCATGTTCGGAACCATTAGGAAAGGGATCAATAAGACAGAAAATACAATGTCCCTGTCTAAATCTACAGTATGCCTACATCTTGAATACTGCATGCAGTTGTGGTTGCCCCCTCTCAAAAAAGATACTAGAATTGGAAATGGAGCAGAGCAGGGCAGCAAAAATGATGAGGGGGTACAGAAGATCTTCTGTATGTGGAGAGAGTGAAAAGACTGGAACTAATTCTCTTGGAAAAGAGACAACTAAGGGGGAGTATGATGGGGTCTATAAAACTTTGAATGGTGTGGAAAAAGTAGACAGGGAAGCGTTTGCCTCATCACATAACTCAAGAACTAGGGTTTACCCAATGAAATTAATGTAAAGAAGTACTTCACACAACACGCAGTCAACCTGTGGAACTTGTTGCCAGGGGATTTTCTGAAAGCTGAAACTATATAATTTGTTTCAAAAAAGAATTGGAGTTCATGGTGGGTTGGTCAGTCAATGGCTTAACCAGGATTGTCAGGGATGCAATTCCATGCTCTGGGTGTCCCTAAGTCTCTCACTGTGAGAAGCTGGGATGACAGGGGATGATGGATCACTTGATTGCCCTCTGATGCATCTGGCACTGGCCAGTGCCAGAAAAGAGGGTATTGGGTTGGCTGGATCATTGGTCTGACCCAGTATGTTCCTGTGTTCTTAATCTTTTGTTCCCGTAAGCAGTTGTCATATCAAATTGAAGTGCAGTTTCTGTATTACTGATCCCTGGAATATTCAGAATGTTCCAAGTCTGTTCTTCAGAGTACTGCCTCTGTGCCTCCTTGTTGCCCTAGCACATCAACTCAAAACTCACTGGGAAATAGCATCCATGCACTCAACATCGTCTTTGCTTGTCTGACTGTAAAAATAAATTAAGACTGATGCAAACAGCTGCTTGAGCCCTTCTGACTACTTTAGGAGTAAGAATCTGGAACCCAGAGAGATGTTCCAGTCTTCTCTATTACTGTTTAGTTTTCTAAACCCAAGTTCTGTGAAGTACATGTGGCCCCTTCACTTCTGGGGCTAGAAGATTGCAGGCTTACAGGCATTGAGGGTGCTCCACTATCAGAAATGTATTCCTTACTGGAAATACCTCAGGTCACCCAACCTACTAAATATGGTCATCTTAGAGTAGCAGAACACTGCAGTTGCTGAGATGTCTGAATCAAAAAAACTAGAAGACTATATTAAAACTTCTGAATAAGAATTAGTCTCTTTTTTTTTTTTTAAAAATTGACATTCTGAATTCAGCTGTTCTGTCTTCTGTGATCTCTACCACTACAATGTTAGTTTTTCACTGCAGTGAATGGTAACAGCCTCCTCTGCAGAATTCGAGTTAGAAATCTTGATCTTCAACTTTAAATTGGGGAATCGGATGACTGCCTCTTTATACACTGATCTGTAATGTGGAGGAAAAGCTGGATGATCATGAGGGGGACGTCAGCTTTAATGATATATGCTGAAGGTCTCATGCGGTCAGTACTAAAACATCTTTGGAATTTCTAAACATTATAGATGTTTCCTTATGCAAAACATGTTGTAGCCAACACAGGGGAATTCTTTTAGACCTTGTCTTAGCAGATAAATAGTAACTGATCAGTTAAAAATAAACAGTATCTTAAGCACAAGTGAATAGGACTCGATCACATATATAATGTGCAAGTAGAATAAAGTCCAGGCCACTAATATGTGTATTTTGTGAAACTGGGTGTACTAAAACACCAATCTGAGAACAATTGAGCCAGATCAGTTGGGAGGAAGAACTTGCTCAGAAAATGCAAATAATTGGGAATCGCTTAACACCTGCCTCAATACCTGACAAGCCACAGTTGAGGAGGAAGGAGGTGGCCCTACTGGTTTAAAAAACTGACCCGGGTTAGAGGGGAAGTGAAGGCAGCTTTTGGGAGTGAGTGCTGGGGGTGGGGGGGAATGAGTGAATATAAATCAGAAATTGGGAATTAATGAAGATTGATGAGGGAAGCCAAGGGCACCAAGGAGAAATCTGACCACTGCATTGTAGTGCAGGGTCCATTGTGGTGCTTGCACAGCCTCTTCTTCCCATGGGCATAGGAGAGCCTATATCTCCAGTCTATTCCAGATGCCCTTTGGTTTGGTGCATGTAGTTGGCATCATTAGTTGGGGAGTTGCTCACAACCGAGAGCTGCTAGCTGTGCTTGCCAAGCTGGATAATCAGGAAAAGGCATTTCAGAAATGTGCTGGGCTTTAAAGGGGAGAGGGACCTTCTGATGTCCAGGACCTCTGGGCAATGGAGTTCACAATTGTTAGTTAGGCATTGTGATACAACTGCTGGAGGGCTCTTAGGTTTGACATCAGTAACTCACTGTACTCTAGTGCTGAGTCGACCTCAGTACATCAACCATGGCTCAATGCTGTTTTGGGAGGTGGTCTTACTGTGTGTGTGTGTGTGTAATGGGATGTTTATGTCGGTGGGAGACATTTAAGTACAGAAACATGCACAACTAGGTCAATGCAAGGTGGCTTACATCAGCCTAACTTCGTAGTGTAGACCAGGCTGAGTTTAAATAACTTGGAATTTTAAGTAGTATCACAAGACTGCATACTCTTCTCAAATCTTAATGGCTCCTGGAACCAATTTTAATTCTTGCATCTGGTTTTTCAAGGCGACTGTATTCTAAATAAACTTACCGTATATAGAAAAGGAGTACTTGTGGCACTTTAGAGACTAACAAATTTATTTGAGCATAAGCTTTCGTGACCAACGCTCACTTCCTGTAGCTCACGAAAGCTTATGCTCAAATTTGTTAGTCTCTAAGGTGCCACAAGTACTCCTCTTCTTTTTGCGAATACAGACTAACACGGCTGCTACTTTGAAACTTGCAGTATATACTGTGTCATAAGCTGGTTTGTTTATAAGCTGACAACCCCTTCCCCCCAAGATAAATAAGTAAAAATGGAAAAGTTTTATGACTCGTTCATAGGACAACCCTATAATTCAGGGGTCAGCAAACTTTGGCTCCTGGGCCATCAGGATAAGCCACTGGCAGGCCGAGATGGTTTGTTTACCTTGAGTGTCCACAGGCATGGAGGTAAACCTAAGTAAACAGTGTCCTGGTGCGCCAGCTGCTTACCCTGATGGGCCAGGACAGCAACTGGTGGAATTTTTTTGGGGGGGGAGAAGCTGGGGGTCAGGGAATTAACCCCTGTGATCACCTCCCACATGACCCCATTCTCTCTCCTTCCCACCTTATCTGGGGAGGGCCAGGGGAGGATGTCTCTGACCTGGTTGGAGCTGCTCTGGCAGGCCAGACCAGGCAGCACAGCTGCAGCATGTTCCAGCGGGCTGGGCCAGGTGGCATGACTCTGGTGGGTGGGGCCGAGCAGCATGGCTGCAGCCTGCGAGCCCCAGAGCTGTAGCTGCTTCAGAGGCTGGAGGGAGAGACTTTCCCCACCTCATCCATTCTGGCTGTGCTGCTGTCCTTGCTCCCTCTGTTGGGGGGAGGGGCTGTGTCCCACATCTCCCTCTCTATACCCATTCATAAGCTGACCCCCTTCTCTGGTGCTTCCCTTTTTTTACTAAAAAAAAATTTGGCTTATGAACGAGCATATACAGTATTTCATATGAGTTTTATAATATACAATGTTCAATGAAAAGCTGTTCATGTAATTTAAAATAAGTTCTATCATACAGAATAAGAACTGTTCTGCGAAAGCAGGAACACAGGGAATGCATGTTGGGGTTGCACGGCGGGGATGCTTAGCCCTTCCTAAGTGGGTCAGTAATCTAGAGCAGAGGCTAAGGAAGTGCAGAGTTCCTTGTGATGCTAGTAACCTAATTTGTGGTTAGCTGGCTGAATACTCAAACAAATCAGTGGGATTTTAATCCCTTTAGTCTTTAAGAAAACAGTCGGTATTAAATGTTGCCACCTGTGATCTTCGTATTCTAAAATCCATAAGCATGTTCTGCTTTTGGGAATTTAGTTTAAAACTACCAAGCCCAGGCATATTTGTAAACAGATGTCAAATACCACAATGTAGTACCAACAGTAGTAACTGTACACAAGAATTCCAAATAAAACTCATCTTTTGGAATTCCTTTGAAGAAGCAGTTTCTCCCTGGTATTCAGAAAGGCTTTTTAAGTGACCTGGGTAATTTTGAAACCAGTGTCTTAATAACATAAGAGTGGCTATCGTGGGTCAAACCAAAGGTCCATCTAGCCCAGTATCCTGTCTTCAGACAGTGGCCAGTGCTAGGTGCCCCAGAGGGAATGAACAGAGCAGGTAACCATCAAGTGATCCATCCCCCCTGTTGTTCATTTCCCAGCTTTTGGCAAACGGAGGCTAGTGACACCATTCCTGCTCATCCTGGCTAATAGCCATTGATGGACCTATCTTCAGTGAATTTATCGAGTTTTGTTTTTGAACCCTGTTATGGTCTTGGCCTTCACAACATCCTCTGGCAAGAAGTTCCATAGGTTGACTGTGTTGTGTGAAGAAATACTTCCTTTTATTTGTTTTAAACCTGCCTATTAACTTCGTTTGATGACCCCTAATTCTTGTGGTGTTCAGTACTTCTCATAACACTTTCTGTACACCAGTCATGATATAGACCTCAATCATATCTCCCCATAGCAGTCTTTTCCAAGCTGAAAAGTCCCAGTCTTATTAATCTCTCCCCATACGCTGACCAAAACGGAATCCCTTGTATAAGTGTTAGCTATAACTGAAATCAAACCTTTAACTAACCAAAGCATAATACATGGTGAACAGTCAAATAGCTTATTCCCCTATCTAAACTCAGTTTAGACTCAGTTTGCACTATGCTGCAACTTCAGTGACTGGTCACAACAATGGAGGAATGGTCAAATCTGAAATATTAGCATTCAAAGCATAGGATTGCCCCTGGGATACTGTCTGGTTGTCAAAACTATTTGACAGAATAAATGTCCTTGAGAGATGTAGAACAAGCAGGAATATTTCTGGTTTCAAGGATTTATTTTATAAAACTGAGCTGTCTATGCACCAGCAGAATTCATAGCACCAGCATCAAAGTGCTTGATTAAAGCAAGCTGGTGTTTCTCTGATGGAGAGCCTCCATCAGAGAATCGGAACTCTTTCAAGAGTAAACACCTACAATGGGACTTTAAAGGATGCCATCAAACCAGCATTGCTTGGTATCTGTTCCACTGCAGACTCAAGGAGTCTGAATAAAAGGAGGAGGTGGTGGTATACTTGAAGGCTACCCTGAGTAGACCCTATTGTGCTCAGGGATTCTACTTTTTGGTTTCTAAACTTGTTTTCCCTACCTATTCTGTATTGCATGACTTTCTAGAGGCAGTGGAGAAACACCATCATAGTAGGTTCCATGGCTTTGAGATTACACAGGATTCTAAGGGAGTGTCAGCTGGTCTGGTACAAACTCAATAGTAAACCTCCTTTACTTAAGGATTTCCCAGTAAGTAGCAAAGCTAGCCATTGCAGACAAACTGAAGTAGGTTTTTATAGAGTACTAGAGATGCATTAGAACCAGGAAGGCTTTGATCAAATGTCTCCAGAAGTGGCACTAAAGAATAGTATTTTACAAGTAACCCTGTAAAAATGGCCATTGAGGCTCTTGTAGGACTCTGTTTACACAATCGAGCTGTTAAAAGTATATTTAAGTCTCTCTTCAGGATCCTGATCTGAATATAGATGTGACTATTGGCAACAAAACCCACACACAAGCTTTGTGTGAAGTAAATCTAGGAATCCAGAAGCTTCCCAGAACCATACTTGTCTTGAATCTCATTCTAAACATGTGCCCTTTTTCTTCCAGGCACAGATGTTGGTTCATTATGATAGCTGAACGTTGTAGATCGGAGATTAATGTTTCACGTCCTGTTCTGTGAAATCTCCTCTTTATGCAAAATATGGGGTTTTTTTTTGTGGAAGTTTAAGCCAGTGCATTTTTATTCTGTTGTATTTCTAATATGCCCTATGCAAGGGTTCATTAGCTAAGAACTGTAGAATCTGGCCTTGTTCTCAAGCATGTGAATGAATTCAGACAATAACTATCCAAAAATCTTAGAGTATGCAGTAAGTTTTCAAGCACATGTATGCTGGTACTCTACAACTGTAGTTCCCAATGTCTCCCACACTGCAGTGTTTATCCCCTTCCAATCTGGAACCCTTTGCCATCTAGCTGTGATACATCCCTTCCTTCCCATATTGCCAATTGACAGGGTTGGGGAGAGGAGGAAGGGGATGCTGGTCACTCCCTTGACATCTGTAGCTGAGTCCCAGAGTGAGATCCTATGTCCTAGCCTATTCTTGTGGAGAAGTGTCTGGAGCAAGCAGTGATGGTGTGTGATAAAATCATAGCCTTATTACTTCAGTCCATTTCAATGCAGGTGGTGGGGAAGCCCTTGTCAGGGAAAGGTAATTTCTCTGGATGGGGTGGTTGGAGATTGAGACCAGAGGGGCAGGGATGAATACACACAGCTGATGAACAAGCCCCTCCTGGCCTCTGGGGGTGGGTGGAGAGATGCATGGCTAGCAAGTGAACCCCTCTTGGTCTAGGGGGGAACATACATGCAGCTGATGAGTGAGCCCCCCTTGCACCCGGGTGGGGAAGAGATGCACAGCTGGTGAGCAAGCCCCCCCCCCCGACCCTTAAGGGGTGGGAGGTAGAGATATACATGCAGTAGGAGAGAAGACAATCCTGGCTGGGGAGAGGAGGATGGCGCAGAACAAGTGCAGCTGGTGGATGAGCCCACCTTGGCCCTGGGGAGGGGGTTGGCAAGGAACATGCATGACTAAAGCAGCATGCTCTGGATTGCAGCTTTACTCAGGTTTAGCGCATTTTTTGTCCCCATCCTAATCTCCTTCTGCAGAGGGGCAGATGTGCCAAAAATAGAGGGGCAACAATGTGGGCCGTGTCGCAATGCTGAGAGCTGGGACCACAGGAGCTGATGAAGGGATCATAGACTTTTTTAAAAATTAATTACTCTGAACATGCCAAAATTGCAGCCTTACTGATTAGTGAAATATTCATATGAGCAAGGGAAGAGTTGCATTTGGCAAGGAAGAATAGTCTTTACAATTAAACAAGCAATTCAGAACGGCCATGTTAGAGCCAACAAACTTTTGGTATGGAAGAGGTATTTGTGGTTCTGAGTGCCAACTTATCCATATTATGGTGGAGAAGAATGCTTATAACACTTAATTTTAGTGAAGTTCACAACTTTTACAGCCTTAAAGTGCCTCTTGTCACTTCTTCTAGCACTCTTGTTCAGTTCACTAGGAAGCTTTGTCAGCCAAGTGGTCAGATGGCATGGGATCCTATAGGCTGGATTCTCATCATGGGGTGCTATTGTCATGTCAGTTTGGGTACTATGAGTGCAAATGTCTACAGAAAGTACCAAGGCTTGTAACTGGGGTAATAGTTTAGCCCCTGTGTCTTGATGTTTCGAATCTAATGTGACCAACAAAGTCAAAACCATCATCTGTCCTGTCCTCCCACTCTGTCAACTGACAAATTCATGACATGATTTTAAATGTCTGAAGACAGCAATTTAGAAGAATTCAGGAGAGCCAGTGGCGCTCATTACAATAGATGTTGCTACTAATACACACCTTCAAGATTTGTTGAATAGGGAAGTTTGACATATGAGGACTTTATGTATTGTCCACTGACGGCATGCATTTTGGGAACGACTCTTTGGAGCCTTCCAACAATCTGTTCTTGCAGCTAGACTAGACAGGTACATCATGGATGCCAGCTATGGTGTTTGGAGAACTTCACCATAAAGTGGACACAAAAAACATTGGGTACCCATTTGCAGCAAAATGGCCAGTTCCATGGCAAAAACACTGAATTATATGGGGTATAATTGTGTTTCAGTATTATACTGAATTATATGGTCGTGTGTATGTATATATAAAATTTGTGTGTGTAATGCCAAGTTCCATGGCTGCAGAATTGCATAATCCACACGACCTTCATTGACATGAATAGAGCACTTAACACTTTTTTGGACCTGCTGTTTCTAGCTTTTTTTCAGATTCCGGTGAGTCACCATTGCATTGGTTTACAATCAGCTTATCTGTAGCACTTTTAGCAGTGAAGAGAATTTCAGACAATCTTTTCCCTTTAAATTTTTGTGTTAGAAAAGGAGCAGGGTGGTCTCATCTCCTCTTTTCCTCCCCCCCACTCCCCTTGCAAACAACCTTTTCAGTATTCTCTGGGGGCATCATTACACACTGATTGAAAACATACACTCCAAATTGCACTGTTGATTACATGTGGCTGGGTGACATCTGTGACCAAATGCACCCTATATTCACACCCCACACACTATTGTAATATTGGTACAAAATATGCATTGTGCAGTATCACTTGAAAATGTATAACTTCCTGGTCAATAATATGGTGAAATATATGTAGCAATGTGTAAAGTTTATGAACATAAACTGAAACTGACTGATATGTTGTTACCAGACAAGTCTGGGGAGTGGATAAACCTGTTTCTCAAAAGACAAAGGACAAACTGAGACCTCTAGTCAGGTGTCATCAAAGTTGATAGGCAATCACCTGTCAAGTGCCATTCTTTTGGCAAAGGGGAGGGGGCAGTAACAGATCAATCTACGTTTTAGGGAACAGCATGGAACCTCTTTCACCAGAAGACTCCAACCTGACAGCAGGAATAAACTTTGTCTAGGGTAACCTTCAGGTAAATGCATTTCAAAGGGTAACTGGACCATAAACTGAGGGTAAAAACACCTTCCTCCCCCCCCCCAAGGTATTGCCACTTTCACCTAAAGTCAAAGGAAGGAGCCATTTGACTTTGGGGGCAAATCCTCAACTGAGAATTAGGTCAGTAATGTTGCTGGGAACCTGTGATGATTTTACTTTGAACCAAGTTTAGTTTGTGTTAGTTACTAGAAGGCGTCTTATCTTTATTTCTCTAGTAACCATTTCTGACTTTAATGCCTTGTATTCGCTTAAAGCCTTATGCTTGTACTCAAAACCATCTCTTTAGTTAAATTTTGTTTTATGCTTGAATCAAAACTAATCTAGTGTCTTTAAACTGCTACTTTAAATGGAGTTACACACAGTTCAAACTGTTGTACATCGACTCTTCGTGGGCAACAGACATAAAATATCTGAACAGTCCAGGATAGGGCTGGACAATGCAGAACACATTTTCAGGGGGTGGGGGGGGGGAGAAATTCAGGACTGGGAGTGTTAGGGTCACCCTGCCAGTGACAACCAAGGCTGGTGGAAGCCAGAGTGACTGGAGTGTGCTGGCAGGCTGCAGCTATACACAGACACTTGGAATGTGAACTGCATGCTCAGTGGTTGTTTGAGCAGCCCCTGTTGTGAGCTACAGCAGCAAAGCTTTGAGAGGCACCCCAGGTTGCAGGGTAGATGGTGACACAACCCCTCTCTGGTCTGGATTGCACCCCAGCATGTGACAACATCTGTAAATGCTGAGTGGACATTTGGTAGGAACTCTATGCAGTCTTCTATATCAGGTTTTGCCTTCTAATCTGCGGGAAGCTTAAATTCTGAATTTAAGTGACCATTATGGTTCTGTCGGGGAGAAGATGCTTAGAAATAAGACCAAGCATTTGCAGTTCTTCCTCAAAGGCTGTAAAGAAACTTGCATGCACCCTTGCATTTCAAAGCTATTTAAGGTTTTTGTTGTGTTTATGAAACTTCCTCTATCTCAAAACTGAGACTCTTAAACTAAAACTGCAGTAAAAATTTTGGTGTAGTGGAGTCTCGAGGGGTTGGTATGCTAATTTGGGAACTTACTGAGTGAACAAGAGCTTAAACAGGTTAAAATGAAGCAAAAATAACCACATGGGGAAATAATTGGCGTGGATAGGACTAAAATCCCCAAACTGTAATTTTTCAATGGCTTCCTGAATTATGAGGATCCTTAAATTGCCCAATGTCCTTGTCATCCGACACTGGCTTTTTAAAAAAGCTGCAAAATGGCACAGTTGTAACATTCCTTTGACAAAAAACTATGTTTTGGGGTATGCTGCCAGTACAAATGGGTCAAAATGTGTTGGCAGGATAAAAAGCATCTGGAATTGGGACTACAGTATAAGCTTTCATATGTATGTTGCTACAGCTAGCTTCATACTTCAACCTTTTGGTGTTTGTCACAACATTAGCTGAGCTCTCCCTTCTGGACACTCTCACCAGGCTGCTGTTTGGTCCCAACACACTAGAACCATATGTTTTCTGCTTCCTGAGGTCTGAGCAGAATCCAGACATTTGCCCCCACCTCTTAGCCGCACGCACAGGGTATGTCTACTCCGCAATTAGACACTCCTGCTTAGCCGGAGTCAGCTGCTCAGGCCTATGGGGCTTGGCTTAAGGGCTGTTTAATTGTGGTGTAGACATTTGGGCTTTGGCTGTAGTGGGGGGGGGGGGGGCTGCAAAGTAGGGGGACGATGGGGTCCTAGAGCCTGGACTCCAGCATGAGCTCGAATGTCTACCGTGCATTTAAACAGTCCCTTAGCCCAAGTCTCACAAGCCTGAGTCAGCTGGCGCTTGCCATCTGAGTCTAATTGCAATGTATACATATCCTCAGGGTGCAATTCCTTTTGTCTAGTCTTTTGTAGCACTCCTTTTTGAGCTGAGACCTGCCCCTCCCTACTCTAGCTGCCTAGACCTTGTGACTGGCCTTGCTTCCATTTTGTATAGACAACCCTCCATTGAGTCACTACCTGCTGGAATTTCAGTCTAAGGTGGAAGTAAAAACAGCAGAGACGGCAGACCACCTAACAATCGAAGAGTTTGTAGTCTGCTACAGGTACATGGTTAATAAGCAAGCAAAATCCATAAGTTGTACATTGTTCTCCAGTCATCACATCCCTCTATTGCAGTCATTCCTAATATTCAACCAGCTTTCCCTATGGTATAGCTAAAAGTGGTCCTTGGTGTTCCCTTGCAGGAGTGGTAGATTTTACTCTAGCAGCCTCTGACAAGAGGTCTGAGATTGTGAAGATAAAGAACAGGAAGCATAAGTAAATTCAAAACTGCATCTGGGATGCAGGATGCTAGGTGCAGACTTGAAGAAATTTACTCTGGCATCAATATCTGCAGTCTGCTCTGCCTTCCTCACTTGTACTTTTTTTTTTTTTTTGTTCTAAACTTAGTGGCCACACAGGAAGGGGCAAGGATGTGTTGGGTGCTCAGAATGGCTCAAGGCTCAGAATGGGAACACCTGGTATTAAACTTTGTTTTTTAAAAAAAATCCAATCCAGATAGGCACAGACTTCATGAAAGGAATACCATCTTTTCTATCAATTACATCTTGGTTTCCTATCTTCTTTGCCAAGGTAACCAGTCACATTAACTGTAGTCCAAAGTTAGGTGTTTGATCTCTATTATGGTTACCTGATTCATTGAAATGTTAGTGCTTACAGGTGTGCAACAGTGTTCCTGCAGCAGGATATTAGTCTCTCATGCCATGTTCATTTTATTTTCCTCAGTCATTCACTATTGTAATTGCAGACTTTGAGTATGTATCTTAATTTCCTTATTTTTCTGTACACCTCTTGGTGTATTTGCCAAATACCTATCTGGACCACTTTATAATAGGGCTTTCAGCCTGATGAAACAAAGCAGAAGGGATACAGATTGAGGAATCGCCCTTCACGGTGCAGTAGACAAACCATGCATCCTTAGATGGTGTTGTGGAAAGTTGTACAGTTTCTTATAGGCAGACTCAAAAGCATTTTTATTGTAACAGCCATTAGAAATAAAGTAATGCTGTCTGCCTAAAGGTATTCTTTCCTTTTGGTTCTGTGCAAGGCTATGGCTGCAGTTAAGGTTCTAATCTTGTCTATTAGCTGGAACTATTGAATCCCCTATATTAGGGGACCATTACAGTTTAGGTTACAGCATCATGTAACATCACTGTTCAGGCATTCCTGCAAAAAAGAAAATCTTAGTGTTAAATAATCAGGCTGAAATGTGCCAATTTTAAGATCCTGCTATTCAAGAAGTCATGTGATCTAACCACAACATCTGCTACAGTGTTCATAGATTTAAAGGCCAGATGGGCTAGTGTGGTCTTCTAATCCAGTGGTTCTCTACCTGTCCAGATGACTGGACCCCTTTCAGGAGTCTAATTTGTCTTGCATACCCCAGAGTTTCACCTCACTTAAACTCCTTGCTTACACAATCTGACATAAAAATACAAGTGTCACAGCACACTATTGCTGAAATGTCTCTTATTTTACCATATGACTATAAAATTAAATATAAATGTTTACACTTCAGAGTATAGTGTATATAGACGTGTGTATATATAGCATAAACAAGTCATTGTCTGTTTGAAATTTTAGTTTGTACTGACTTTGCTAGTGCTTTTTGTGTTGCCTGTTGTAAAACCAGGTAAATATCTAGTTGAGTTGATATACGCTTGGGGGTGGGGGTACATGTACCCCTGGTTGAGAACTACTGATCTAGTCTGACCTGTGTAATGCAGGCTATAGAGTTTCTCCAAGTTGGTGTACCAAGCAAGCAAGAAGGCATTGGCATGTCGGTTAACCTTCATTGTATGCAAATATATTTTAACTCTATATGAACTAGTATTTAGCTGTCTTACCTTGTACTATTCACAAAAAAAGCTTGTATTTTGAGTCAGTGGGAAGCAAGGATCTGATATTTCATAGTAAAAGATTTAGGGTTTTTGCCTCAAAGGTGAAGTACCAGTTTCTGTTCCTTTAACAAAGAAGCTTTGAAGCATTAGTGGTGGTTCTGCCTCACGTGACTGGGAGTTGCTTGTAGAGGGAGGACTCTCCTATTTGAAGAACCCAAAACTTTCCCAGACTTAGAACAGGTGGTAATTTTCGCCTGGGAGATGAGAGGATCAACAGTATTTTACATTAGTAAGGAGAGTGTTTAGAGACAGGAGAAACACAACTACATTTGCAAAAAGAAAAGGAGTACTTGTGGCACCTTAAAGACTAACAAATTTATTAGAGCATAAGCTTTCGTGAGCTACAGCTCACTTCATCGGATGCATCCGATGAAGTGAGCTGTAGCTCACGAAAGCTTATGCTCTAATAAATTTGTTAGTCTTTAAGGTGCCACAAGTACTCCTTTTCTTTTTGCGAATACAGACTAACACGGCTGCTACTCTGAAACTACATTTGGTATCTGTTTGACTAACAAGATGGCCTACTGAAAATATAAAGGAATTGCCCTTTGTCTTCCTGTACAAGTAAATGCTTAAAGTGGCTAGGTATAAGAAAACAAATCACAGCTCTGCTCAGATGGATGCAGTAACTGCTTGTGATTCCATTAGTGGCAAGTGTCTTCCTAACAGATGCCAGTGAAGGAGTTGTACTGTAGCCAGGAAGAAGCGTAGATGCAGCTTCAAGCTACAACTAACATAAGGCCAGTTTGTCACTTGGAAATTGACTACTCTGGTTTAAAACCTATACTGAAGCCCCAAATTAGCCCATAAATAACACTTGGTTATTTTGATTCAATTTGGGATTGTATCCTTAATTTTAATGTGCATCTACACTAAATATCTGTATCCTAGCCTTAACCATGCACTTAGTTTGATATGAAGACACTAGTGTAGACAGGATTCTTGTGTTTTTACTACTCTGCCATGAAAACCAGATCCTAAGATTTTTCACAATACCATGGCACAAACTTTTGAGCGCTATCTGTGATGTTTGCTTTCACTTGCATGGATGCATTTAAAAATGTGAGTGTCGTCAAATCTTCACAACTCTAGCTCCATGCATGTTAGGGCAGTCCAAACTAGAAAGTGCTACATGGGTGTAACTGCACAGATAGACTCTCTGCTGATGGGACAGAGCTCTCCTGTTGGCATAATAAATCCACCTCTGTCACAGGAGAAGCTCTCCCACCACTGTAGCCCTGTCCACACTGGCGCTTAGGTCGTTGTAACTCGTGTTGCTGAGTGGGGTGGCTTATTCACACCTCTGAGCAATGTAAGGTGTGTGGGGTTTTTTTTATATTGAAGTGGTGGTGTACCCTGGCCTCAGGTTAAAAAGGAGCTCTAGTGTAAACAGGGCACTGGTATTTTTAGGGCTGCCGAACTATTTATTAATTTCTATTAATTGCATGATTGATTGCACTGTTAAACAATAATAGAATACCATTTTAAAATATTTTTGGATGTTTTCTGCATTTTCAAATTGATTTCGGTTACAACAGAATAGTGTACAGTGCTCACTTTATATTTTTGATTACAAGTGTTTGCGCTGTAAAAAAAGATAGTATTTTTTTAATTCACCCAATACAAGTACTGTAGGGCAATCTCTTTATCATGAAAGTTGAACTTACAAATGTAGAATTATGTACAAAAAATAACTGCACTCAAAAACAATAGTCCACTCAGTCGTGCTTCTTGTTCAGTCAATCGATAAAACAAGTAAGCTTGTTTACATTTACTGAAGATAATATTGCTCTCTTACATAAGAACATAACAAACATATTGGGTCAGACCAAAGTTCCATCTAGCCCAGTGTCCTGTCGTCCGACAGTGGCTAATGCCAGGTTCCCCAGAGGGAATGAACAGAACAGGTAATCATCATTAAGTGATCCTTTTCTTGTCTCTCATTCCCAGCTTCTGGCAAATGGAGGCTAGGGACACCATTTCTGCCCATCCTGGCTAATGGCCGTTGATGGACCTATCCTCCATGAATTCATCTAGTTCGATTTTGAACCCTGTTATGGTCTTGGCCTTCACAACGTCCTCTGGCAAAACGTTCTACAAGTTGCATGTGCATTGTGTGAATAAATACTTCCTTTTTGTTCATTTAATTTGATGACCCCTACTTTTTTGCGTTACGAGAAGGAGTAAATACTTCCTTATTTACTTTCTCCACACTTACTTTCTCCACACGAGTCATGATTTTATAGACCTCAGTCATATCCTCATTAGTCATCTCTCTTCCAAGCTGAAAAGTCGCAGTCGTATTAATCTCTCCTCATACAGAAGCCATTCCATACCCCTAATTTTTGTTGACCTTTTCTGAACCTTTTCCAATGCATCTTTTTTTGGGATGGGGCAACCACATCTGCACACAGTATTCAAAATGTGGGTGTACCATGGATTTATATAGAGGGAATGTAATATTTTTTGTCTTATCTATCCCCTTCCTAATGATGCCCAACAATCTGTTAGCTTTTTTGACTGTTGCTGCACATTGAGTGGATGTTTTCAGAGAAGTATCCACAATGACTCTAAGATCTTCCTTGAGTGGTAAAGCTAATTTAGACCCCATCCTTTTTATATGTATAGTTGGGATTATTTTCCAATGTGCATTACTTTGCATTTATCAACATTGAATTTCATCTGCCATTTTGTCATCCAGTCATCCAGTTTTAAGAGATCCTTTTGTAGCTCTTCACAGTCTGCCTGGGACTTAACTATGTTGAGTAGTTTTGTATCCTCTGCAAATTTTGCCACCACACAGTTTACCCCTTTTTTAGATCATTTATGAATATGTTGAATAGGACTGGTCCCAGTACAGACTTTTGGGGGACACCACTATTTACCTCTCTCCATTCTGAAAACTGACTATTACTACCCTTTGTTTCCTATCTTGTAACCAGTTACCAATCCATGAGAGGACCTTCCCTCTTATCCCATGACAGCGTACTTTGCTTAAGAGCCTTTTGGTGAGACACCTTGTCCAAGGGTTTCTGAAAATCTAAGTCCACTATAGCCACTGGACCCCCCCCCCTTACCCACATGCTTCTTGACCCCCTCGAAGAATTCTAGTAGATTGTGAGGCAGGCATGATTTCCCTTTACAAAAACCATGTTGACTGTTCCCCAACAAGTTGTTTGTCTATTTTGTCTGACAATTTTTGTTCTTTACTATAAAGATCTACAACCTATCCTGAAGGACGACCCATCACTCTCACAGAACTTGGGAGACAGGCCAGTCCTTGCTTACAGACAGCCCCCCAATCTGAAGCAAATACTCACCAGCAACCACACAACAGAACCACTAACCCAGGAACCTATCCTTGCAACAAAGCCCGTTGCCAACTCTGTCCGCATATCTATTCAGGGGACGCCATCATAGGGCCTAATCACATCAGCCACGCTATCAAAGGCCCGTTCACCTGCACATCTACCAATGTGATATATGCCAGCAATGCCCCTCTGCCATGTACATTGGTCAAACTGGACAGTCTCTATGTAAAAGAATGAATGGACACAAATCAGACGTCAAGAATTATAACATTCAAAAACCAGTTGGAGAACACTTCAGTCTCTCTGGTCACTCGATTACAGACCTGAGGGTGGCTATCCTTCAACAAAAAAAACTTCAGAAACAGACTCCAATGAAAGACTGCTGAATTGGAATTAATTTTCAAATTGGACACAATTAACTTAGGCTTGAATACAGACTGGGAGTGGATGAGTCATTACACAAAGTAAAACTATTTCCCCATGTTATTTCTCCCCCCACCTCACCCCCCACTGTTCCTCAGATGTTCTTGTTAACTGCTGGAAATAGCCTACCTGCTTGTCACCATGAAAGGTTTTCCTCCTTTTTTCCCCCCCACTGCTGCTGGTGATGGCTCATCTTAAGTGATCACTCTCCTTACAGTGTATATGATAAAACCCATTGTTTCATGTTCTCTGTGTGTATATAAATCTCCCCACTGTATTTTCCACCAAATGCATCCGATGAAGTGAGCTGTAGCTCACGAAAGCTTATGCTCTAATAAATTTTAGTCTCTAAGGTGCCACAAGTACTCCTTTTCTTTTTGCGAATACAGACTAACACGGCTGCTACTCTGAAACCGTTCTTTACTATAGTTTCACCCAGTTTGCCCAGTACTGAAGTCAGGCTTACCAGCATGTAATTTCCAGGATTACCTCTGGAGCCCTTTTTAAAAATTGTTGTCATGTTAGCTATCCTCCAGTCATTTGGTACAGAAGCTGATTTAAATGATAGGTTACAGACTGCAGTTCTGCAATTTAACATTTGAGTTCCTTCAGAACTCTTGGGTGAATACCATCTGGTCCTGGTGACTTCTTTGTTTAATTTTTATCAATTTGTTCCAAAACCACCTCCAATGACATCTCAATCTGGGATCGTTCCTCAGATCTGTCACCGAAAAAGAATGGCTCAGGTTTGGGAATCTCCCTCACGTCCTTGATGCAAAGAATTCATTTAGTTTCTCTGCAATGGCCTTATCTTAAGTGCTCCTTTAGCATGTCAATTGTCCAGTGACCCCACTGGTTGTTTAGCAGGCTTTCTGCTTCTGGTGTACTTAAATTTTGCAATTTTTTTGTCTTTGGCTAGCTATTCAAATTTTTTTTGCCTTCCTAATTACACTTCCTAATTTTTACACTTCATTTGTCAGAGTGTACACTCCTTTCTATTTTCCTCACTAGGATTTAACTTCCACTTTTTAAAGGATGCCTTTTTGCCTCTTACTGCTTCTTTGACTTGGTTTACTCTTCTTATATACAGTGTCACCAGAAATTGATGATAAGCATTTGGATGGCACTCTTGTAGCCAGCATTGCAAGGTGTTTACGTGCCAGGTACGCTAAACATTCATATGCCCCTTCATGCTTTAGCCACCATTCCAGATGATATACTTCCATGCAGATGACACTTAAAAATGCGTTAATTAAATTTGTGGCTGAACTCCTTGGGGGAGAATTGTATGTCCCCTACTCTGTTTACCCACATTTTGCCATATATTTCATATTATAGCAGTCTCGGATGATGACCCAGCACATGTTCTTCCTTTTAAGAACACTTTCACTGCAGATTTGACAAAATGCAAAGAAGGTACCAATGTGAGACTTCAGAAGATAGCTACATCTCTCGACCCAAGATTTAAGAATCTGAAGTGCCTTCCACAATCTGAGAGGGATGAGGTGTAGAGCATGCTTTCAGAAGTCTTAAAAGAACAACACTCCGATGTGGGAACTACAGAAACCAAACCACCAAAAAAGAAAAATCAACCTTCTGCTGGTGGCACCTGACTCAGATGATGAAAATGAACATGCATCAATCTGCACTGTTTTGGATGGTTATTGAGCAGAACCCATTATCAGCATGGATGCTTTGGAATGGTGGTTGAAGCATGAAGGGACATATGAATCTTTAGTGCATCTGGCACATATCTTGCAATGCTGGCTACAACAGTGCCATGCGAACACCTATTCTCCCTTTCAGGTGATGTAAACAAGAAGCAGGCAGCATTATCTCCTGCAAATGTAATCAAACTTGTTTGTCTGAGTGATTGGCTGAACAAGAAGTAAGACTGAGTGGACTTGCAGGCTCCACAATTTTATATGTGGTGGTTTCGAATAGTTATTTTTTGTACATAATTTTACATTTGTAAGTTCAACTTTCATGATGGAGATTGCACTACAGTACTTGGGTGAATTGAAAAAAATACTTTTTTTTATAGTGCAAACACTTGTAATCAAAAATATAAAGTTAGCACTATACGCTTTGTATTCTGTTGTAATTGAAATCAAGATATTTGAATGTAGAAAACCTCCAAAAATATTTAAATGATATTCTATTGATTAACTGCAATTAATCACTGTTAAATTGCTTGACAGCCCTAATTTCAATTGGTATTTAACAGTGTGATTAAAAATGCAATTAATTGCAATTTTTGTTGAGTTAATCATGTGAGCTCACTGTGATTAATCGACAGTCCTAGTGTGTGTTTACAACTGGGAAATACTGAAAAGACACCAATGACTGTCAAAAGCACAGACAGTTAGGCCAATCTTCCCCACTATCTAATATTGCTCATAGCAAACTTAGAGCACTGACCTATGAGCTGCCTTTATTTTTTTTTAAACTACATTGTTTTTGTCTACCGCTTCCTACCACTTGTTTAGTTGCAATGTTCACTGAGGGAAAACTTTAAAGTTCATTGGACGCAGGGCCTGAGTCCTATCATCCTGAAAGACTTAATCTGTTTTCCTGTCATTCAGCATTGTGTGAATGAGGTCAACAG